>NC_133775.1:67743715-67747565 GCF_003597395.2 Chelonoidis abingdonii | reverse complement strand
TAGGTATATATGCTGCAAGCCCAGCAAGGTAAAAGTTTTCAGATAGTCTGTGGGAGGTATAAGCTCATTAGTGCTGGATGGGGCTGTTCTAGCAGATAGAGGGTGAAAAACCAAGGGAGGAGAAACTTGGTTTCGTGTAATTTGGCAAGCCATTCACACTTTTTTTAGGTCCAGAGCTTGATGGTCAAATTTGCAATAAAGTCTGAAGCCTCAGCAGTTTGCTCTTTGACCGCAGTCTGGTCCTGAAGTTTTTGTGCACTGCACGAAAGCTCACGCTCCAAAACGTCTGTTAGTCTATAAGGTGCCACAGGATTCTCTGCTGCTTTTACAGATCCAGACTAACACGGCTACCCCTCTGATACTTGACACAATATTGGTGAGCCTGCATCGGGGTTTCTAAAATCACCTGAGCATTTTCTTGTTTGAACTTTCAATCAGTTGAAGGTACTAGCAGTAAAGCATACTAGGGTCCAGAAAATGGAAGCCAAAAAGTCTGGATCTAGCCTGAATATCAAAGAAACCCCAAGCTGTTCCATCCTGATGCCAGTACTATGACAACCTCAGAGACTGCACATCCAGCCACAGCATCAGACACATAACAGGCTGTCCTTGGGGCATGTCTGGATACTTGCCTCAGCTGGGAGCTGATCTAAAACAGACAGTGATTTATTATAGGAAATAAAATTATAAAGACCCTTGGGAAATGACTTCTTTACAAGGCAGATCAAATACTGAGCGAGCCAGGCAGAAACAAATGCTATGCTGTCACACATGAAGCACCTCTCAAACACCAACTGCTTCAACCTGGAGCATGGTGATGAGGACCAGTCAAGAATGGAATAGCCCAGAGCCAACTGGAACAGCATCCTTAATCTTTGTATTGGAGTACTGCCTGATGAAGTGGGGCCACAAATAGGACTGGAGTCCTACTGTGCTAAGCACTCTACATACACAGAGCGAGAGGCAGTCCTACCCCAAAGAGCTTGCAATCTCAACAGCTAAGACAAAGGGCAAGTGAAAGAATGGATTATCATAACCCTTTTATATGGAAAGGAGGCTCACAGAGATAAAATGATATGCCTAACGTCTGTCCGCAGCAGAGCTGGGAAATGAACCAAAATCTCCAGGGTCCTAGTCCAGTGGTTTAACCACAATGCCAAAACACGTCAAAGATGCACATCTTATTAGCTATATTAAAACAAACACAACAAAACAAAAAACTGCACCTTAATCCCATCACCCACTGCCCCAGTGCCCCAGCTATCCTGTGTTACAATTGCTAATCAAACATTCTATCCTTATTCAACCCTGTGCACCCAAAAGCAAAAGATACACCACCATCACTGCTGCTGCCTGTCCTTGAAAGAGGTGAATAATAAAGATTAGAGAGATGGTGCTTGTGTGACTGAACTTCTCAACCAGAACAGCCTATCTTATACAGATCCAGCCTCTCCCCAGCAATCCCATGGAGAGAAGGGGGTTGTAAAGTGTTCTGTGTGTTGGAGACAAAGCTTTACCTTTTAATAATGCACCAATAACACTGCACATTAGCAGAAGACAGAGTGGCACTCAGTCAGCGATATACATAGATTATATTAGCTAGAAATGGGGTCATCATGGGGAATTAATGGTGCTTTGATGGGAAAAAATAATACTTCGCACTCGATGGGCACCATCAATATGAAAACTGACTATATACTGAAATTATTTTCAACAGCTGATTTTAAAATGGTTTCCACTGGCACGTTCAGAGCAGTGGGACATGGCACAGCTCTGCACCAAGGGTCCTGGAAATATCACTTTCCAAAACATACTGAAAAGATCTGTCCAGCCAGCCCCCTCTCCAATCCCAGGTCACTTCATAGATCACTGGTTTCAGAACAAAAATGGCAAGTTTCCACCACACCTTCCTGTACAGTCCTAATCCTGTCCTTGGATGCACTTACAAACTCATCTGCTTCCGATGCTCCTTGGAGCCAAATGTGATGAGGAGGGCCCCAGACCTCAGCAGAGAAGATGATGTAGCAGTGTTGTGATGTCACCAATTCAGACCTTAAAAATTTTTGGCCCCAGGGGCAGGTGAGTCTGGGAAGCTGATGTAAATGTATTCAGCGACAGGATTAGCAACCCACAGAAAGGTATGGCAAGGAGGGTTGGATATTCCTTGGGTTTGTATGATGGCAGTATTCTCCTGTTTGTTCCCCAGCCCTGGGAGTCACCTTGGCATGGCAGCTGGCCTTCTCTGTTGCTTCACTTCTGAAACAGACAGCACTAAAAACTTCTGCTTCCATCACAGCTGCATGTGTCTATGTAGAATATTCAAAGTAAAAGGGACTGATAAAAAATGTAATGAAGAGGTTCCAGAATGGGCATCACTACTTATAACAATACAAGTAGTAGTCCAGAAGAAGAGATGGGCATATTTAGGGCATCTTTTAATAATGCCTGATTATAGGCTACCTAATCAAGCATTTCTTTGGTGACCCCAGGGCAAGAGATGGAGAAGCCTACCTAGAGCACACTCCATAGCACAATATGCAACAATCTGGTTCTCAGGAGGAAGGGGGTAATTGCATGGGATGTCCAGTTCCAAGCAATGTCCATGTGTATCCATAATAAGGAGCACATTCTGAGACAGATTAAACGAGCTCTTCGGCTTGTGGGATGATGTTCGTCCATTGTTGTCGATGAAGACCTCAACAACTCATTCGTTCGATGACCGGGCTCTGTGCTTCCGAAGATGACTGATCATTCCGATTCGGGCGTGGAACGTCCTGCCACACGTCGGGCAGACATGTGATGGCACTGTCGATGATGTGCAGGCAGCTCTGGACTTGCGCAGCTCACGCTTTCTTTGAGGCGAGGCATACTGCTGAGGCTGAGAGGTATTACTGCCTGTGTAAATGAGGCTGTGCCATGCTGGACGGCTCAGTGCGAGGGTTTCCCATGTGGTGGTGTTGATCTCAAGGGACTTCAGAGAGGTCTTCAGCGTGTCCTTGAACCGCTTCTTTTGTCCTCCATGGAAGCGCTTTCCCTGGGTGAGTTCTCCGTAAAAGAGCTGTTTAGGAATGCGCTTGTGTGACATTCTCATGACATGTCTGGCCCATCTGGTCTGGGCTCTCATCAGCAGTGTGTGAACTGACAGCAGACTGGCTCTGATAAGTACTTCAGTATCAGGCAATTTGTCCTGCCATCTGATTTTTAGAAGCTTTCGCCGACAGGAAATGTGGAAGTGATTGAGCCATCGTGCACGACTCCGATAGACAGTCCACGTCTCGCAGGCGTACAGCAGAGCTGGAAACACCACTGCTCGGTAGACCTTCAGCTTCGTTGGTAGGCTGATCCCTCGACATTCCCAGAAGTTGGAATGCAATCGGCCAAATGCAGAGCTGGCTTTAGCAATTCGGCAGTTTACTTCATCGATTGACACTGCTCGGGAAAGGGTCCTGCCCAGGTACGTGAAGTGGTCCACTGCCTGAAGTCTCTGTCCATTTACAGTGATGGACGGTTCTGAGTACGGAGCGTGGAGAGCTGGCTGGTGCCTGACCTCAGTCTTCTTGATGTTAATGGTGAGACCGAAGTTGCTGCATGCAGATGAAAACTTGTCCATACTGGCTTGCATTTCTGGCTCTGTACTAGCATTCAGAGCACAATCATCATCAAAGAGAAAGTCTCGAAGTACAGTTTCCTTCACCTTGGTGATGGCACGCAGTTGCCTCAAATTGAATAGTTTCCCATCAGTTCTGTACATCAGGCCTACTCCTTCAGTGCAGTGTTGAAAGGCATCAGTCAAAGTGGCAGAGAATATCATGCTGAATAAAGTGGGTGCTAAAACACACCCTTGCTTGAC
>NC_133775.1:67738748-67743101 GCF_003597395.2 Chelonoidis abingdonii | reverse complement strand
GGCATCTTGTCAATGGCCTCATCATTGATGACTGAGGGGCAGTTGAGAACTGCTTCAGAATGTTCAGCCCATCTCTGGAGAATCTGCGTCTTCTCTGTAAGGAGCACAGTGCCATCAGAGTTCAGGAGGGGAAAGCTCCCAGAAGACTGTGGACCATAAAGTGTGTCCAGTTCCAAGCAATGTCCATGTGTATCCATAATAAGGAGCACGTTCTGAGACAGATTAAACGAGCTCTTCGGCAGGGGATCACTACACGAGCTGACCTTCAAGAGATCTAGTCAGTGCTCACACTAGTGTATTGCAAGTGGCTCTGTTCCAGAAGGTCCTATTCTTCCTCGCTGCTATGTAATGAGACACCACTCAGAAAGCAAAATCATCAACCATAGCAGAGAGAGGCCCACCACCAACTCAACTACTCAAGCGTCAGCAGGTTTCACTCACTGACTTTTGGAAGCAGTTGAGGAACTCAGGGCTGCCACCTGCACCTTAGAGCCATGACTCATGCCATTACATTCCATAAAGTATTACAAAGAAGAGGCAAAAGAAAAGAAAATATACATTGAGAGATAGACCTCGAGGGAGGAGAGACCCAGCAGATACTGTTCCTAATGAGCAAGCTGAAGAAACAAGAAAAATATAAAAGCACAACTACCAGTAGCCCTAGATGATACCTCAGCAGAATGGGAATATGCACCACGATGTAGACAAAGAAAGTAGTGAGTTCCAGTGCTCCATACAGTCATGGCTGAAAACTTATGGCATGGGCCTGGGGCAATAATCTCTAGTATACTCATAAGCCTCAATATTTAGATCCATGACTGGGCAAGCATGCAACCACAATGGGTTATATGGAGGCATGTATTCAACTTCACATGAGCAGATCTACTCGATGCAAGCTCATCCTCAAAGGAGACTCATTAGTAGCAGTACAGCATAATTATAACCATAACTCCAAGGGATTCTGGCTTGACTTGGACTGCTGAGGAACATGGAAGGCTCCCAAGTTGCAGCATCACATGCCTCACAGAAACTCAGCAGGCTGTAAGTGTCTATCTGAATAAAACTAAAGAAATTATCATCCACATCCAAACATCCTTCAACGTTTCAATATGCATTTCTGAATGTTTAACTCAGCTTGAAACCAAATCCCCTCTCAAATTGGGGAGTAAATAATAAATGAAATGCTCAGAAAAGAAAAACAAGCAACAGTTTCTCCTTTGGAAGGACATCTCTGCTTTTACAGTTTAATTTATTTCTGAGCTGAGAGTCGTTTTTAAAATGTAGTCATTTCATACAACTTTTTTGATCCTTTGCAAACCCTGAAAATGCCTCCAAAGAACAAAGTTTTTGCCTGATTCTAGATGGAACAGAATAAAGCCAAGAATTCATATCACATTTCTGGATACACAGGTATGTTTCCTCTCTCCCCTCCTCCAAGTTTCTGAACCCATTACTCCCTCACACACAGGTATCAGTAAAACTGACACATCAGTCGAGGTGGCAGAAGTCTGCCAGTTGGTATTTATGCACAGAGAAATTCTTTCAGAGTTTGGATTGATTAAAATGTCATTCCAACCACATGTTCAAAGAAAGAGCTGCAGGATGACAAAAACATCTCACCCAAGAGATAGTTTTTAATTTTAAAAGGGGATTTAGGACAAATCATTTTAATTAAAAGACATGTTGTGTGCAAACTAACTAAAAAGTCAACCATATGAGTAGCTGAATTACTTTCTATGTCACAATTATAACAGCCAACAAAGGTGGTTTTCTGATGAAAACCAGACATCACATCATAGCAGTGACATTTCTATTCACTGAGAAATGCCTACAGTCAGCTGTTAGGATATAGACATTCAGGCCTGTCTGCAAAGAATGTAGGTTTATTCTTATCACTTAGCTAGTTATAGAGGTATAAAAGAAAGAATCAAGATCACTGTCTGTGTAATGGCCTTCTCTTACTGTGACAGGCTAAGGCCTTCAGCTAAGATGTAGTTAGGCAGCCATAAGCTGGGAAGTGTATGGTCACATCCTCATATTCCAAACTAGTCACACTGAAATAAGGTTCTATTGGGCTATAAGGAATACAGTCCTGCCCTGATATTTCTATTACCTCCAGAGAAAGGGAAGAGCCTAGAAGATAGCATCCCATCTGGCAAGAACTCACTTATCAATAGACACAGCTGGAAAACCCTTATGTCTGTATAGATGTAGTTGTGAAATCCTCACTTCTGCATTGTTTTGTATGTTTATTTGCATGGTCTCTCTCTGGTTCTGTAATTGTTTCTGTCTGCAGTATAATTAATTTTGTTGGGTGTAAACCAATGAAGGTGGTGGAATATAATTGGTTAAATAACAATGTTACAGTATGTTAGGATTGGTTAGTTACATTTCAGTAAAATGATTGGTTAAGGTATAGCTAAGCGAAATTCAAGTTTTACTATATAGTCTGCAGTCAATCAGGAAGTGCGGGGGGGAATGGGAACAGGGACTGGAGATGGGTGAATTGGGATCATGTTTTGCTAAAGGAGGAATGGGAACAGGAGACGGAAACAGGAACAGGGACACAGGCAAGGCTCTGTGGTGTCACAGCTGGGAAGGGGAACACTAAGGAAGGAAACTGGAATCATGCTTGCTGGAAGTTCACCCCAATAAACATCGAATTGTTTGCACCTTTGGACTTCGGGTATTGTTGCTCTGTTCATGCGAGAAGGACCAGGGAAATAGGAGGGTGAAGGAATAAGCCTCCTAACATCAGCTGTCAATATTGTTTTTATTCTAGAAGGTCTTTTTCAGACGCTTATTCCTTTGCTAAGTTTTTTTTTACTTTGGGGCTGAAGTTTGGGAAGTTTCTCCTCAGGTTTTTCTTTTTATTTTGAAAGTTTCAGCAAAAATCTCTAGCCCTTTTCAAGAAGGAAGAGAGTGGGGAAACATACTTTTGCATTTATTAATAAAAAGCTTGGGAACTTAAAAAAAAAAAAAGACCTAAAGATTCAATGGGAGGTGACAGGAACTTGAAGTTTACAAAGGAAATAAGCTATGAAAGTTGGAGATGTGCCTTTAGCGGTTGGATGAAAATCGATTTTCATGTGACTGAGATACACTGGTTCAAACAGCATACTTTGTGGATGCACACATTTTTGTTATACAATCCAATCTAAGCAAGTGGGCACAAGGCTGTAACAAAGTTGTGACACCCACCCATGGGAGTCTTCTTATGAGATCCAAGATTATTTCTGGCCTCTTTAACCCAGGACCGCCCCATATCCAAGACAGATCAGTCTCCACTGACTCCACTGGCTACTGTACATCTTCTCTTTTATGACACATCAAATTCTTCATTCTGTAGTCTTTTTTACACAAGAATCTCATTTCTTCTGGGGAAGAGGTAGAAGACTGTTTGAGTAGGGGGCTAGAGAAGGCTCAGCATTCAGCATGCTTGCAGGAATAAGACAGACTGAGGGGAGACAGTATTTTGCATAAGGAGGACTATAAATATATATATATAGAGAGAGAGAGAGAGATACCTATCTCATAGAACTGGAAGGGACCCTGAAGGGTCATCAAGTCCAGCCCCCTGCCTTCACCAACAGGATCAAGTATTGATTTTGCACCAGACCCCCTAAGTGGCCCCCTCAAGGTTTGAGCTCACAACCGTGGGTTTAGCAGGCCAACGCTCAAACCACTGAGCTATCCCTACTCCCTTAACAGCTGGGAGGATTGCTATAAACTGATGGAGACTCATCTGATCTCCTGCTTCCCGAAAGGTGCTGTTATTTAGTATTACAGAATGGTTCTCTGTAGGATGTGGAAGGATAAATCATCCTTTTAACACCACATTCCACTGCACTGCTGTCAAGGTTTCTTTCCCCACTTTGAACTTTAGAGTACAAAAAGTGGGGACCTGCATGAACACTTCTAAGCTTAATTACTAGCTTAGACCTGGTACACTGCCACCAGTTAGAATTTAGTGTCTGGCACACTTTCTGTTCCCCCAAAACCTTCCCTGGGGAACACAGATCCAAACCCCTTTGATCTTAAAACAAGGAGAAATTAGCCATGCCCCCTCCTTTCCCCCCCCCATCAATCCCTGGTGAATTCAGACCCAATCCCTTGGATCTTAAAACAAGGAAAAATCAATCAGATTCTTAAAAAGAAAGCTTTTAATTAAAGAAAGAAAAGGTAAAATTATCTCTGTAAAATCAGGATGGAAAATGCTTTACAGGGTACTTAGATTTATATAGCCCAGAGGAAACCCCCTCTAGCCTCAGGTTCAGAGTTACAGTAAACAGAGGTAAAAATCCTTCCAGCAGAAAGAAACATTTACAAGTTGAGAAAACAAAAATAAGACTA
>NC_133775.1:67716599-67738665 GCF_003597395.2 Chelonoidis abingdonii | reverse complement strand
AGATTTGAAAGTATCTTGTCCCCCAATTGGTCCTCTGGTCAAGTGTCAGCCAGGTTTACTGAGCTTCTTAACCCTTTACAGGTAAAAGAGACATTAACCCTTAACCATCTGTTTATGACAACTGCCTTTATTTCAATGGTTATACCTTTCATTACATTCACTGAATCTCAGAGATACTGCAATGTATGACCAGGACATCAATCAAGTACACAAATTCAGGACATTTATTTCAATGTGCAATTAATGATTCCTTATTTTTTTTCTTTTATAAAAGCAAGGAAATGAAACCCCAAAAGTTACATTAAAGCAACAGGACAGCTGAGATGTTAAATAGAGAAAGTTATTAAGGCATTAATATGAAGGCAGTATTTAACAGCATTTATGGTAATATACATAGAAGTTTACTTTGCTCTGGGAGCCATACACTGGAATTTTATTTTTTGAATGTTCAAAATATCAGCTCTCCTATTGCTTTAATGTAGGTTTTCCCATTCAACAGAAGATTGCTATTGGTTGGCCAATGCAATCACAGCTTTAGAAATTGTGGGTCAGCCCGTACAAAGCAGCCAAACAAAGGGAAAGAGCTAGGTCTACCCCATGCAAAACTACAACTGTCTCCCCTGCTTCTTGATCCCACATGATGCTCTCTCCACAGCTGCTCTCTCCTGTGGCGACCAATCCTCTCACATCCATCATCCCAAATGGTCCATGTACCTGTTATCCATATATCAGCCACTTCTACCCCACTCCCTTGAGCAACACTCCATTAGCCTCTATTCTCCCCATGCCCTATTGCCTTTCACCCTGAAGATTTTCCAAAAAACTTCTTGGATTTTGATTGCTGTTTCTTCCTCTCATGGCAGTCATCCTTCATGACTTCAGCTTCCTGTCTGACACCTCAACATCCTGTCTTCCTCACTCTCACTCCAACATTTGACCTTCAACCCTGGATCAACCCCACTTGTCAAAAGGGCCACTTATCCATCCTTGTCTTCATTACATCTGCTCCCCTAACCATTTCTGAATATCTGAGTTCCCCCTCTACAACCATCACCAGATCCTTAACACACACATCCCCTGATTCACCTACCTCCACCTGGCCTTGTCATGAGCTCCAATCCATCAACTTCTAGGACTTCTCTTCCACACTCTCACCCATCCCCAGTTCTCTCATCCCTCTCCTCAGCAGTCAGATGTCCAATCCTTCCATTACATCTGATTCCTTTGCCTGTCCCACCACCAAGTCCATCTCATTAACCCCACAACCCTGGCTCACTCCCAATGTCCTTCTGCTCCTGTGCCACTGAATGCTCCTAGAAAAAGTCCCCTGGCCACAAAGACTTCTTCCACTTCAACTGTGTTCTCTTCTCCTTCAGTTCTATTGTCTTCCTCAGCAAGCAACACTACTCCTCTCTCTCTGACTACCACTCAATCCCTGTTACCTCTTTGCAACCTTCCACTCCCTTCTGAAACCCACCTCCCTCTCAACTTCCTCAGCCATCTCCAGGACACTCCCTCTCAGTGAAAACTGACAAGACCTGCTGTGATAAATTAAGTCGGAGTAGCTCCCTTTTATGGACACCCAGCCAGCCAGTTAGCTATAAAATTCCTCTTAGCAGCTGTTCTCTATTTGCTTTACCTGTAAAGAGTTAACAAGCCCACAGGTAAAAGAAAAGGAAGTGGGCACCTGACCAAAAGAACCAATAGGAAGGCAGAACTTTTTAAAATTGGGAAAGAAACTTTCCCTTTGTCTGTTGTTCTCTCTAGGCTGCAGGGACACGGAACAACAATGCTATAAGCAGGAATGCTGTGTAAGGTTTGAACCAGGTATGAAAAATTATCTTCTAGACCTAGAAGGAATCATTGGAAGGCAGTGAATGTTTAGAAGACGTGATTGGATTTATTTCTGTTTATTTTTTAAGGCTTATGGACTCCTCTGTGCTAACCCCAGATGCTTTTGTTTGCTTGTAACCTTTAAGCTAACCCCCAAGAAAGCTATTTTGAGTGCTCAATTTTTGGAATTACTCTTTCAAAATCTAGCAAAAGTCTAAGTTCCAGATGTAGTTTCTTCCTTTTTGTTTTTAATAAAATTTATCTTTAAGAAAAGGATTGGATTTGTGGTGTTTTAAGAGGTTTGTGCATATGCTGTTTGATTAGCTGCTGGCAACAGCTAATTTCCTTTGTTTTCTTTTTCAGCTCTTCCCTGGGGGGTGAGAGGGAGCTTGAGGGTACCCCACAGGGAGGAATTCCCAAGTCCTCCTTCCTGAGTCCAAGGATTTTTTTGCATTTGGGTGGTGGCAGTGTTTACCAAGCCAGGGTCAGAGAAAAGCTGTAACCATGGGAGTTTAAGAAGGCCCCCACTTTCCGCACTCAAAAGTGACAGAGTGGGGATTCAGCCTTGACAGCTGCCATGACCTTCCCGCACTTTTCTCTTTGATTAACCTCTCCTCCTTTGCCACATCACAAACACTATGGATTCCCATCTGCTGTCCTCTTCTTTCCCTCCATTTGGCCCAGTTATCCCATCCTCTGCTGCCTCCCTCTCCTCCATAGTCACTATCCTCTTGCTACTCCCCTCACAATGCAAGCACATCTGTCTGGTTTCAGAATGTATCGTCACTAGTGTAGGGATCACCACATCTGCCCGGTTTCTGAACATAACCTCATGGGGTGGAACTGTACCTTATTTTCTGTTTGAAAAGCACCTAACACCTCTGTGGGCATTATCTGAAACAAGTAATAAATAATCATAGTAAGAGTCATAGGAGTTCTGTGGTGAGAATCAGCGCATGGTTCATACACAGTAGCAGTCATCTTGTCCATGACAATAAAATAGAACAATGAGGTATTTTCCTTACATCAACAAATAAATACAATCCTTACCTTTTCATACCATGCTGACTTCTTGCAAGTTACTAACTCATGCAGTCCATCACGTAGAGTCACTAGATCTTTGGTCAATTTGTCAATTTCTCCAATAATATTGCTAGCACTGTGGCAACACAAGTTAGCATTTGGCAAAGTGTTTTTCTCTTTACAAACATCTTCTGACTTGAATGTATTTGCATCTTCGTCAAGGGTATCTAATACAGTTTCCTAAAGGAAAAAATATGTGGTAAAAGTTCATTAATTTTATAGTACCAACTGGAAATAATTTGCTTGCCATGTGTTTCCCCAATATTTAATTTTAAGAACTTACTGTGAATTGACTGTGGTTATCTCAGACATGGTTACTCCACATATTTAAAAAAACAGTACTGTGATTGAACAGAATCTGCTCAGCTTGCTAATAAATATGTGTTTTAATGTATTTCTAAATTAGCAAACACCCAAGAGAGAGGAAACTGCCTACTGTAAGCTATACTGCACTGCTGTTATTGAAACAAAACACAATCCATGGAATGTAAGATGGTCACAGCTCAATGCTGCAGAAGCTCTGAACATGACCTCCAGAGATCTGAGACAACCTCTATGTTCAAATGTCAGGACTAGAGGGAGATTTTTTTTTTTTTAATATTTAAGGATTATTAATAATTTCTGCACTCAAAGTGGGTAGTGATTATTTCAAACTCCAGCCTAAAACAGTTAACCTGCTTTGTCTTAATCTTACCCATGCAAGCATCAGTCTTGAATTCAGTGCACATTGGCTATCTTAGGCCATGTCTACACTACCAGGAGTGTAATAACATAGCTACAATGTCATAGCTATAGCAGCATAACTCCATAGTGTAGACACAGCCTACAGCAATGGAAGGGGTTTGTCTGCTGCTGTATGAACCACAGCTCCCAAAGCACTGGTAGTTAGGTCAATGGAAGCATTCTTCTGTCAACCTAGCTGAATCTACACTGGAAGTTAGATTGACATAGCAACAGCACTTGGGGGTGGGGTGATTTTTCACACCCCTGAGTGCTGTAGCTATTTAAACATAGACCAGGCCTGAGGATTTGTCCTGCAGCTCGTCAGTAATAGTAGTAACAGCAGCAGCAGCAGAATAGCACCTTCTACATAAAGTAACAGGCAAGAGTGAAGTGCTATAGCCCACCAGACCAGGAGGATGAGGTAGACGAGGATTTCTTCGGACAATTAACCGAAGTTTCCAGATCACAGGCCCTCATTCTCATGGGGGACTTCAATCACCCTGACATCTGCTGGGAGAGCAATACAGCAATGCACAGACAAACCAGGAAGTTATTGGAGAGGGTCAGGGACAACTTCCTGGTGCAAGTGCTGGAGGAACTAACTAAGGGCCATGCTCCTCTTGACCTGCTGCTCACAAACAGGGAAGAATTAGTAGGGGAAGTGGAAGTGGGCAGGAACATGGGTAGCAATGACCATGAGATGGTCGACTTCAGGATCCTGACAAAAGGAAGAAAGGAGAGTAGCAGAATACAGACCCTGGACTTCAGAAAAACAGATTTCAACTTCCTCATTGAACTGATGGGCAGGATCCCTTGGGAGGCTAATATGAGGGGGAAAGGAGTCCAGAGGGCTTGCTGTATTTTAAAGAAGTCTTACTGAGGGTGCAGGAACCAACCATCTCTATGTGCAGAAAGAATAGCAAATATGGCAGGCGACCAGCTTGGCTTTACAGAGAAATCTTCGGTAAGCTTAAACAAAAAAAAAAAAAAGGAAGCTTACAAGAAGTGAGAACTTGGACAGATGACTAGGGAGAAGTATAAAAATATTGCTTGAGCATGCAGGGATACAAGTACTGTAGTGTATTGGGAGTAGCCGTGTTAGTCTGTATCCACAAAAACAGAGTCCAATGGCACCTTAAAGACTAATAGATTTATTTGGCCATAAGCTTCCATGGGTAAAAAACCCACTTCTTCAGATGCATGGAGTAAAAATTACCGATGCAGGCATTATTATATTCACACATGAAGAGAAGGGAGTTACCTCACAAGTAGAGAGCCAGTGTTGAATTGGGGGGAGATGGTTGGGACATGTCCAGGTAATCTCCACACCAGAATTCAACATTGAGAGGGAAGAAAAAGTAAGAGAGGATGCAGCCGTGGGCAGGAGACTGGACATAAGGAGGAAGGGTAATATAGATACCAGTCTAATAGGTGATACTGGTGGTAGAATGTCTGTGCCTAACTGGGTAAAGAATGTCAGTGAAGCCAAATGGCAAAAATTAAAATGTCTGTACACTAATGAGAAGAGCCTAGGTAACAAAATGGAGGAACTAGAGCTACTGGTGTAGGAAGTGAAACCGGATATTATAGGGATAACAGGAAGATGGTGGAGTAGTAGTCATGACTGGAGTACAGGTATTGAAGGCTATGTGCTGTTTAGGAAAGACAGAAATAAAGGCAAAGGTGGTGGAGCAGCATTGTATGTCAATGATGATGTTAACTGTAAAGAAATAAGAAGGGATGGAATGGATAAGAGAGTCTGTCTGGGCAAAAATCACATTGGGAAAGAAAGCTACTAGAGCCTCCTCTGAGATAGTGCTTGGGGTGTGCTACAGACCGCCGGGATCTGATTTGGATATGGATAGAGACCTGAGACCTCTTTAAGTGTTTTTAATGAAGTAAATACTAATGGGAATTGTGTGATCATGGGGAGACTTTAACTTCCAGATATAGACTGGAGGATCAAGTGCTAGTAATAATAATAGGGCTCAGATTTTCTGGATGCAATAGCTGATGGATTCCTTCACCAAGTAGTTTGCTGAAGAACCAACAAGAGGGGATGCCATTTTAGATTTGGTTTTGGTGAGTAGTGAGGAACCTCATAGAAAGAAATGTTGTAGGGACAACCTTGGTTCGAGCCTTGATCATGAGCTAATTCAGTTCAAAACTAGATGGAAGATAAACAAAAATAGATCTCCAGGACTAGGGTTTTTATTTCAAAAGGGCTAACTTTAAAGAATTAAGGAAATTAGTTAGGGAAGTGGATTCAGGGACTGAAGAAACTTGTGGATCTAAAGGCGGAGGAGGCCTGGAATTACTTCAAGTCAAAGTTGCAGAAACTATCAGAAGCCTGCATCCAAGAAAGGGGAAAAAAATCATAGGCAGAGGAGTTGTAGACCAAGCTGGATGAGCAAGCATCTCAGAGAGGTGATTAAGAAAAAGCAGAAAGCCTACAAGGAGTGGAAGATGGGAGGGATTAAGCAAGGAAAGCTACCTTATTGAGGTCAGAACATGTAGGGATGAAGTGAGAAAGGCCAAAAGCCATGTAGAGTTGGACCTTGCAAAGGAATTAAAACCAATAGTAAAAGGTTCTATAGCCATATATAAATAGAAGAAAACAAGAAAGAAGAAGTGGGACCGCTAAACACTGAGGATGGATGGAGTTAAGGATAATCTAGGCATGGCCCAATATCTAAACAAATACTTTGCCTCAGTCTTTAATGAGGCTAATGAGGAGCTTAGGGATAATGGTAGGATGACAAATGGGAATGATGAGGATATGGAGGTAGATATTACCACATCCGAGGTAGAAGCCAAACTCGAACAGCTTAATGGGACTAAATCGAAGAGGGCCAGATAATCTTCATCCAAGAATATTAAAGGACACTGCACATGAAATTGCAAGCCCATTAGCAAGAATTTTAATGAATCAGTAAACTCAGGGGTTGTACGTATGACTGGAGAATTGCTAACATAGTTCCTATTTTTAAGAAAGGGAAAAAAGGTGATCTGAGTAACTATAGGCCTGTTAGTTTGACATCTGTAGTATGTAGGTCTTGGAAAAATTTTTGAAGGAGAAAGTAGTTAAGGACATTGAGGTCAATGGTAATTGGGACAAAATACAACATGGTTTTACAAAAGGTAGATCGTGCCAAACCAACCTGATCTCCTTCTTTGAGAAGGTAACAGATTTTTTAGACAAAGGAAATGCAGTGGATCTAATTTACCTCAATTTCAGTAAGGCATTTGATACGGTTCCACATGGGGAATTATTAGTTAAATTGGAAAAAGATGGGGATCAATATGAAAATTGAAAGGTGGATAAGGAACTGGTTAAAGGGGAGACTACAACGGGTCGTACTGAAAGGTGAACTGTCAGGCTGGAAGGAGAGGTTACTAGTGGAGTTCCTCAGGGATGGTTTTGGACCAATCTTATTTAATCTTTTTATTACTGACCTTGGCACAAAAAAGGGAATGTGCTAATAAAGTTTGTGGATGACACAAAGCTGGGAGGTATTGCTAACACAGAGAAGGACCAGGATATCATACAGGAAGATCTGGATGACCTTGTAAACTGGAGTAATAGTAATAGGATGAAATTTAATAGTGAAAAGTGCAAGGTCATGCATTTAGGGATTAATAACAAGAATTTTAGTTATAAATTGGGGACACATCAGTTGGAAGTAACAGAGGAGGAGAAGGACCTCAGAGTATTGGTTGATCACAGGATGACTATGAGCCGCCAATGTGATATGGCCTGTTAAAAAAAGCTAATGCAGTTTTGGGATGCATCAGGCAGAGTATTTCCAGTAAGATAAGGAGGTGTAGTACCATTTATACAAGGCACTGGTGAGACCTCATCTGGAATACTGTGTGCAGTTCTGGTCTCCCATGTTTAAGAAGGATGAATTCAAACTGGAACAGGTATCAGCAGGTAAGTATGCCCAGTGGTCTGTGATGGGATGTTAGATGGGGTGGGATCTGAGTTACTACAGAGAATTCTTTCCTGGGTGCTGGCTGATGAGTCTTGCTCACATGCTCAGAGTTTAACTGATCACCATATTTGGGGTCGGGTCACTTGCTGGAGGATTTTCTGCAGCTTGAGGTCTTCAAACCACAATCTGAGGACTTTAATAACTCAGACATAGTTAGGGGTTTGTTATAGAAGTGGACGGGTGAGATTGACCTCCTGCACAATGCAGGCCATACAGACTAGATGATCATAATCGTCCCTTCTGACCTTAAAGTCTATGAGTCTATGACAGGGCCAATACAATCAGGGTGGATGTAGTCCCAGTAATCGATAAGGAGGTGTCAATTTCAGGAGAGGCAAAGCCTTTTGTAGTGAGCCAGCCATTCCCAGTCCCTATTCAGGCTGACTCACTACAAAAGCAACTTTGCCTCTCCTGGAATTGACACCTCCTTATCAATTATTGGGAGTGAACTGCATCCACCCTGATTGTACCTTGAACGCCAGCTACAAAAGTGCCATGCAAACGTCTGTTCTCACTTTCAGGTGACACTGTAAATAAGAAGCAGGCAGCAGTATATCGCATCAATGTAAACAACCTTGTTTGTCTTAGTGATTGGCAGAATAAGACATAGGACTGAATGGACTTGTAGGCGATAAAGTTTTACACTGTTTTGTTTTTGAGTGAAGTTATGTAACCAAAAAAAATTTGCATTTGTCAGTTACACTTTCACGATAAAGAGATTGCACTTCAGCACTTGTATGAGGTGAATTGAAAAATAGTATTGCTTTTGTTTATCATATTTACTGTGCATATATTTGTAATAATAATAAAGTGAGCACTGTGCACTGTGTATTCTGTGTTGTAATTGAAATCAATATTGAAAATGTAGAAAAACATCCAACAATACTGAATAAATTTCAATTGGTATTCTATTGTTATAAGTGTGACTAATTGTGATTATTTTAATCACAATTAATTGTTTTGAGTTAATCGAGTGAGTTAACTGTGATTGTCAGTCCTAGTTTGTTGTAAAGAAATTGTTGATAGCGCAGAACTGAACCAAATCTATCATTTTACTCATTTCTTAATACTATTCCTTTTCCCTTGACATTCTCCCAGGCAGTGTTATCACTCCCAATCTTGGCATTAAAGTCCCCCATTACGAAGAAACAACCTCTAGATGGGATCATGAAATGTCTGCTTGAAGGTCAGTGTAAAACTCATTTATGGCACTGTCTTCTGCATATGTTGCAGGTGTTTTACAGTCACAGGATCATCTTTCCCCAGTAGTTTAATGCTCCTTATGTGTGAAAACATGAACCTATAGCTTTTTAAAAAGCTGTAAGTTTTTTCTGATAATATAAAGCAACTCTGACCAAAAGCACCCCTGTATTCACACCCTTCAAACTACTGTAATAATCTTTGTACAACATATGTCTTGTGAGGTATCATTTGAAAACTAATAACTCACTGGTCAACAACAACACAGTGAAATGTATGTAGCAACATTACGTGTAAAATTATGAAATCCCCCTCTATGATGTAATTAGCACATATTCAAATACACACAAGCCTGACTCAGCAAAAGTTGTTAAACATGTCTATCCAGGCCGGATTTCCAATTACTCACAGTAGACTCATGCTTAAACACTGATGTTTTAGGGGTGCCTAAAAATTCAAAAAAAGAACAGGAGTACTTGTGGCACCTTAGAGACTAACAAATTTATTTCAACATAAGCTTTCATGGGCTACAGCTCACTTCTTCAGATGCACAGAATGCATACTTTCACCTTTTCATGTTCTGTGGGGTGGGGTGTCTAAAAGTTAGAAGTGGCGGGGTAACCCCACTGCCTGCAGTGGCTCGGCGCTCCTGACTGCCATGAGGCAGCAGGAGCAGGACCCCCAGAGCTCTGAGCCCCTATGGGCTCAGGGGTGGAGGAGAGTTTGGAGCTGGGGCCCCCACAGCTGCCCAGCCACCCAGGGATGTTTAGGGGTTTGCAAGGTGTAAAGCCGGCCCTGGATCTATCATAAACCAAGGCATGTCTGTTTACCTCAATTTACATATACGCAGTAAACATGGCCCTCAAGGCAGCGGGGAGAGGAGTTGGCAGGAGACCAGACAAATTTGCATTTCAGCAAATACAGGTGAAAAGAAAGAACATGGAGCCTTTTTCACCTCTAGACTCCATGTCACCTTTTTTACTGTTTGAATAAACTTTGTTTTGAGGGGTAGCCCTCAGAAGAATCCATTTCAAAGGTTCACTGAACTATAAAAGAAAGGAGCAGAAAACATAAAGAGCTCTTTCTCTCGTGCACCCTAGAAGATGAAGGAACCAGCCCTTTGACATTCGGGGGCGGGGGGCGGGGAGGAGATCCTGACCTGAGAACAGGTCAGCCCTTTTGCTGGGAACCTGAGGTAAGGATGTTTACCTTGAACCAATTCTAGCTTCTTAAGTTTTAGCTACTAGGAATCGTCTTATCTTTATTTTTCTTGTAACCATTCCTGACTTTAATACCTTATACTTGTACTCACTTAAAATCTCTTTGAAATTAAATAAACTTATTTTTAATCTAAACTAATCCATTATTCTGTTTAAACTGATCTGTTTGGTAACTCCAGCTAAAGAAGTAAACTGTTCACTATTGGTCCTTTACTGGGGCAATGGACTTTTAATATCTGAACTGCCCAGGAGAGGGTGGGGCAATGCAGAATACACATTTTGGGGAAATTCGGGATTGGTAGTGTGTTGGGATCACTCTGCAGGCAGTAACCAAGAGTGGTGGAAGCCAGAGTGTGACTGGAGAGTTGCTGATGGGGTCACAGTTGCTGGACCGGGTCTGTGGTTATACACATAGATTCAGGAAGTGACCTGCACGCTCTTAGACTATTTGTGAGAGGCCCAGGTTGGGAACTACAACAGGAAAGCATTGTGAGGCACCCATGGTTGAGGGGCAGGCAGTGAAATAGCCTCTCACTTTGCATGCCAAAATGTGACAAATGCCTTCTGCGTGAACACTGTATCTTTTCAGGATAAATTATTTTACAATGCTTTATGGAGAATTCACTACTTCCTGTCCAGTGTGGTTCACAAATACTGAGAATGTCTATGGAAGAGGATGCAGCTCTAGTTTCAAGTTCACCAATTAACATTCCTGCTTTGCAGTGTAGTTGTAGCCATGTTGGTTCATATTGCATTCTCAACTTCCATGTTCCAATGTACATTCATTTTGGTACCGTGCAATCTGTTCTTTCCTAGCAAACTTTTCACAACTGCCAAAGTTCCCAAACTGCAGGCATGGACTTTTTTAGGCTGGGTGTCATCTGAACCATTATGGATGTTGTTTTGCTTTTTGCTCATTTTGTCCGTTTCTTGGCTTCAGAGAGTACCTAGACTTCCAGCCACCTCAAGGTTAAGCAGCCCCTCCTATGAGTTACCCATTGAAGGTGCCCATGTTGCCCTATGAGAAGACTAGAGTAGGACACTGGATTTTTGGCCTGGTCTGATCCCCCACTCCCACTTAAGGTACCATGGTGTTGGCCCTGCCAGTTTTGACCCACCAGCAAGATCTGCTAGGAGGAAATCCACTTAAACTCTAAGCTGCCACCGGACTCAACCTTTGCAAACCCAAAAGCCTATCACAAAGAAAAAACAGAAGCATATCAAGAACACCTGAAAACTGAAGACTGCCCTCAGTAGAAAAACAAATGCAGAAAGCTCAACAAGGAACTAAGAAAAATGCTCCTAAAGACTACAACTGAATGGCTTCAGAGAAAAGGCTAACAGCCTGAAAACGCTTTCAATAAAGGAACATAAGAGGACTTTTTCAGGAAGTTAGATTACTTATCAACCAACTTAACATGTAAGATATAATAGATAAAGATCAAAAGAATATTTTTCATTAGCTACTGAACATGAAAAGTCAAATGGACCCAACTTTCCCCTAAGACCATCAATTGCAAAGAGAACGAAGCACATATAGTGGAAGCAGAAACTGAAGCCACAGTCATGTCTCTGAAAAACAACAAGGCACCTGGTCCAGATGGTATACCACCTGAACTGTTAAAACATGGCGAAAGAGGCACGGTCATGCTCCTTTGCAAACTGTGCAACCTCAGCTGGAGGAAGGTTGAAGTACCTGAATGCTGAGAACGCTCAACTAGTGTAGCACTCTTTAAGAAAAGGTGACAACTGTGAAACAAGAGTACTGACAAACCAACTGCAGAAAAGCTGCAAACATTTGAAATGAGGTTCCTGTACTGTACCCTAGGTGTGACATGACTATACAGACTATGAAATGACATTTACATTAAAATTTTAGAGTTGAAGTTTTCCATGCTTGGTCTCTGTTTGAGAGCAAAAATCCTTTCAGGCATTTTTAAGTGCTGAAAGGGTTTAAAAAAAAAAAAAAGTTTATTTGTCCTGTTCTTTAAAAAAGACCCCATTTGTCCTTTGATTTTTAACTCAAAAGTGATTGAAATCTGAATTTTCCAAGTTGACATGGAAATAGTCATTAATAACTACTTTTAGTAATGCTGTCAAATAGTATCTTACTAATATCTGTATTTTGTAATAATATCTGCTTTATTACATTTTAAAAGTTATTTTAAAACAATATTACAAAAATGTGAAAACGAAGAGCTGAGATGTGGCAGCGAAAAATTCTCCAAGCTGCTAGCTAGCTACACAGTGAAAATGAATGCAGTCAGTATGCATGCACATAGAGGAGTTCACTGCACAACTATTTTGTTACAGAAATGTAAAAACTCAGCAGCTGAAGCCGGAGGAAATGAAAAGTGTGAGAGGCTTAATCATTTCAGAGCAACAGGTCTCCAGCAAGTCAGCAGCAGAGCCCATTTGGATCTTATGTGCCTTGTGTTTTGCTGTGTGGAGCACGAAGACACTTTAGGGATTAGTACTGTATTCTATGAAGGATGGACAGATTAGAGAGAGGCTTGTGGGTGAGCCCTTTAGACCTGCTATATGGAGATTAGAAACACCTCAGTAACTGTTGAACCCAATTAGCACCAAACCAGGTTGCTAAGATCCATCAATGAAACCTGGGCTCATTTTTCCAGGTCTTTTATATTCAAACATAATGATGCTGCTTCAGCCATTAATGTGCTATAGAGTGTGCTCTAGGGCAGTGGTGGGCAAACTGTGGAGCGCAACATCCAACGCAGCAGAGGAACATTCAGAGGGCAAGCATCAATGCTAGGCAGCTGGTGCCAGCCCTGCACAGCGGGGCCCTGGCCAGGCCCCATGGGGCCAGGGAGGGAGCACCATCTTCATCCCCGCCTTACTCACCTCAGTGGAGATATAAATATATATATGGAGATACACCTATCTCATAAAATTGGAAGGGACCTTGAAAGGTCATTGAGTCCAGTCTCCTGCCTTCACTAGCAGGACCAAGTACTGTCCCTGACAGGTTTTTTGGGGTTTTTTTCTTTGCCCCAGATCCTTAAATGGTCCCCTCAAGGATTGAACTCACAACCCTGGGTTTAGGAGGCCAATGCTCAAACCACTGAGCTATCCCTCCCCCCAGGTAACCCTGCCTGTGGGTCAGTGTGCCACACTGATTTCCACTCCCAGTGCTGGCTCCACCCCCCGAGACCATCGCACATACCTTCCCCCACCCCGAAAACCTGAGGAAGGAGAGGCAGAGGCCAGGTATTGTCCCTGCCCTACCAATGCAGCCTGGCTGCAAGATAGAAGCAGCCCACTGCTGAGGAAGGCTTGGCTATGCAGTAATGGAGGCGGGGCACAGACAGACTCTGTTAAGGATAAGAGAGGGTACGACTGGAAAAGTCTGTACACCAGTGCTCTAGGCTGGCCTATCCATCTCTTGCATTGAGGTCACCAAAGAAATAATTTTTTAAGTAGCCTATAATCTGGCATTCTTAAAAGATGTGCCAAATATGTCCAGCTCTTCTTCTGGACCACTTAGAATCATAGATTAGGGTTGGATGAGACTCCAGGAGGTCATCTAGTCCAACCCACTGCTCAAAGCAGGACCAACACCAACTAAATCATCCCAGCCAGGGCTTCACCAAGCCGGGTCTTAAAAACCTCTAAGGATGGAGATTCCACCACCTTGACCACATTGGATATTAAGAAAAACTTTTTCACTAGGAGGGTGGTGAAGCACTGGAATGGTGGTGGAATCTCCTTCCTTAGAATTTTAAGGTCAGGATTGACAAAGCCCTGGCTGAGATCATTTAGTTGGGGATTAGGTGCTGCTTTGAGCAGACGTTTGGACTAGATGACCTCCTGAGGTCCCTTCCAACTCTGATTTTCTATGATTCTCCCTAGGTAACCCATTCCAGTGCTTCACCACCCTCCTAGTGAAATAGAGTTTCCTAAGATCCAACCTAGACCTCCCCCACTGCAACTTGAGAGCACTGCTCCTTGTTCTGTCATCTGCCACCACTGAGAACAGCTGAGCTCCATCCTCTTTGGAACCCCCCTTCAGGTAGTTGAAGGCTGCTATCAAATCCCCTCCTCACTCTTCTCTTCTGCAGACTAAACAAGCCCAGTTTCCTCAGCCTCTCTTTGTAAGTCATGTGCCCCAATCCTCTGATAATTTTCGTTGCCCTCTGCTGGACTCTCCGATTTGTCCACATCCTTTCTGTAGTGGAGGTCCAAAGCAGGAGGCAATTCTTGTTACTAACATATCTGTAGAAACCCTTCTTGTTACCCTTCACATCTCTTAATTACTGCAACTCCAGTTACGTTTCGGCCTTCCTGATTACACCCCTTCTTGTATTGTTGTAGGTAATGATGCCCATTCTAGTGCTTCTTCATTACTTATCAATCCCTTTTACTTTGAATATTCTACACAGACACTTACACTGAAAGCTGTTAAGTTTGAGCTGGTTTGACTTATTTTTCCAGGACTCTACTCCATGTTGGAGGATGTTTAGGACATAGCTTTAAAGATTAAGTTTTGTGTTTTTGCTAATCATATTGGACTTTTTCCTGTGTTAAGTTTTTTAAATACAGAACTTGCTTCACCTATGCTGTCACCAGTATCATAAATTATAATACTCATATAATTAAATTTATTAACAGTTTTCAAGGCTTGTCCTTCCAAGTATATAAAATCATCAGTAGGTACATTAATTTTCATAATTTCCATCTTTGATTTAGTGATAAGAAGACCTATTTGTTTGGTATGGTCTTTACACAATCACACATTACTATTTTTCCCTAAGATTGGGAGTTCAGTATTTAAATATTTAAGGAAAAATTCTAAGCCAATCTAATTTTATTCAGTCAAATTTTAAGTAACATAGACATGCTGATTTACATATACTTTTTTTTTTTTTTACAGCCTCCCTTCCCAAATTTAACTTTTTTTTTTATCAACAGCTCCTCATTTCTCATGTCAAATTATCCAAATCCTATAGTCCACCCCATCCCCTATTTTTCATACTAGAATTTTAGAAAGCATTCAGTAGCAGAGCTATTTTAGAAACCTAATTAATTTAATCTCCCTCACTACTGAATGAGCCTAGTTCCTCTCTAGCATTTTTACACTGATAGATTTGTAACAGCCATTCTTAAACCCTTTGGCAGCATTAATACATTTTGCTGCCCTTTTCTTACCCCTACAAGCCTTAATTGACACTGCATAGTCTCATTTAGTTCCCTCCCCATTTCTTCATTTCTAGGTTCACGACTTTGAGCAGCCCTGCAAGAAGGTATGTCAATTAAAAACCCATGGCTGGCCCATGCCAGCGGGACTGGGCTAAAGGATTGTTCAACTGAGGTGTAGATGTTTGGGCTTGACCCTGTGAGGTGGGAGAGTCTCAGAGCTTGGACTGCAGCTCCAGCCCAAATGTCTACACAGCAATTAAACAGTCCTTTAATGTTGAGCTCCATGAGCCAGAGTCAGCTGACACAGGCCAGCCACAGGTGTCTAACTGCAGTGTAGACATACCCTATGTGGTCACTTATTTCAAGAATTCTCCATTTCTGGGGAAGTTTAGTCTGTTGCCCCTTGATCATAGTGCTTTTTAAAATGCTCCAATCTTCTTCCATACTTGTGAGTTATAACACTTCCTCCTCCCATTCCTCCATGCTCACTAACTTGTTTAATTCCTCATGTAAAAAAAAATTATATAATACATAGGTTGAGAAACGAGTGTCTGCACATTTGGGTATAGCAGGGCCGCCCAGAGGATTCAGGGGTCTGGGGTCTTCGCCCGCGGGGAATTGCCACCGAAGACCCAGCACTTCGACGGTGGGTCCCGGAGTGGAAGGACCCCTTGCCGCCAAATTGCCGCCGAAGACCTGGCACTTTGGTGGCAGGTCGCAGAACAGAAGGACCCTCTGCCACCAAATTGCCACCAAAGACCCAGAGCGGAAGAAGCTCCAGAGTCCCAGGCCCCGCGAGAGTTTCTGGGACCCCCGGTGCGAGTGAAGGACCCCACTCCAGGGGCCCTGAAAAACTCTCATGGGGGCCCCTGCGAGGCCCAGGGCAAATTGCCCCACTTGCCCCCGCTCCGCCCCGGACGGCTCTGGGGTATAGTGATTAGATTATCCACAAATACAAAGTTTGTTTTTAAAAGTCATATGATACAGAGTACATAATCAGCAATGACCCAAATTTCGGAGAACAGATTTAACAATACAATTTAGATATTAGAATCCAACTATTCCGGTATATCACTCATGAAAAGTTGTACAGAGATTTGGTTGTGGAAAGCAAAATAAATCAATGAGTTAGGATTGTCCCTCACTAATTGACAATTAGGTAGGTTGTCCATTTAGAAAATACAATCCATGAGGAAAGTATTTCAGTTACTTTCCTGACTGCACTTCTAATTAAACAGTGTATTTTTTAATCATTATAGAGCACAATTTTGAGAACTACTCCTCCAACTCCTCTTCCCATTCTAAGCCTTCTATTCTTAATTTACGACACCCAAGAATGTGTTTGATGTATCATACATGTACAAACTTTGCTTAGACTACACACAAATTTATGTAAATTTCCATTTGTGAAAATCACCACGTTGCATTTCTGTTAGGCCCACTACAACAATTTAGGATATCCTGCCTAAATCCTAATCTGGACCCTGCCAAATTCCAGATGTTTCCTCAGAGAACTCTACTGAATTTAGAAGCCAAGGGGCATAAGAATTACTAAGGCATGACAACCAGGCTCGGACTTCTGCTATCAATGCTCTGCAAAGGAAGGATACTCCTCCTTGGACTTGCATGGTTCTCATGGAAAAATCAGGATGAAAGCAGGCTCATACATTGATGAAGGCAAACACAGAATACTACCTGTCACAGAGACTTCAGCACAAGGAATTCTTACAAACTTTTGTCATTACCATTAAAAATGGAAAGAGACCAACTTCTCTTCTGTCACAGTCTCGTAACTCACAGACTGCTTCCATCTGGTCACAGAACTCAGCCATGCTCACTGTGCTGCAAGGAACTATCAAACCATTTCTCAAAGATCCCTTGCATCAGGACAGACTTTGGGGACAACAAGTACAGCAAGATGAGCACTGGACCAACAACACCCTACTTCTAAGAATTCATCCCACTCAGACAACAAGATGTTCCTGAAGTCAAAACACAGTCCAGGCTACCACCTGCCACTCTAATGCAGGCCAGTCCTGGCCAATGAAAGGGTTGAAAACATCTAGTATTCCTGATTACAGGGATAGTCAACATCTCCTGTGAAGAAGGGAATCTATCACTCCAGCCAACACTTAAGATACTAACATGCAACCCCAGCAATATCACAAAACTTTTTCCACTATTTTTGAGAAAGTGGTCTGAGAAGCTGGCAAAGAACTGACTTCAACTTGATCTACCAGTTGCCAGCATCCTAGATCCTTCTCAGCATTTCAGGCCAGGGCACAAAACCAAGACAACAGTGGTTGTTCTGGTGGATAACTTCCTCTTGTCATCCAAGATTCTGTAGATGTCCCTCTGGAATATGACGCAGCCGTTACATGCTGGCTGATGGTTCTATCTGGCATGCTGTTTGCATTTGCCCCCTCTAGTTTTCTCAGTGCCTGGCCAAAAACAGCATCTGGACTGAGAGCAGTTGCTGAAAGCTGGACACTGGCAAGACAGAGGTGATACTGATGGGGACAAGAAGAAACTTACCTCCTGCACTCCAGTCATTAACTGGGACCACAGGCTCAGTGATGTCCTGGACTCCACATGCTTAGAGTATGCTGGTGAGCTCAACATATAAATCTGCTAATGATTGGTTACATTGGAAAGATAAATAAACCTAAAACAGTAAGTTGAAAGGTGTGAGGGGCTGGGTAGAAAACTGTACTAAAGCAAGAGACAAAGAGAATAGAATATATTTTTGTTGAAATGGAGTGTACTCCAGACCTTTCTCATAGGGCTTCTGCCTCTATGCTTGAGAGTTCAAGGGTTCTGAAAATAAAGTCTTCAAGTTGGCAGATGAGATAAAGCCTGGAGACAGAGAAAGGAAAGAGGAATGTGACAGCCAGAATCCAAGAGACTTGGCTGGTCTAGATGACCGGAGAGCAGAGGCATTCATTGTAAAAATATTAAATAATCTGGGAGTAAGCAAGCAGTTCAGGGAATCTGAACTAAATGTAAATTACCATTCCCCACAGCGATCAGAAGAGCTGCAGGTTACTGTGAGGGAACCATTCAGTCCATCAGCTCAGCAGCCACAGTAAAAAGGAGAAATCAGAAAAGGAAGGTTACTCACCAGTAACTGGAGTTCTTGGAGATGACCTTTGTACATCCCCACAGTGGGAATACGCAGAGATCATCTCAAAGAACTGAAGAGTTATAAGAGCAGACGGACCGAATATAAATCAAGGCAGTGAGACTGTTAGCCTAGCCCTAAGGTATGTAGACCCCATAGAGATAACAGGCGCAGTTCTGCACACTTCACAGAAAGGGGCTGACAGCACAAATTATACTAGTTGGAACAACGATAAAGAAAGGTTAAGGAATCTGAGTTTATGCTCACTGGTAAAAGGTGGCCTCCAAAATATGAAAGGGATTGATATAGTTAATAGAAATATATTTTTATCCTGATGATGATTTAAAAAACTAGAGGATGTAATCTAAAAGTTGAGAAAACTATACACAAGAGTAAACAGGAAATCAGATAGAAGTATTCCATGCAAGCAGTGATAAACACATGGTGAAAATTCAGCAGGAAAAGTAGCTGAAGCAAGCAAAGAGACACTTTGGCTTGTTTCTTAAGGGGAAAATGGAGGGGTCAAATGAAAACCACAGTAGCATGGACTTAAGAAACACAGAAGCACTTGTTTTCTGAACCAGACAATCTTTTTCTAATGTAAAAAGTTCTTATGATAATTCTGCTAGATAGTTACAACATGGGTCAAAATACATCTGGGTTCTTTAGTATGTTCCACAGCATTCAAGAACAAAAACAGAAAGAAAAGAAAACAGAAATTGATCCCACACACTGAGAGAAAATACACATTTCCAATTAGATAATGAGTTACAGTCTCAAATAACAATGTACTATTGGCCAGTATTTATTCAGGACCTCACTCAGAGAGGTCCTGAGCCCATCCTAAGATGTTCACAGTACCATCCACAACCAGCTCAGCGCCTCACAGCAGCAGGCCCCTAATGAGCAGATCAAAATTGCATAGCAACTGCTGTTACAATTTGTGTGATCTGAACACTTGCTTGTATGATTCTAGATCTCTGCCCATCCTAATACTGATATTTTTCAGAGCAGCACAATAATAGAGATAAATAAAGCACCAGCATTTATGGAAACAATCACCTTTGCTGACAACACACAATGCTATTAGGTTTTTAAATATTTTTCAAAACAGGTTAGATGATTGTCTACTCCTTTATTTTGCTCTCTCTATAGAACAAGATACACTGGCAATTAATGGTCCTGCTTCTACAAATTCTGTAAACTCATTTTCTTAAATTGTTGTTTGTTAAGAATTATTTTCAGTAGCTATAAATGAGTGAAAGTTTAATATAGAAGTGAGATGTATAGAATCATAAGATGCACAGAGGAAGGCTTATTGATTTTCTTATGATCATTCAACACAGTTCAAGGGGAAATCTGCAATTTCAACACACTGGCTGGAAAAATGAAGTTGTTTGAAATTTCAACTGCTTACAAATTTAGTTGTCTTTGAATATGTAATAAAACTTAAAAGTTCCTCTTCTGACAAGCCATTTAATTTATAACAAAATGTGTGATTGATGTTTTCTTAAACATAAAAGATCAGGCATTTCCATTTGTGATAACTGTAGATGCCTGAATTCAGCTTTTCTTCCGTTCAGTTTCTTAACTTATCTGAGTAAGTCATACAACAGAGGCTAGAATGATGAGGGAGATCTAAGAATATGTCCTTTAATTTAACTGGCCTCATCTTCAAAAGAAAGTTGTATAGGTTGTTGACAACATTCACTTTTCCACATATATGGGAAGGATGTTTGAGGAGCAGCCAGTTGTTTGACAGATGTAAGAAAACTGCACCCTTAATATTTAGTTTGATTCATTACCATCCAGTGCCAATAAACTGGTTCCAGTTGTTTCCATTCCAGAAAGGCTTCTAATCGAGAGGTTTCAGATTGCAGTAACTGCAACAACTGGGGAGGGCAAAAAAAAGAGAAAAGAAAATCAAGTCCCATTTAGTCATCTGTGCAACATATAAGGTGCAATTTTTAAAGCCTGTTTGGTCAGAATAATGAAGGCTACCCAATCACATACCAAGTGATCCTTCTTATGTAGTATACATTCATCATAGTCACCTTAAAGATTGACATTTACAGGTAGAACATTGGTTTGCTAAGATATAAGGATTTAGACTATATATAATCTTGTCTGGATCTATACATCCCACCCTACTCTAACTGCAAACAGGAATGCTTCTTTCAGAAGGCAATGGGGTACACAGCGAGGAACGGGGTACACAGCAAGGAACAGAGTCCTGGTGTCCAACACTCTAGCAATTTCTTCCTTCTGACTATATGCTGCTATGACTGGGGCTTGCATTATACATTATTGAGTGGGAAGCAATATAAATCTCAGCTATGCAAATATGGAGTGGAACTGAAGAAAAGCTTTTCCTCACATCCATAATGCATTCCAGTCCCCAGCCATACAATAACCATAATCCCCAGCCATACAATAACCATAATCCCCATATACACATTCGTGGCTTCACATGTCAGTTTGAAGGGATCAAGACAATACAACTCATATATAAAAAGGTCTTTACTCATGTAGATCCTGAAACCTCATGTGCTTCTTAGATATCAAAATTAACACAACTCAGCCACACTCCACACACTGTTGCTAAAGTGGTCGCTCCCACATTTGGATCAAACCATGTTCCCCGCTATTCTTTGAGTCTGGCCAACATACCAAGTTTTGATCTCTTCTCTTCGAGGTCATGCCTAGCTATGTCCCAGACAACTTCTCAGACCTGATCTCCTATTGCATCCCCTCCAACTCCACCATTCTAGAAACCAAGTCAACACTGACATCCAGTTATTTCTACTTCTCCCATCTCTGTGCCTTTTTCCACACTGCTCCTATGCACAGAATGACCTCAGAATCTCAGGATGCCAAGCCCATCTCTCTGCTCCTTATCCAAATCATTTAGAAACATTCGCTTCTCCTGCAGTGTCCACAAATAGTAACTAACAAGGAGGAATTCTTTCTGAAATGTTATGTATAGCCAGATCGTCTCCCTCACTGCTCCTATTGCACAAGGAGCTCCTCTACCATAGCTCCTATTTGCAGGCAATGCAAGAAGTGAGGGTTTTTCACAAATGATTTTTAAATTGCGTATACCTAGAGAGGGAGAAAAATAAATATCACCAGATTCCTCCCTCAGTTTCAGACTGTATATGTTGTGACAAAGTTCCTCCTCTACCTTGGTGGGTCCTGCGCTTATTGGCGGATTTTTTCACCTCAGGGTTCTTCCCTTCTTACAGAACCCACAGTTTGGGTCAGCTCCTCCTGTGTCTGATCAGGAGTTTGGGAGGTTTGGGGGGAACCCAGGCCCGCCCTCTACTCTGGGTTCCAGCCCACGGGCCCTGTGGATCGCAGCTGTCTATAGTGCCTCTTGTAACAGCTGCATGACAGCTACAACTGCTGGGCTACTTCCCATGGCCTCCTCCAAACACCTTCTTATCCTCACCACAGGACCTTCCTCCTGTGTCTGATAACGCTTGTCCTCTCAACCTCCAGCAGTACACTCTCTCATTCTCAGCTCCTTACCTTCTTGCTCCCAGCTCCTCACATATGCTTCTCTCCTCTGGCTCCTCCTGCCTGACTGGAGTGAGCTCTTTTTAAACCAGGACCTGATTACCTGCCTGATTGGCTGCAGGTGTTCTAGTTAAAGTAGCTCCTCTACGCCTTCTAGAAAGATCTTATTGGCTCCAGTGCCTTGATTAACCTGGGAGCAACTGTGATTTGGT
>NC_133775.1:67652555-67716499 GCF_003597395.2 Chelonoidis abingdonii | reverse complement strand
GAGAAAACTCAAACAAGTCTTAAAAAGGGGACAGTTTAATAAAAAAAGAAGAAAAAGACATCAAAATATTCTCTGTATCGAGTTGACAATGAACAGGGGCTATATGCTTATAAGGAAAATGAATAAACAGTCTGATTCAAAGATATCCAATTTAACATTCCAGCAGTACACACATGTAAATACACTAAACACATTAAAAGCCTATATTGTTTCTTCTTGTACTCCCCCCCCACCCCCCCATTATGGAAACGAGATTAGAAGATGAAAGGAACCTTCTTATAAGGAGAGACAGACCAAAAGACTCAGACCCCAAACATCCCTCCCTGACTTTAAAATCCAGTTCCTGATTGGTCCTCTGGTCAGGTGTTTGGTTCCCTTTGTTAACCCTTTACAGGTGAAAGAAACATTAACCCTTAGCTATCTGTTTATGACAAGGCTACTATGGCAGCTCAAGCTGGCTACACAAAATTAACAGTCCCTTTGGAAAATTAAGATGAACATACAAAGTTGGAAACAGAGATCCCAAGAATGGCTAGTTATACAACAGTACAACAAAGAGATTCCCAAAACTCTTCTAGCCAGAAGAAGATTGATGGGAAAACAGGAGATAAACAAAAGATAAATAAATTATGTGCAAATGCCAAAGTCACTCACCAGCTTTGCGACTGAAAAAAGGCATCAGGGTAAAGGCCATTATTCAAAATGAATGAGTCCATACTACTACGGCAGTATTAGGCAACCTATGACATGTGTGCCAAAGGCGGCATGCAAGCTGATTTTCAGTGGCGCTCACACTGTGCGAGTCCTGGCCACTGGTCCTGGGGGCTCTGCATTTTAATTTAATTTTAAATGAAGCTTCTTAAACATTTGAAAAACCTTATTTACTTTACATACAACAATAGTTTGGTTATATAATATAGACTTATAGAGACAGACCTTCTAAAAATGTTAAAATGTATTACTGGCACGCGAAACCTTAAATTAAAGTGAATAAATGAAGACTCAGCACACCACTTCTGGAAGGTTGCTGACCCCTGCACTATGGCATCGCAGACAAGTTTTTGAAGAACTCCAAAAGCATTTTTCTGTCATGATTTCAAAGATGAAGATCAAGACCGGAGCCCTAATTCAATCTACTTACTGCTGACATAACTGTTTTCAGCCAGCTTTGTGGCTTTTACTTACTTTGTACTGCAATGGCTAAGAGAACTCAAAAACAGGAGTTACTTGCTTTGCTATTTTACCCCTCAGAAATAATCTGAAGCTGATAGAATGAGGAGAGGAAAGGTACTATGTTAAAATAATTGCTACAAATTACTGAATGCTAGATCTAAAACACGTTACACACTGTTCATGCAAACACCATAGGGAGATGTGTACTTCTCTACTGTTGTCAGTGACCGCCAGTTACAGGATTAGCAGGGATGTTAAAGGCAACCTGCAAAGAGGGAGCAGGGAGGTGAATTGGACTTCTGCCCCTTTTGCTGCAGTCTGACAGCTAAAGTGGGGCTTAAGGTTGGGGGGCGGGGATCTTTGTTCATTTGGGTTTTTCTTCTTGTTAAAAAAAATCCTTAGAAATATCACACATCAGCTTTGACCTTTGCTAGTTGGCTGAAGGAACTATGGATATTTCAGAAGATGTATGTTATTAGCTCTCACACCTTAACGACAGCACTGAGCCTTCACCAAGGGCTTTCTTTCTCCAACATGTTAGTCAGTGGAACTAAATACGGGTTAAGTAAAAACAAAGCAACTTAATAAGTCTGGCTACTAACCCTTTCCCCTCCCCATTGCTCAGCTGTCACATACTTAGCTTGTGTGCTTTCATTTCCCCCATTTCTCCCCATTATCCTACAGTCTTCACGTCTAGTTAGGACTTAAAATTGTAATGTAAAGAACAAGCAGTATTTTTAAAAAAAACTCTTCCATTAGTCATGTGATGTAAGAAACTACAAAAGAGACTGCTTTTCTTATGCTCTTGTTTTAACTGATTTTATTCAACTCAATTAGCACATGGGAAGCATTCATTTAATTCACCACAGGTCAGAGACAACTGTTCACTTTTCACCAATGCGCTGCAACAGTTGAAATGTCTGTAACAGCCACCAACACTGTGCTAGACGGTTTATGCCATAAATCAGTAACGAGATGATTAAAGAGCTAATCCTAGGGGGATGGTATTCAAACCCACTGGAACATTCAGTGACAGGCGACTGGCAGTGTCCAAGATGTTAGTTTCCATTCCTTGAGATGGTTGTCACTATTTCTGGGTGGGAAGATTCTGTTATCCTTTTCACAGCTCTTGCAGGTTTATGAGGTTATTGCAGCACAGAGACTAGAGGGAAGCATAATATAAGTAGAATCTCTAAGGTGGAATCTCCATCCTTAGAGGTTTTCAAGGCCCAGCTTGACAAAGCCCTGGTTGGAATGATTTAGTTGGGGTTGGTCTTACTTTGAGCAGGGGGTTGGACTAGATGACCTCTGTGATGGGGCAAGGCCAGATGGCTACAGTAAAGTAGTGAGGAACAGGTATGTTAGCCCCAGGCTACACAAATCCCTGGTACCACGGTAACCAAATGGCAGTTGCACCAGGTTAATCAAGACACCTGGGGCCAATTAAGATCTTTCTCGAAGGCAGTGGAGATAGCTACATTAATTGGGATACCTGAAGCCAATCAAGGGCTGGCTGGAACTAGTTAAAAGCCTCCCAGTTAGTCAGTGAGATTCACGTGCGAGGAGCTGGGAGCAAGAGGCGCAAGGAGCTGAGAGTGAGAGGGTGTACTGCTGGAGGATTGAGGAGTACAAGCATTATCAGACACCAGGAGGAAGGTCCTGTGGTAAGGACAAAGAAGGAGTTTGGAGGAAGCCATGGGGAAGAAGCCCAGGGAGTTGTAGCTGTTTATGCAGCTGTTACAGGAGGGACTATAGACAGCTGTGAACCACAGGGCCCTGGGCTGGAACCCGGAGTAGAGGGCGGGCCCGGGTTCCCCCCAAACCTCCCAATTCCTGATCAGACACAGGAGGAGTTGACCCAGACTGTGGATTCCATCAGAGGGGAAGATCACTGAGGTGAGCAAATCCGCCAATAAGCGCAGGACCCACCAAGGTAGAGGAGGAACTTTGTCACACCTCCTGAGGTCTCTTCCAACTCTAATCTTCTATGATTCTATGATAAGCTAATGTTCTACAAATATCGTTCACCTGTTACTGCAAAAATAAACAAACAAAAGCTAGTCTGTTTCCAAAAAGTTGTCTTCTGGGTCCAAGGTGCCACTAATACAGACTCATGGGTTCTCTCCTGGTGTCTTAACAGACAGAGGCATACTTGCCCACAGCAGGCAAAGACCTCCCTGTGATGGGCTGTGCACCCCACACCAGCCCCGATAGTGTTCATGAGGGCCTGAAAGGCCAATTAAGTTACCTGGAATCACCTGAGGGTATGTCTACACTACAAAAATAAGACAACCTATATTAGGCTGACTTATAGCTACCACAGTAATTACTGTGGAGGTGCATGTTCAGACTACCCTCCTTCTGTCAGTGGTGCGCATCCTCACCAGGAGCACTTCCACTGACCTAAGAGGGGCAGCGTGGGGAGCTGAGAGCCTGGTGTGTCAGCTCCACTGGCAGCTCTCTGCTGGGAACCTGGCTGCCCCACAGGCTCTCGGGCTCTGGCAAGCTGCCACTCTCCCCTCCCACATTCCCCACTGGGAGCTGGGGGAAGACACTTCTCGCCCCTGGGGAGTGGGTCCAGCTGCTCCAGCTTTTTGGCCAGCCACCCACTCCCGCTGGGAGCTGGGAAGCCTTTTCAATTTCACAGCTTAGTCCAAAGCCACGGGGCTGGCTCCCAGCTAGAAGCAGGAGCCAGCCGCCCAGCTCTCCAGGGGAGCAGGGGGCAGGAGAGCTCTAGCTGCCTGGTTTTCTTGTCAACTTCACAGCGCCTGCCAAGTTATCAGAGGAGAGATTGTCGGAGAGCAAGCTGAGAGCAGAAGGGGGCACCCGACGCCACAAGATCTACTTTCCAGATCTAGACATGAGGCGACGCACTACTGTTGAGTGGGAACCCTGTTACCCTGTCATATCAACCAAATTATCAAGGCCTCTCTCCCCCAGCTCTAATGTCCATCTCTCTCCAAAAAGCATTTTGTATCATTAAAGCCATTTGCCAACATTAAGTAATTAATTCTAACCACATCCATTTGAGCACGGGATTTTCAAGAGTTTCTTATCCTCATTTTGCAGATGCGGAAACTAAAGCCTAGATATGCTATTGCTTTGCATCTTTCAAGACGATGCAACTTTCCTCTTACTGCCCCCAACACAGATTAGCTTATGTTTTAATGTGCGATAAGCAATCTAGTCCTCTACTCCCCAAAGCAAGTGATCTATTTAGAAATAACTCTAGATCAAAGTCCTCTATTTGAACTAAGGACCGATGTGTTTGCCCTTTCTAATAAAACATAAAGGCTCCAACGTCTACAGGAGGAGGAGCATTCGCTGTCTCTCATGATCAAAGTGAAACATTAAGTAAAGCAAATGTTTGCTATGAATGGAAATTGGGAGTGAAACTTAGGAAAAACTTAGAAGATTGTCTCTCTCTTTGTGCAAAACTGGGATAATGTGAGTCTCATAAGAAAATTGCTATTTTCCCTGGCTTTCTGCAGAAATTAGCTGCCTCAAACTACTTACACTGAAAGACAAAGTAATGACAAATTCCAGTTACCAAGACCTGTTGCAAAATAATTCTATAATGGATGTTGAAAGCAAATGCTTATCAATAACTTCTTCTCTAAGCTCTTTTTTTAAAAAAAAGATCTATCACTTGTACAAATGACTTGTCATGCAATAGAATCATAGAAGATATGGCTTGGAAGGGACCTCAGGAGGTCATCTAGTCCAACCCCCTGCTCAAAGCAGGACCAACCCCAACAAAAACCATCCCAGCCAGGGCTTCGTCAAGCCTGACCTTAAAAACCTCTAAGGATGGAGATTCCACCACCTCCAGAGGTAACCCATTCCAGTGTTTCACCACTCTCTGAGTGAGCTCCATCCTCTTTGGAAAACCCTTCAGGTAGTTGAAGGCTGCTATCAAATCCCGCCCCCCCATACACATTCTTCTCTTCTGCAGACTAAACAAGCACAGTTCCCTTAAGCCTCTCCCCGTAAGTCATGTGCCCCAACCCCCCGAAGATTTTCGTTGCCCTCCACTGGACTCTCTCCAATTTGTCCACATCCCTTCTGTAGTGGAGGGATCAAAACTGGACGCAATATTCTAGATGTGGCCTTACCAGTGCCAACTAGAGAGGAATAATCACTTCCCTTGATCTGCTGGCAATGCTCCTACTAATATGGCCCAATATGCCGTTAGCTTTCTTGGCAACAAGGACACACTGCTGACTCAAATCCAGCTTCTCATCCACTGTAATCTCCAGGTTCTTTTCTGCAGAACTGCTCCTTAGCCAGTCAGTCCTCAGCCTGTAGCGGTGCATGGGATTCTTCCGTCCTTAGTGCAGGACCCTGCACTTGTCCTTGTTGAACCTCATCAGATTTCTTTTGGCCCAATCCTCCAATTTGTCTAGGTCACTCTGGACTCTATCCCTACTCTCCAGTGTATCTACCTCTCCCCCCAGTTTAGTGTCATCTACGAACTCGCTGAGGGTGCAGTTCACTCACAATGAAGCACACTGCATGACTGGATCTCAAATGGGTATTGGAAATCTCGGCCTAAAGTGATTTAGATGCCCAATTCCCATTAAAAGAATCAATGGGAACTGGGCTAGCACATCTCTTAAGTGGCTTTGAATAGTTCAGCCAGCTTCTGCAAGTTGCCCACCTGAATTAAAGTTGAAAGAAACTTCAGGTATATCCACTCAGAAGCTAGCCCAGAGAGAATTCATCTGGCAGTTTCATTATTTGACTTTGACTATGAGAGATATCTCTGCAATTGGAAGAGATGCCTATTTGTATCCCAGTATACACTCGGGACAGAGAAGAAAGGTGACAAGTCAAAATCACCGTTTTATCCACTATACTACAATAGGAAAACATGCAGATATCATCTCATATTAGTCAGATCACTACACAGATAGCACATCTATCATGTTTGTAAAGCCAAAGCTACGTCCACATTAAATAGCTCATCCCAAACACGGTAATAAAACTTGTATACTACTCCACATTACCATGCATTCTGTATATGCCACCTACTTTACAAATGAGTCCAAATTTTTGAAAATATTAACAGGACTGTGTATTCCTCCACTTGTACAGCCGAGTGCCTCAGTTACAATCATCTGACTGCTCTTGGGACCCGATTCTGAGAGGCAAGCACCCTCAATTGCTGCTGATAAAGCTCAATGGATTAGTCCCTGAATGATTCAGTTTCTGTGTATTTGTAGAATTTGGTTAGGCCACACCACCATCCAGAATATGAGCTGCTACTGTTTTGTCTTCCCTGCCCTGCACAATATCCATAGAGGATAGTTTTTGCCTGTGTGGTGGAAACACTCTTCCATAGGATCCATGCAACTAAATCAGTGGGTACCCTCACACCCAGAATTAGGGTTACATGCACCTTGCCACACACTTCCACTAATCAGGGGGAGTAAAAAGCAGTGTACCTGGCAGCTGACAGCACAGAAGGCAGAAGTGCCAGCTCCAGACTGACAACCACCATCACCACCCCCCATGCAGAAGACATTCCTGCAGGGATCAAGTTTTCCAGGCTGGAAGAGCACAGAAGGGGCTGGATCAGTTGCTCAATAAGCTTCAGATACTTGGAGCATACTGGCACAATCTGTGCTGTCTGGGTTAGAATTAACTTGTTCTGGTTTCTCTGCCACACACCGACCCTTGGGGGCAGTACAGAGGGTAGAATCACACAGCAGCATAGCTCTTCCGGTATGGAAACAAATAGTTAAGAAGCATTGCACAGAGAGCCATAGCTTTCCAAGACTGAACCCACCCTTCATTATGAAGGAAGGAGAATGTACGTCAGCTGCCACTGAGGTAGAAACTCCAACAGTGGGGACTCAGTTTCCTAGGTTCTTATATAAGTAGTTATTTTAATCTGGTTATTTGAAGCCTACTTGTACTTGTTTTTGGTTGTGCTGCCTATTAATCTTTTTTGTGATAGTTATTGTTACACTGCAAAGCATTCCAATGCATGCAAAAGGTATTATATAAATCAATAGTGAATAATTTGTAGGATAATGGCTCCTCGTGGTAGGCTGGGTTCCAGAGATCTCTGCTGCAAAAAGTATTTAATTTCTGGTGCAAACAGATCATAATAATTCATCTACTATACTCCTGGCAAAAAGGTTTTCCCAGATATTGGTCTACCTAAATATTTTTTTAAATCACCTTTGTATTTTCAATGTGAGCACAAGACAGACTTTCAGAAGTAAGTAGTGTTTCTCTGCTCATCAGAATAGCATCACTGACTGTTCTACTGATTCATCATGTATTTAGATATGGGCAAGTTTACCCTTAAAATGCTGCATCGCTGCTGCGCCACTGTAACGCTTTAATGAAGATGCTCTACACTGACAGGAGAGATATCTCCCATCGGTGTAGTTAATCTACCTTCCTGAGAAGCTCTCCTGCCAACATAGCACAGTCTATACAGAGGGTTAGGTCAATATAACTATATTGCTCAGGGGTGTGGATTTTTCAAACCCTTGAGTGATATAGTTATATCGATATAGGTTTGTAGTCTAGACCAGACCTATAATTCCAGACAGAAAAGTCAAATGAGATTACAGATGTTCTCAAACCTTACTCTGAGATTTCAAGCACTCTTGACCTTTGTGGCTCTGGCCTTGTTCTAGTTAAGATGTGAGTACAAGGTCCTGAAAGCCAAGAAATTCAACATAAAAGTTCAAGTTAAAGTGTCAAGAAATTGGTAAGCAGATAAAAGCATAATAGATCTCCTATTTGTTTGATGAGAAATTTAGCTTTGTTCAACTTGAATTGCAGATATGTACAATAAAGACACAAAATAAAAAGCTAAAAAGAACCTGTCTTCAGCAACGCCAAAAAAAAAAAAAAACAAATTTGGAATGAACAGGCTAAGCCATTTTGGACCTCTTATGAACCAAAAACATCAGCACATTTTTCAAGAAAGGGATTCTCTCTCTCTCTCTCTCTGGACACAGATCCATGGGGAAGAGTGGTTCTACTCCAAGACCACCAGTGGTATACTACTTTTGAGAAACAGCAGACGGAGGAACAACCCACATTTTATGGACTGATTGCTGAATCTATTCTTTTAGGAGAAAGTTCCTTTGTGAGCTCTAGGCAGGTACTAGGGCTTCCAGACATCAAAAAACTTGAAAGAAAATCATAATGACTTGGAAAATGGAAGAATTATTTGATTACTAGCTGCTTGTCTCATTCTTACATTCAGAGACCTCAGATGAAGAGAGACATATCCAGGCTCTGAAGACTGGGCAGTCTGTGCTTTACAGAGGAAGTGTTAATTTTTCTTTTCTTTTTTTTTTTCAATCTTAGTTTCCCCTAAGAAGGGTTTTCAAATTCTGAGAAGGCCCCATTTGAAATATCCTCAGCTGGCCCTCTCTGTCTTCTCTGACCCAATAAAGATGGAACTGTTCTACTTCTAGACTAACAAAAGCTTTGTTTAATGGACAGTCTAATTCTAGGTGCAGACTAATTCAAGAGGACATCAGCTGAAAGCAAAGGGTCCACTTCTCCTCTCATCTACCAGTTTTATACTGTTGACTTCAGAGTTACTCGTTTCTTACACTTCTTGGTCCTGCTAGTGAAGGCAGGGGGCTGGACTCGATGACCTTTCGGGAGCCCTTCCAGTTCTACAAGATAGGCATATCTCCATACATTCTATTCTTACATTTTCATGAGCAGAAAATCTAGGGTGACCAGAAGCAAGTGTGAAAAATGAGGACAAGAGGTAGGGGATAATAGGTGCCTATATAAGACAAAGTCTGGAATATTGGAACTGTCCTATAAAATCAGGACATCTGGTCATGCTAAGAGAAGCAAACCCACAGTTAAGAAATTAAGTGACAAAAGATGATCTTTATAAAACATAATTTTATATATGCGGAAGGGTCCAGAAAACAGCTGTTTAAAATTAAACTGAAAGAAACTGCAATTTAAAGTGAACAAGTACAAAATGAAGCATATGGGGTATAAAAACTGTAATGCAGCCTCCACAGTGATACTCAATGAGCTGCAATGTACTGACTAGTACAGGAAATAACAGAGATTCATGAAGAGATCATTTTCTCTCATTTTCACTTAAGTTTGCTCCAGTGCCATCAATTACCTTCTCAATAATTACAGTAAAATTTAAATACTGTGGTGCATATTAAATACACAAGATAAGGAGCAGAAATGTATGGAGCTGGGATTTGAATTTTAATAGATATGATCAAGTCGAATACGTAGCACAAAGTATATGGGAAAGAAAGAATATAGGCCAAAATTTTCCAAAGGAACTAGTGACTTTTGGGTGCCTTAACTTGGCACCCAACTTGATTAAGAAACTAGAACAATACAAATTAACGTGGATTATAAATTGGCTAATTGATAGGTCCCAGAATGTAACTGTAAACAGGCAATCATCATCAAACGGGTGTATTTCTAGGGGAGTCCTGCAGGAATCGATTCTTGGGCCTACACTATAACATTTTTATCAATGACCTATCAAAGGTCTTGGGAAGTGTTGACACTGAAAATGATTGGGAGGTCATGGTGGATAATCAATTGATTAAAGGGCTACTGTGATGCTTGGATGTATGGACAGCAGAATATCAAGCAGAAAGATATTATCTCTGTATTTAGCACTGGTATGACAGCTACTGGAATATTGTGTTCAGTTCTGGTGTCCACATTTCAAGAAAGATGTTGATAAATTGGAGAAGGTTCAGAGAAGAGCCACAAGAATAATTAAAGGATTACAAAGCCTATAGTGATAGACTCAAGAAGCTCAATTTATTTAGCTTAACAAAGAGAAGGTTTCAAGGTATCTTGATCACAGTCCATAAGCACCTATATGGGGAACAGAAAACTGATAACAGGCACCTCTTTAATCCGGTGGGTGAGGGGATATCTTTTATTGGACTAACTTCTCTTGATGAGAGAGACAAGCTTCTACTCACCAGACGTTGGTCCAATAAGATATCTCACCCACCTTGTGTCTCTAATATCCTGGGACTGATATGGCTACTACTACACTACATAGCTCTTTAATCCAGTATACAAAGATATAACAAGATACAATGGCTGGAAGTTGAAGCTAGACAAATTCCCACTAGAACTAAATTGCAAAATTTCAGTAGAGAGGGTTATTAACTATTGGAACAATTTACCAAGGGTTCTGAGAAACCCTCCAACACTGGCAATTTTTAAATTAAAATGTGATGTTTTTCTAAAGGATCTGCTCTAGTTCAAACAGGAATTAATTCAGGGACGTTGCATGGCCTGTGTTCTGCAGGCTGTCAGATTAGATGGTCATAATGGTCCCTTCTGGCCTTATAATATAAGAATCTATGACACTTTAGCAGCATGATTTTCAGACAGTGCTAAGCACCCACCTTCTGAATATCAGCCCCTTTCAAAGATGCATCTAGTTGGGCACCCAAAATCGCTATTCATTTTAGAAAATCTTTGCCATATAGTTTAAAAGGATATTATCAACTTAAATCACAGCTCAGTCTGGAAATCTGTTCACATTCTGTTGCTACAAACAGCACCTACGTAGCAGAAATCAGCCAAAAACAAATAATTTCTCTGCTTTTCCTCAGTTTATTGCCTCTGTGCATTTAACAGCACTTCATCCACAGTCAGTTTTACCTTTTTCCTGGTAAAGTCAGTTTTCCCTGTTTTTGTGGGTCTTTCACACAGCAGGGACAGGAAAAACATTTATAGAAATTGGCAGGGTGCTCAAGGGCAGAAAGTACTTCTAGCTCATTTTATAGACTTGACTGGATTTGAAATTAATGGTGCCTTTTAAATTATTTCCATCTGCAAGTTCCCTAGCTTGACTTGTACACTTGCTTGGTTTGTGAGGTGGTGCTAGCCACAAAAGGGAAATTTCCTTGGTGTGTGGGGCAATCACAAAGCTTAGCAGAGGGGATTTTATTAGAGTCTCCTTTCATTAGTTACCTCCTTCTCACCCAAGACCTGCTTGTTTGCCTCATCCAAGCGTTGTGCCTTGTGTTTGAGGCCCAATCCTGCAATTTACAACACAACACATGGCCGATGGGTGCACATGCACAGAGCCTGTAAGCCAGAGGACTAACTCATCAGGCCCCTGCACCAGAGAATACTCTCCAGACACAAGATTTCAGTCGCTATTCCTCTAAACTTCCATTTTCTTTCTTCAAAATAAAAGCTAGTTAACTCAAGTCCACTATATCGATCATGTCATTTCCCCCTTACCTGGTGTCTTCTGCAAGAGCCAGCCTACTCCCTACAAGATTACACTCCACAGGCTGGCTGGCTGGGAGTAGTATAGAAACTGGGAACTCCTGCAAAGGAGTCCTCTGGTTCCCTGCTTCCCTCCCCAGCAGGGGCGCTCTTGCTGGCCTTTAATGAGGAGCAGATCAGATAATCTTCAAGCTATTATTAGATCCCTCGCCCGCAGCAGCATCTGGGCAGGCCGCTGATTAGTCACAGGAGGGGCTGGGTCAACTCCCTTAATGGGCAGCCACTCTGAGATAGAACCTCACTGACTTCAACAGCAGAATTGGGACATGGGCTGTCATACAGTATCTAGCACAATGGGGTAAGGCTTTTGGGTACATCTGTAATATAAATATTAAATAATAATAACCATGTTAACTGTAACCAAAAAATGAACAATAAGGCATGCATTCTCCTCCAGAGACTCAATAATAGACAAAGCTACCACTGGACACTGATGTTAGGTGATAAATAGTAAAAATTATCCTCGGATAAAAATTGGTGTCATGTTCCCAATTTAACAGAAACCCAGCCATCCTTCCACCTCCCCCACACTACCTTCAAAATAACAGAGTAACTATCATGCATGTAGTTATTTTCACATCTTTTTAAAATGTGCATTATTGACTTGACAGGCTAATTGTTTAAAATCTGCTACAGCCTCCTGTATGTCAAGTCATCTCTATTATGGAGCACTTAGTACAGTCCCCTTAAATTAAATGAGAAATGAAAAAATCCAAAACCATTTACAGAACATGAGTAAAGGTTGATTTTCTAACTTTAATTCCTTGGCTACTTAATAAACAACCAAAGATACCTGCCAAAAGAGCTAAGTCAATGTTATGGGCCAATTACATGCAAAATTTAAATTGTAAAAAGCCATAACAGAGCTGCTACTCTGAGTTGTCCATTTAGTCTCAGAGTCCCAGGATATAATTTAGAGAACTGGATGGGGTATTCATATTGCACCGCTGCTCCCTAAGATTCCTATGCAAGTAGGCTGAGTTCCTATCAGCCTTGACTTTATAGTTAACAAGAATATTAGTCCTGAGGGACTTCATTGTCCAAGCTAACAGTTATCCCAGTTCACCATCTAGACACCACATCACTTTCATAACCCCATGTGGTTTCAGGCTCAGCTCTACCAGTGGCCACACTTTGGCACTTACCTTTGCAATAGGACTGGAAATTAAAGGTATATTGATCACATTTCTGGTAATTGCTTCCTTTAGGTAGAAGTCAGGTGCTAAAGGTAAAGATTGGCCTCCTAGGTCTCCTAATTAACCATAGTATAAACACATTACATAGGTGCTTTGTAATGGCTACTACTTGCTTCCAAAGGCAGTTAAAGATGTGATCAGGATCTTTAAAGGCCTTAATGTTCTAGAACCATGTTACCAGGAGATCACTTACCCAACATTTTGGTTAAGATGTACTGATTTGGACTAGCAGAGTTCTTAGAATTCCATTTACCCAACACTGGCAGTAAGGAAGTACTTCTCATTTGTAAGCCCCCACCTACAGAACTTCCTCAGACCAGTGGTCTGCCAGCGTCCAGGTTCGGAGATCTTATGCTTGTTGCCATTGGTATTTGAGTAACCATCTCAGCAGGTCTTCTACAGTTAACTGATTCTAACTAATTTGTCTCAGATGGAGACTTTTCTAGTATGCTGGTATTAATTTTTGACACAATGTCCAGATTCTATCATGCTGGGTGTTATATAAAAAGAATAAGGACAAAGAAGCATATTGGATTTCAATACACCTCTACCCATATGTTTGTCTTTGGCAATTGTTTAATCACGAGCACAAACAGTCAAGATTTTCTTTTTTATTTCATATGCCAACTTTCAGCCCAGAATACTACCGTAAGGTGGAGAGAAACACATGTTAATAACAAGGAACAATGACAAATCCTTGACTATAACACCACCAACAGGAGATGCAATCTCTGCAGACTGTATACAGGAAAATATTTTCAGCCATTATGCCAGTAAAGCATGCATGGATAATCAGCTGTTCACATCAGTCCAGATGTTTGATACAGAGATTCTGCTTAGATGCAAAACCTGACTCTTGCATTTCATTGATATATTCATTTCTTACACTATATGAAACTAAGAAACTATCACCATTCAGTTCAGCAATTTATGGAGTCGGTGATGAACCACTGCATCATTTTTCAGGGACCAAGAACTTTACACGCTTGGTCAATAAAATGTGCTAAGTAATAATTCATCACAGAAGCTTACCTTAAAAATTGATGGTGACTGGAGAACTGCAGCTCTATTAACTCTTTTCTTGTCTGAGGAAGTTTAGCTGGAGGCAATAGTAGTGACAAATTGCAGCCTGTGGAAATTTTCAGATCAAGGTATAATGCCACAAGGTAGAGTGATTTGCTTTAGTGTTGTTATATAACGCTGCCAGTTCTTCCAATGGGACACTAATTGCAGCCAGAGGCCACCTTGCTTAAAAAATATCTGAAGAAATATTTTAACACTAAAACTGTCATAAAAAATAAAGCACCTGTCCCAAAATGTGGCACTTCGAAAATGAAACTTGAGTGCAGAGTTCATTATGCAAATGCTTGGAAACTCAGTGTAGCAAACAAATACTCTGTCTATAGCAGGGGTTGGCAACCTGTCAGAAGTGGTGTGCCGAGTCTTCATTTATTTACTCTAATTTAAGGTGTCACGTGCCGGAAATACATTTTAATGTTTTTAGAAGGTCTCTTTCTATAAATCTATAATATATAACTAAACGATTGTTGAAAGATAAATAAGGTTTTAAAAATTTTTAAGAAGCTTCATTTAAAATTAAATTAAAATGCAGAGCCCCTTGAACCGGTGGCCAGGAACCAGGCAGCATGAGTGCCACTGAAAATCGGCTCGGGTGCTGACTTTGGCACGCATACCATAGGTTGCCTAACTCTGGTCTATAGGCTGAAGAGCTCAAGTATTACGATAATGCTACCAGCTAACTGAGCTGCAGCACTCAGGGTTGCTGCAGATATTTTTCCTTTAATGATATATAAATATGCACGCAAACCCCTTCTGCCCTCAGCTGCCCTCCTGTGTTACTTTTTTGCACATATATGGTTTTTTGGAGTGTGAGTTGCCTTGCATCACTTTGGAAGTGGGTTGTCAGAAGATCTAGGGGAGTTTTGGTGGTTGGGAGTGGATGGGTAATGTAGCGGAAGTAGAAATGGACTAGTGTCTGATAGTGGAATGAGAGAGGGAGTAGCAGCAGAGGAGAGGGAGGAGAGGACTGGCAGCAAGCACAGAGTGGGAGCCAGAAAATGGAAATAAGTTGTTGGTAGTTTTAAACGCTTAACTCTTGATCCATAAGGACAAGCACACACCTTATCCTTCGGATTCCAATATCCATTTTATTAGCTCCCCAGCACTGGTCATCTCCTCTGCTTACTTGCCCCTCTCCACTGCAGGTCAGAGCCATTCCCCGCTCCCCTAGACCTTCTCCTTCCTTCCCAAATCATCAAAAGTGTCCAGCACTGCCTAGATACAAAGTGAGTGTCACATCCCCTTTAGCCTGGCCTTCAACTGCTTTGTGGCTCTGGGACAATTTTGCTTCATCCCCTGGGTCACTGATCCCTTCCTCCAGGGCCCAGCCCTCCCAGAAGCAGAAAAAAAGATGGACTGAGAGTGAAAAAGAGTAGATGAAAGGGAAAGGAAAAAAATAGATATAGGGAGGGAGGAACCCACCACCACTCCAGTTCCTTCTCAACCATGAAAGTCCCAAGGAAGAGACTCCTAGGCAGAAGGGAAGTAGGTGGGGTAGTGGAGCACCCATAGGGACACACATCTCAAAGAACTCCAGTAATTGTACAAAGTACATAGCCTTTTCTTCTTTGAGTGGCATCCTTATAGGTGCTCCATATCAGGAGATGCCCAAGCAGAACCTGCATCATGGAACAGGGTGCTAAGGAAGTGGATTCAGTACGGATCATAAGATAGCTTCATCCAAGGCCACATCAGTGCTGAAAACAGGCATGAGAGCACAATGCTGGTAAAATGCATGTGGCAAAGAGCAGGTGGCTGCCCTGCAGATGTCTGGGATTGGTACATTTTTAGAAGGGCTACCAAGACAGAGTGATCCCTGGTGGAATGAGCAATAAGTCTTGGAGAGGCAGAAACTCTCTAGGCTTCCTACTACAACAGGACACAACCTGCAACCCATTTGGACAGTTTCTGGGAGGAGATCAGTTATCCCTTCATTTGTTCTGCAACAGAAACAAAGGGTTTAGAGGAAACCCAAAGGGGCCTAGTCCTGTTGAGGTAAAAGGCAAGAACTCTTAACATCCAGTGTATAGCAGCTACTTCTTCTCTAGAAGAGTGAAGCTTTGGGGGAAATACTGTTAGGTGAATCTACTGATTAATGTGGAATTCAGAAGAGACTTTAGGAAGGAAGGGAGCTATAGATGTACAGTCATTTTATTTTGATAGAACACCACATACAGTATATGGAGCTATACCTATCTGATAGAACTGGAAGGGACCCCAAAAGGTCATGCAGTCCAGCTTCCTGCCTTCACTAGGCAGGACCAAGTACTGATTTTTGCCCCAGTTCCCTAAGTGGCCCCCTCAAGGATTGAACTCACAACCCTGGGTTTAGCAGACCAATGCTCAAACCACTGAGCTATCCCTCCCCCACTGAGCTATTCACCCTCAAGGCTCCAAGCTCCCCTAACCCCTGGGCAAAGTAATAGCTATGAGGAAAAAGGTCTTAAGAGACATATGAAGGAGGAAACAACTCCCTATAGATTTGAATGAGGATTTCCTCAGAGCATTGAGAATTAAGGTGAAGTCCCATGGTAGAGTTGGTTCCTTGATAGGAGGGAAGAGACTGAATGGGCTTTTGATATATCTTGCAATGGTGAGTGGGCAAAGACTGAGAACCCTTTCATGGGAGGGTGAAAAGCTGTGAGGGCAGCTAGGTGGACTTTGATGGAGCTCAGTGATAAGCCTGCGGTCTTTCAATTCAGCAGATAATCAAGGCAGTGATCCAAAGAGGATTAGACAAGAACTATAGCCTGGCAGTTGCACCAAGCCTGGAAGCGTTTCCACTTCTGTAGATAAGTTTTTCTAGTTGTGGCCTTTCTGCTATTGACATAAAAACTTTGAACTTCTGGAGAGCAGACTTGCTCTATACTAGAGAGCCATCAAGAAGTCATGCTTTCAGGTGAAGCGCTGCAAGACTGGGATAGGACACCAATCCCAATACCTGGGTGAGGAGAGATGGGATCAGAGAAAGAAAGAAAGGAGGCTATAGGGACATGCAAATCAGCTCCAGAGCCACACCTGCCTCAGCCACATTGGTGCTGTGAGGTTGGCTACTACCTTCTCTTGTCTCAATTTGTTTAGGAGTTTGAGCAGCAGAGCAAGACTTGAGGCCATATAATGACATGGGAATCTCCCACTGAGTTGTGGACACATCCTTTCCTCAAGCAGAATCACCTGCACTTTTCACTGGAGGGAGTTGCCAAGAGATCTACCTGTGGACGGCCCCAGGTAAAATATGTTTCTCGGGACACTTTGTCCAATTGTCACTTGTGGCTGATGCTGAAATGTCTGCGAGGGAATCCACCACTGCATTCTGTAGTCCCAATAAATAAACAGCTGAGATCTGTATGTGGGGTGATATGCACCAGTTTCATAGTTCTGTGGAATACATCACTGCTCTGTTGTTAAGCATTAATCTGATTGAGTGATACTTGATTGTGGTAGGAACAGATTGCAAGAGTAACAGGTTGCTTTGAGCTCCAATACACTGATATGGAGGATCACCTCCTGACAGGTCCATTTGCCTTGAGCTGTGACATTTGGGAGTATGCACTTCAACCTATGAGAAAGGTATCTCTGGTGATGATCCCTGTGGGAGGTGGCATAAGAAAAAACGCCCACAGAACTGATGGGTCTGTCCGCCAGTTCAGAGAATCAAGGACCTTTCAAGGTACAGACACTCATTTGGACAGACTATCTCTTGGGGGTGTGGATGGTTTTCAACTATGCTTGAAGACTCTGAGAATGAAGTCTTGCTAAGGGAGTCACAAACACACAGGCTACCATATGGCCCAGAAGTTGCAGAAAAGCCCTTGCAGTGGTTTGTGGACTCTGCTGGATTGTAGAAATGAGGTTGGACATTCAGCTGAATCTGACCCTGGGAAAGTATGCTTTGGCAGAAGAGAAGTCCAGACTGGCTCCAATGAAGTCTATACATTGTGTGGGTGTTAGGGAAATTTCTCCATATTGAGACAGAGACCCAGAAAATGAAACAGAGACAGGACTTTGCTGGCTGCTGACTGTGCTTCACGAAGTGAGCAGCCTTTCAGGAGACAGTTGTCCAGATAGGGAAAAACGATGATAACTATCTGGCAAAAATAGATTGCTGAGGCCAACAGAATTTTGATAAAGACCCTTGGACAGCGGAGAGGCCAAAAAGTAGGATGTCATACTGGTAGTGGTCCTTGCCTACTATGAAATGTAGGAAGCACTTGTGTGAGGGATGAATGGCAACATGAAAATATGCATCCTGAAGGTGGAAGAAAACAAACTTATCTCCCACATTGAGAGAGGGAATTATTGTTGCTAGGGTCACCATTTTGAACCACTGAAAGTGGACAAAAGTGCTTAAAATCCTGAGGTTCAGGATTGGCCTCCGCCCTATCCCTTTCATCAGTACAAGGAAGTACCAAGAATAGAACCCTTTCCCAATTAACTGCGATGGGACAGGTTTGACCACCCCAGAGCCAAGAGAGTTGTACCTCCTGTCTTAAGAGGTCTTCATGAGAGGGTCTCTGAAGAGGGACAGGGAAGGGGAGGCGGTAAGAAACTAAACTGGATGGAATAACCTGTGGAAATTTCTTCTAGGATCCAAGGTGATGTGCTCCCAAGAAGGTTAGAAATGGGAGAAAGACTCCCCAAAAGGGTGGGAAGGGATTAGGTGCAACACAGGCTCCTGCGTGAAAGGTAGATCATGAACCTCAATCAATGGGTCAAAACAGATGTTTTGAATATGTCACTGGCTGGAAGGTTGCTGAAGAGGTGGCCCCTTTCTTAGGAAATCTAGGCTTCTTACTGAGGGTTCAGCTGCTCTCATGGACTGATGATAGACTGGGTGAGATCACTGAACCATCTGTGACCTGCTAGATTTTCTTTTTGTCACAACTGTATAGATGTCCAGAGATCGCAGTGTTGCTCTAGAGTCCTTAAGAGAATGGGGGGGACCCATCCGTGGTGTCTCTCAACAACTTGGGGCCTTCAAAAGGAAGGTCCTCTCCAGTATTTTATACTTCCCTGGGGAGACTGGAAAACTGCAGGCACGAAAAGGGCAGGGACAGTGACTGGAATTTGCCATACCATACATACTGGAGTGAGCAAACCTTCACTGATGGGCAAAGGGATCTTGGCCTAAGGAGCTGACTGAAAGATACTCAACAAGGAGTGCTAGGTTTCCTGAATTTCCTTTAACAGGACTTGTAAGGTTTCTATGTGGCAAAACTTGGGGCATCAGCTGATGTTCCTGATGCAACCTTTTTTGATGCAACCCTGTAGCAAGAGTCACCATAAGAAACCCACAGGCTCCACTAGGCTCTTGTGGTAGGGCTCAAGGGATTGGTGCAGGACCCCAAGGTCATCCTTGCCACGGTAACTGGAAGTACTTCCATGACGAGGGCCAGGAAAAAAAAACCTGAGAGCCCAAAATGGGCAAACAAGGAAAGAGGGCAGGAGAACTCCCTGAAAGCATGAACTTGTGCTAATAATAGCAAAAAAAATCACATAACTAAGAAAATCTAAAATGAAAAAGGTATAAGAAAGCAAGGTTTAGAGAGCCACATGGCTCTGCTAAGGGACAATGTGATGCTCCACCTCAAACTGCAGGCAACTGAGAAGGAACAGGAGTGATGGCAGGTCCACCTCTACCTATATACCCTTGTGACAGGGCACGAGGGTGTCTTGGACACAGCCGCAGACCCTGCTGACAAAAATCTCTAATCAAGCACACACAGCCACATGTATATCCTGATGCAGAGCACCAATAGGGGCACTACTTGAAGAACTGACTCATATTTCAAGGGATAATTGCCATGGGATCAGTACTACCCAGCTGGCCAGGTGTATCACCTCCCTCAGAAGCATCAGAGACTGGCCACTGTTAGACACACTAAGAGTTTGCATACTTTGGTTCTGATGCCAGTTACTCACTGCAACCCTTCATAATTTTACACATATCAATCATAGCTCCTTGTGCCTCCTCTTCTTTAATGAATGTTTTACACTGTTTCCCACAGGTTTCAGTAATTACCATGGCAATCCATGCATTATGTAATGAATCTCTGGAAATGTTGAAAATAATAGTGTATGGAATTTGGAAGAAAATAGCATAGCAATCTGCCTGCCACTTTCTGAATAGGGAATTGTTTAAAAACCCATACCCAGAGACAAAAATCTATTGTTCTCACCACACTCTCAAAGTGGGGCGGGAGTAGTCAGTATCATTGCACAGTCATTGCTTTCTCACATCTACTGCAGAGGAAGTGTTTCGCCTTCTGGTGCTGAAGTGTGAGGAGGAGAAACAACACGAATTATGAAAGGTTATTTGTTTTTATTTTAATTGTTTCCTCAATGAAGACTCATTCTCCTTCTCTTTGGGAAATAAATTGTGACAACTCAGTTATCCCATGCCATACATATCTACCATTGCTTCAGTAAAATCCTTAAGGAGGATTTTGCCATGTAAACTGACAGAACAAACAAATAGAGAACAGTTTTCTCCTAGCTCCATAACCTTCAACTCACCGTGTGTGAGGTGGCTGGTGCTTTATCTCAGAAAGCCTATCTGAAATAAAATGAGAGAAAATGTTCTTGGTTTTAGAGTCACTTTTTAAAAGTGACCTAGGCAGACAAATCAGGAAGAGCAAAACATTTTAGTATGATGAGCTGAATGTCCCAAATAACCTCGGGAACAGTGCCCTTCTCAACGCAGCTCATCCATTCTGCAAGTCCTACAGCCCTGACCCCTCTGAGGTCATCAACTCTCATGGAGTGCGGTGCCCCAGCATTCCATCTGCTCCACTCCGGAACAGATGGAATGCTGCTGGCTCCACACCCACCCCCAGCTGTGGCCTCAGCCACCTTACCCCATCCACATCCCTCACTCCTGAAGCCACAGCCCAGCTCCCGACCCTGGCTCCAGGGAGGGACAGGAGTAAAGGAGGGGCATGAGGTAAAAAGTTTGGAGACCACTGCCCTACAGGTCAGTTGCAGCAGGGCACCATCAGCAGCAAAGGGCACTGAAACCACTAGAGGGCAGCACTCTGTGGCAAGGCTGGACTTCAGGACCTAGAGAAGCAATGAACATAAGATAGCTGTGTCTGCTTGATGAACTGAGAATGTCTTTCTGACCCAGGTGATTTGAGACATTTAGAACATTATATAACACCTTCAAATTCAATATGACCTAAAGCTTCCAGTTTTTTTTATTAAAACAGCCACTATCAAATCCTAATGGTATGGGTCATTCCATTTCCTTGAGCTTTTCCTATTTCAGCCTCCAGGACACAAACAATGTTTAGGTTTTAAGGCCCAATGGGTAACTTAATACACTGTGCTTATATATCACCTTTTTTTTATAATCAAAATGTTTAATTCATCACATTCAGTCACAGTTTTTTCCCCTGGTTATGGTATACATATTAGATTGATGTCATGTGATCCTCTGCACGTCTCTTAGATTTTTTCCTATCTTCCTTATTGGTCATCCTACATTTTAATTGAATCCTTCATAGATTTTAAGGCCAGAAAGGATCATTATTGTCATCCTGTCCAACCTCCTGCATAGAAAAGGCCATTGATTTGCATGGCACATAAAAACACACAAGAAGTCAAATCAAAATGTAGTTCTGATACTCTGTATTGAAAATTTTGAAATGAACCTTCATATTTCACAGCTTATTGCTGGTGTTTGTGACAGATGTAAGACCTGGGATGTGTTAGGTGTTCAAACGTCTAGATTGAAACATCCCACACAGGCATGGACTTTTGTGACAGTAAGTATTAGGTGGGTTTCCTGGGTGGTTAATTCAAGTTCCACAATACTGGTTATGCAAAAACCCAGCCTTCTGAAGCTTTGCCCAGAGAAGAGAGCCACTGACTGGTGATTACCCATTACAAGAGGCCAAAGATCAAACACCCAAACTGTATAAAGAAATGGCTGGACTGTCCCAAAGAGTTTCTGGTTCTCAATCTGAAACCCAACATGAACTCATAACCAAGAAAGCAAATCCAGTTCAGAGGTTTGAAAGACTGACACCTACCAGACCCCTAGGTTGGAGTTGGGGTGAACTCTGGTAGGCTTTTAGTATGTGTGTAGGTTTGTTTATTGTTCTTTATATATTTTCTCTATCATGCTTTTGCCCTATGAATAAATGCAGGTTGCATTGTGAAGGCTGGCTGGTAAAACTTATGTACACTGTTACAGAGAGAAGTTACTCACAGGTGCTGGTCCCCGGTCAAGCCAGCAAGGGGTAGCAAGACTGCAAGCCTAAACATCTAGTGTGGAGGGACAATGGCTTGGGAGCCTGAAATCTTAAGTGGGTGCCCTCTAGAAAGGCGGGGGGGAGAGGTTCAAAGTTGCAGTTAACCCTGAAACTGTGAATGTGTTGCTCTCACACCTACTAAAATAATTTGTGAGGTGTATATACCATCAGGGCCGCCGAGAGCAGGTTCGGGCCTCAATGAAAAAGAATTTTTGGGCCGCCCAGCAAGGGTGGACTGACTAAACAGGGCCGACAAAGCCGGGTCCCGAGCCCCCTTCTGGACCGCTGGGCCCCGGTAATTTGTACTGGCTCCCCCCCCCCCCCCCAGCAGCCCTGTATACCATGGTATTTTGCTCTTCTACTCATAACACTCTACCCCCTCAAGAGAGAGAGAACTATCGGTGCCTAAGTTTGTGACTAGTTATAAAATCTACTCTCATGTACAACAGTGACAGATTACCTCACTTAGACCTACTGCATGCTCTGTTCCCACCCTCCATAACTGCATGGCTCCATTCAATGTAAATGCTTACAACATCTACTGATAGCACAACAAGTTAAAAGCAATTTAATGAGAGAAAACTGGCATCGACTGAAATTTTCCAGCAGTGATGGTAATGAATTTTTTATTACACAAATAAATATGGTAAAAGAACATTATAAAGGTGACCACACAAGCACTCAAAAGTTAGAAAATGCCATAGTTAAGGTTGCTCATGCATATGCATCATGATAGTGTCTTTAATTGTATGATCACATACTGTTTTTTACATAGGATCCCTGCTTCATTAAGTGCACAGGCTGCATGGGGCTCACTTAATGAGCAGGTATTCAAAATTTTGTTTTCTCCTAATTGTTCAGTGTGTGCCCTCAGGCCTTATTTACTGCACACTATTCAACCCCTGATCAGAAGACAGGATCATTAATTTCCTTACAGGCTTTTCTATGGGACTCAATATAGCATCTGAGTGCTTCACCAGCAAGTTAGTTCATATCTTCACAATACTCTTGTGATGTGAGGTATTATCCTTATTTTACAGATGGGGATTTAAGGCATTGAGAAATTAAGATTAAAAATTCCACTAGACTTGGGACACCTAGGAACTCATTTTTCAGAATACTTAGGCATTGCTTCCCATCAACTTCAGTTGCAGACGTGAGCACTCAGCACTTCTTGAAATCAGACCTATGATTTGATTGGAATAACAGAGACTTGCTGGGGTGGCTCACAAGACTGGAGCACTGTCATGGATGGATATAAACTGTTTAGGAAGGACAGGCAGGGGAGGAAAGGTGGAGGAGTTGAACTGTATGGAAGAGAGCAGTATGATTGCTCAGCGCTCCAGTATGACACTGAAAGAAGTCTGTTGAGAGTCTTTGGGTTAAGTTGAGAAGCAAGAGCAACAAGTGTGATGTTGTGGTGGGCGTGTGTCATAGACCACCAGACCAGGAAGATGAGATCGACAAAGCTTTCTTCAGACAGTTAACTGAAGTTTCCAGAACACAGGCCCTGGTTCTAAGAGAGATGTCAATCACCCTGACATCTGCTGGGAGAGAAATACAGCAGTGCACAGACAATCCAAGAAGTTTTTGGGAGTGTTGGGGACGACTTCTTAGTGCAGCTACTGGAGGAACCAAACAGAGGCTGTTCTCCTCTTGACCTGCTGCTTACAAAAAGGGAAGAATTGGTAGGGGAAATAGAAGTGGGGGGCAACCTGGGCAGCAGTGACCATGAGATGGTTGAGTTCAGGATCCTGACAAAAGGAAGAAAGGAGAGTAGCAAAATACAGATCCTGGACTTCAGAAAAGCAGACTTTGACTCCCTCAGGGAACTGATGGATAGGATCCCTTGGGAGGCTAATATGAGGGGGAAAGGAACCCGGGAAAGCTGGCTGTATTTTAAATAAACCTTATTGGGGACGCAGGCACAAACCATCCCTATGTGCAGAAACAACAGCAAATATGGCAGGTGGCCAGCTTGGCTTAACAGTGAAATCTTCGGTGAGCTTAAACACAAAAAGGAAGCTTACAAGAAGTGGAAACTTGGTCAGATGACTAGGGAGGAGTATAAAAATATTGCTCGAGCATGCAGAGGTGTAATCAGAAAGCCCAAAACACAACTGGAGTTGCAGCTAGAAAGGGATGTGAAGGGTAACAAGAAGAGTCTCTACAGGTATGTTAGCAACAAGAAAAAGGTCAAGAGAGTGCGGGACCTTTAATGAATGGAGGAGGCAACAGTGACAGATGAGGAAAAAGCTGAAGTACTCAATGCTTTTTTTGCCTCGGTCTTCACAGACAAGATCAGCTCCCACACTGCTGTCCTGTGCAACACAGTATGGGGAGGAGGCGAGCAGCCCTCAGTGGTGAAAGAACAGGTTCAGGACTATTTAGAAAAGCTGGACATTCACAAGCCCATGGGTCCAGACCTAATGCATCTGAGGGTGCTGAGGAAATTGGCTGATGTGATTGCAGAGCCATTGGCCACTATCTCAGAAAACTCATGGCAATCGGGGGAGGTCCCGGATGATTGGAAAAAGGCAAATATAGTGCCCGTATTTAAAAAAGAGAAGAAGAAGAATCCGGGGAACTACAGACCAGTCAGCCTCACCTCAGTCCCTGGAAAAATCATGGAGCAGGTCCTCAAGGAAACCATTTTAAAGCACTTGGCGGAGAGGAAGGTGATCAGGAACAGTCAACATGGATTCACCAAGGGCAAGTCATGTCTGACCAACCTGATTGCCTATTATGATGAGATAACTGACTCTGTGGATATGGATGAAAAGCTGGATATGAGTCAGCAGTGTACTCTTGTTGTCAAGAAGGCCAACTTCATATTGGGCTGTATTAGTAGGAGCATTGTCTGCAGATCGAGGGAAGTGATTATTCCCCTCTAATCGACATTGGTGAGGCCACATCTGGAGTATTGCATCCAGTTTTGTCCCCCCACTACAGAAGGGATGTGGACAAATTGGAGAGAGTCCAGTGGAGGGCAACAGAAATGATTAGGGGATTGGCGCACATGACTTATGAGGAGAGACTGAGAGAACTGTGCTTGTTTAGTCTGCAGAAGAGAAGAGTGAGGGGGGATTAGATAGCAGCCTTCAACCACCTGAAGTGGGGTTCCAAAGAGGATGGAGCTAGGCTGTTCTCAGGGGTGGCAGATGACAGAACAAGAAGCAATGGTCTCAAGCTGCAGTGGAGGAGGTCTAGGTTGGATATTAGGAAATACTATTTCACTAGGAGGGTGGTGAAGCACTGGAATGGGGTACCTAGGTAGGTGGTAGAATCTGCATCCTTAGAGGTTTTTAAGGCCCAGCTTGACAAAGCCTTGGCTGGGATAATTTAATTACTGTTGGTCCTGCTTTGAGCAATGGGTTTGTCATAAACAAATAGCTAAGCGTTAATGTTTCTTTTACCTGTAAAGGGTTAACAAAGGGAACAAAACACCTGACAAGAGGACCAATCAGGAAACTGGATTTTTCAAAGCTTAAGGGAGTGAATTTGTGGGGGTTTCTTGTCTTGGGTCTTGGTCTGTTCGGTGCTCTCTCAGCTATTAGAGGATCTATTTCCAGTCCTTCTAATCTTCTGTTTCCCAGTTGTAACTACAAAAGGTAGCAAAAGTATAGTCTTTTAAATTGTTTTGCTGTATTTGCATCTGTGTATCTGGCTGGTGGAGTCTTTATGTGTATTTGGCTATAAGTACTTTAAATTGTATTGTTTTTGGATAAGGCTGTTTATCCCTTTTCTATTGTTTATTCATTTTCTATAAGTTGAAAACCCTGTATCTTACCATCTAGATTACAGAGAACTGTTATTCTATTCTTTCTTTCTTTTTTTATTAAAAGTTTTGCTTTTTAAGACCTGTTGATTTTTTTTTTTAGTTGACCCACCAGGAAATTGGTGGGAGAAAGGAAAGACAGGGGGGAGGGGGAAACTGCTCTCTGTGTTTAACTCTCCTAGTGTCCCAGGGCGGGAAGAAGCTACAGAGGAAGAGAGATAGAATCTTTTCTGTTTCCTTGTCTTTGGGTTTGTCTCTTTGTGGAAGAGAGGAGACAGGCTTCTTGGTATTGTGATGTAAAGAGGTTGCATCAGTAACTCTCAGGTTAGCCCAGAGAGGAAATTCTGGGTGGGAGAGAGGTGTGGGGGGGAAATGGTTTATTTCCCTTTGTTGTAGACTCAGGGCATCTGAGTCTTGGGGGGTTCCCCAGGGAAGGTTTTCGGGAGACCAGAGTGAGCCAAACACTGGAAATTGGCTGGTGGCAGCGATATCAGATCTAAGCTGGTAATTAAGCTTAGAGGGTTCATGCTAGCTTCTCAGGTAATGAACGCTAAGGTTCAAATCTGAGTAGGAAGCTATGACAGGGTTGGACTAGATTACTTCCTGAGGTCTCTTCCAACCCTAATCTTCTATGATTCTATGACCTCCTCAAATTGGACACCCAGGAAATGAAGACCACACAATTGGTGATTGTCATTGTTACCAGGCTAACTGCATTGATGTCCCTTCTCAGTGTCTCATCGCATACCCCACTTCCCCCAACAGGGGTCAGGTCTCAGTCCTTTACTCCTGCAGGAATCAACCATGACTACTCCAGCAGGTCCAGTTACATAAGCTCCTGAAAGCCCTTTTTCTCTGTGACTGTAGATGTTTGCAGTGATAAAGAAGCAGCTCCTTCAGTATAAAGTATCATGTATTTATTCCTGAAAGGTGCAAATAGTTTAGAGCAAAGGGTAACCAACAACAGCAGAAAGACTACACGTATGGTTATTACACTTCTGTAAGACCCCCTCAACCCAGTTAACCCTCACACCTTCCAACTTCCACAAAGAATGAGGCAGGAGTCCTACGGACAACAGTCTGATTTACTACACAACTCTGATTCATTCCCAGGGCACGTCCATCTCTGTGCACTAAATGATGTGGAAGGTATAGAAGACAAATATCCTGGAATATAAGGATATTAACTATCAATTCCTCCCAGCCCTCAAAAATCAGAAAAGCTACACAACACCTTTGTTTATCTCAAAGTAGGGTCCTTCTAGCTCTGACCTCCACCTAGAAATAAAGTCAATAAAAATATGTAATGTGAGACAAATTGTCTAAGGGACCACAAATAGGCTAAGGTTTGAGGTTCTACTCCTCCAAGAACAGAAATTCAGATGCCTAAAAATAAGACTACTGTTAAGTGCCCAGGCAAGAATCTCTCATAATTTATATATAGATGAAAGTTTTCTCTGTCTCCCGGTCTAGCAAAAAAAGAACCTCAAATGTTGCCACGCAGAGAAACATGCTGCTGACCTATGCAAAGTGGACAATTACATACTGTGAGTGAACTAAGATCAAGAGACAGGAAACTGAGTTTAAAGTGGTTATGAAAAGCTTGCTGTGTCACTGGGACCAATTTCTTTGATTCCCCAAATAAATCCAAGTCACATGTTTTCACTCCAATTTATAAAGTGTGCATTTGTCCATCCTATTAATCAAATACCATATTGTTCCTTCAATGTCTTTCACCCAAAATTAGAAGTTGTACATTTATCTGCCTTATGAATCAGAAAAATCATCTCTCTATGTGTGGATATTGTCTCTTGTTCCATTGTAAACCCTAAGGATGTGAAATGAAAGGTATAGTCAAGGTATGTATGGACTAGGTGTCTACTAAATTTAGAGGAACTACTATAAGGGATTTTTATTTTACTTTCTAAATTATTGTTGCACTACAGAAGTGACATGAACAGCATAGCAAAGGAATGGGGGATACTGAAAGATATACGCAATTGTTAAAAGAAATTGCTCAAAGATAAGGGACTCCAATTAATAGCCTGGGCAATAAAAGAAAATATAGAATTACAATCCCTAAAATGAAAGAAACATAAAAACCTTCCAACTGACAGAAACATCAAAGACATTTTCTAAATGCTGACACCATCTACTTATATCAACAGAGGCAGCAGAGAAACAGAGCTGAAATCTAAGAGCTGTTAACCAGTGTCCAACAGGAAATAAAAGGATTGCCACCCTCCCACTAACCCTGAAAAATAGTATAAAACCTGAGGCCACTGTGCGGGACCCCAGAGTTTGTTGACCGCTGGGAGGCCTCTTTCCTTCTCCAGGGTTACAGGACTAAGTGGAGTTGCTGAACCCATTGAAGAAGCTGCAAAACCAGAAGTGCTATGGACAGACTCTTCCCTATCCCTGGCCTGAGAAATAGTGAGGTTTCATTTCAGAAAATGTATGTCTCTTTTTGTTCTTTAAAATAACTAACTGAAACTCCCTTGGTAAGTCTATGCTCTTTCTGGCAAGACCTGACGGAATGGAATTTTGGATTTTTACTAATACTATATGCTTTTTTTTAAGGCCAAGTACATTGGCCTATGTAGAAGTGTGTGGCAGGGCCCCCTTGGTTTCTGCCTCTGCTAGGTTCACAAAGTCACTTGGAGACCCTGGGTTTAGTAACCACTGGTACACTTCATTCTCAGGCTTCTTCCCAACACCGTTTCAAAATGTACAAGTAGCCCTTCACTGTCTGCAAGCAGGAGGGAGGGAAGAGCTACCTCCCTCCTTCCATTCCCTGCATTTTTCCTTTTCTCCTGCTCTTCCCTGGCTTTCTTCCCCTGAGGCTTTTATGCCACCCCAAGTTAATTAGGTAGCAGCTGTCTCAGTCTCCCCAACTAGGGCCGGGTTCTCTCCAGCCCATTCTAATTGGTTCCCCTAATGAGGAGTGAGTGAGACAGAGGGCTGAATCTGCAACCCTTAGCCTAGCACCTTGTCAAAGCCTAACAAATACCTCAAAATATAACTTTAGGCAATTGCTTTTTATATTTTAAACTGATCTCTTTCAAACCAAACACTAGAAATAACTAGGATCACATTCACAAAAGTTCCTTAAGACAAACTGCATCCTTATTCCTTGGAGAATAACTGGACAGCTGACAAACGTTTCTGATTCTAAAAAACTGATAGATTATTTTAAGTTAATGCAATAAAAAATCTTGAGGATTTATATTGTTCTCTGGTATAACTGCTTGACCTCACTATTGTTTATGACAATTGCTTACAAAATTGGATTTGTTTATTCAGTATATGCCTAGAATATATATTATACAGTAGTTACATTTGATTGATGAACTGTAGATTGTATATTTATGTGGTTGTGGGTGAACTGATCAAACTTACTGATTTGAGAAACACTGTCCAAGGTACAAGCTTACCTGAAAATAACCTCACATTATAATTCGTAAACTAATGCTCACAGCAATCAGTAAAAAGGGCTGTCCTAACTAAATTCTATCAATGTTTTGGTTACATAACATTTCAAATTGGGAAATCTAGTTTGTCAGATTTCAGTTTTAAAATCTAATCAGCACCTCAGCAAATTCATAGAATTGGCTCCCCCTTTCATACTTAAAGAAAGACAAGGGCTCTCTGGGGAAAAAAAAGCAGGTAATCTTGTCATTAAAGACTGGAATAATACATATGCATAAGGTAGACGAATTAAGGTTGCACAGGCAATTTAATCATGGGGCATTGTATTGACCTACATGGTTCAGCAGCAGGATTAGAATCTTTAGATCCAATGCACAGACCTCTGCCACTTGAGCTAATGGAGTAACTGACAGCAGTAACAATTTGTTATTGTTAGGCCTAGTCTACACTACGAGTTTATATCGAATTTAGCAGCATTAAACCGCATTAACCCTGCACCCGTCCACACAACGAATCCTTTATATCGGAATAAAGGGCTCTTAATACCTGTATCTGTAATCCTCCCCGACGAGGGGAGTAGCGCTGAAATCAGTATTGCCATGTCGGATTAGGGTTAGTGTGGCCATGATTCGACAGTATTGGCCTCCGGGCACTATTCCACAGTGCACCACTGTGACCGCTCTGGACCGCAATCTGAACTCTGATGCACTGGCCAGGTAGACAGGAAAAGCCCCGCAAACTTTTGAATTTCAGTTCCTGTTTGCCCAGCATGGAGCGCTGATCAGCACAGGTGACCACTCAGAGCTCATCAGCACAGGTAAGCATGCAGTCTGAGAATCGAAAAAGATCTCCAGCATGGACCATATGGGAGGTACTGGATCTGATTGCTATATGGGGAGAGGATTCCGTGCTAACAGAACTCCGTTCCAAAAGACGAAATCAAAAAATATTTGAAAAAATCTCCAAGGCCATGATGGAGAGAGGCCACACTAAGGACTCAGTACAGTGCCGTATGAAAGTTAAGGAGCTCAGACAAGCCTACCAGAAAACCAAAAAAGCAAACAGAAGGTCCGGGGCAGGGCCACAAACATGCTGCTTCTACGCTGAGCTGCATGCAATTTTAGGGGGGTCGGCCACCACTACCTCACCCTTGACCGTGGATTCCGAGGCGGGGGTAATCTTAGCCATGGCTGAGGATTCTGTGGACGGGGAAGATGAGGAGAAGGAAGAGGAGGACAAGCTTGCAGAGAGCACACAGCACACCATTCTCCCCAACAGCCAGGACCTTTTCCTCAGACTGACTTAATTACCCTCCCAGCCCTCCCAAGCCAGCATCCCAGACAATGAAGCCATGGAAGGGACCTTTGGTGAGTGTATCTTTGTAAATATAAAATATGGTTTAAAAGCAAGCGTTTTTTAATGATTAATTTGCTCTGAGGACTTGAGCTACTGGAAAAATCTGTTAACGTGTCTGGGAATGGAGTGGAAATCCTCCAGGGACACCTCCATGAAGCTCTCCTGGAGGTACTCCAAAAGTCTTTGCAGAAGGTTGCTGGGCAGCACAGCCTTATTCCATCCTCCATGGTAGGACACTTGACCACGCCATGCATGTAGCAAGTAATCTGGTATCATTGCATGACAAAGCCTGGCAGCGTATGGTCTCAGTGTTTGCTGGCATTCAAGCAACATCCATTCTTTCTCTCGCTGTGTTATCCTAAGGAGAGTGAGCCTCCCTCCTTCGTCCCGAAGGCTATCTCAGAAAAGGCGGCGAAAAAAAAGGACGCGAGACGAAATGTTCTTGGAAACCATGGAATTGATCCGCAATGAAAGGGCTCATCTGAATGAGTGGAAGGACGTGGTATCAAAGTACAGGAAATATGCCAGTGAACGTGAGGACAGGAGGGACCAACATGAGGACAGGAGCGACGAACGTGAGGAGAAGAGAGATGCTCGAGATGAGAGGTGGCAGCAGGAAGATCAGAGGTGTCGGCAGGAAGATCAGCGGTGGCGGGATGCAACGCTGGGGCTGCTGCGTGATCAAACTGACATGCTCTGGCGTCTGGTGAAGCTTCAGGAATTGCAGCAGGATCACAGAGTGCCGCTGAAGCCCCTGTATTACTGCCCTCCCCCCTCCCCAAGTTCCATAGCCTCCTCACCCAGACGTCTAAGAACGTGTGGGGGAGGCTCTGTGCACCCACCCACTCCACCGTAGTGGACAGCCCAACCAAAAGGCTGTTATTATTTTGAAATTTTTTAGTGGCCTTTTCTTTCCCTCCTATTCTCCTCCCAAACCACACCCGGGATACCTTGTCAGTTCTCTCCCTCTTTTTATAATCAATTAATAAAGAATACATAATTTTTAAACGATAGTGATTTTATTTCTTTAGAAAGCAAGCTATAATCGAAGGGGGAGGGAGGGTTGCTTACAGGGAATGAGTCAATGAAGGGGGCGGGTTTTCATCAAGGAGAAACAAACAACAGTCACATCGTACCCTGGCCAGTGATGAAACTGATTTTCAAAGCTTCTCTGGTGCACACCGCTTCCTGGTGTGCTTGTCTAATCGTTCTGGTGTCTGGCTGCACGTAATCAGCGGCCAGGTGATTTGTCTCAGCCTCCCACTCCGCCATAAAAAGTCTCCCCCTTACTCTCACAGAGATTGTGGAGCACACAGCAAGCAGCAATAACAAAGGGGATACTGGTTTGGCTGAGGTCTGAGCGAGTCAGTAATTTGCGCCAGCGTTCTTTTAAACGTCCAAATGCACATTCTACCACCATTCTTCACTTGCTCAGCCTGTAGTTGAACAGCTCCTGACTACTGTCCAGGCTGCCTGTGTATGGCTTCATGAGCCATGGCATCAAGGGGTAGGCTGGGTCCCCAAGGATAACTACAGGCATTTCAACATCCCCAACTATTATTTTCTGGTCTGGGAAGTAATTCCCTTGCTGCAGCCATTTAAACAGAGTAGTGTTCCTGAAGACGCGAGTGTCATGAACCGTTCCCGGCCATCCCACCTGGATGTTGGTGAAACGTCCCTTGTGATCCACCAGCGCTTGTAGCACCATTGAAAAGTACCCTTTGTGGTTTATGTACTGGGTGCCCTGGTGCTCCAGTCCCAAGATAGGGATATGGGTTCCATCTATCACCCCACCACAGTTAGGGAATCTCATTGCAGCAAAGCCATCCACTATGACCTGCACATTTCCCAGAGTCATTACCTTTCGTAGCAGCAACTTAGTGACTGCTTTGACTACTTGCATCACAGCAGCCCCCATAGTAGATTTTCCCACTTCAAATTGATTCCCTACTGACCGGCACCTGTCTGATATTGCAAGCTTCCAAAGGGCTATCACCACTCGCTTGTGAACTATGAGGGCTGTTCTCTTCTTGGTATTCTGGCGTTTCAGAGCAGGGGAAAGCAAGTCACAAAGTTCCATGAAAGTGCCCTTATGCATGCAAAAGTTTCGCAGCCACTGGGAATCATCCCACACCTGCAACACTATGTGGTCCCACCAGTCTGTGCTTGTTTCCCGGGCCCAACATCGGCATTCAATGGCTAGAACCTGCCCCATTACCAGCATGATCTCCAACGCACCGGGGTCCGCGGTTTGAGAGAATTCTGTGTTCATTTCCTCATCGCTCTCGTTGCCGCTCTGCCATAGCCGCCTCCTCCTCGCCTGGTTTTGCAGGTCCCGGTTCAGCATAGACTGCACGAGACTATGCGAGGCGTTTACAATGTCCATGATTGCTGTCTTGAGCTGAGCAGGCTCCATCCTTGCCATGGTATGGCGTTTTCACAGTTCACCCAGGAAAAAGGCGCGAAACGGTTGTCTGCCTCTGCTTTCACGAAGGGAGGGGTGAGGCTGTACCCAGAACCACCAGCAACAATGATTTTTGCCCCATCAGGCACTGGGAACTCAATCCAGAATTCCAATGGGCGGGGGAGACTGCGGGAACTATGGGATAGCTACCCACAGTGCAATGCTCCAGAAATCGACGCTAGCCTCGGACCATGGATGCATACCGCCGAATTAATGTGCTTAGCGTGGCCGCGTGCACTCGACTTTATACAATCTGTTTTATAAAACCGGTTTATGTAAAATCAGAATAATCCCATAGTGTAGACGTACCCTAAGGAATCCTGGGTTCCATTCCAGGCTGTAGGCTTCTGCCCATTTCCCGCGAAGCTTGACTCCTTTTGCCTTGCGGTCTGCTCCAACCTATCCCTGTCCCAGTTCTGTCACTTCCCCATGCCTGGCTCCTTATCCCAGACCCATTCTCTTAGATCATCCAGTCCCCGTCTCTACTTCCCAGACTTCTCATCCCAGTCCATGTCCCTCCCCACCCCTTCTCCAAATCTCCTGCCATACTCCCAATCTCTTAACCACACACACACACACACACACACACACACACACACACACACACACAGTCTCTTTGCCCAGACAGTCCCAGTTCCCTCCTGCTGGCTCCTCATCCAATCTCAGTCCCCTAGACCCATCCTTGGCTCCTTGCCCCTGCCTCTTTACCCAGCTAGTCCAAGTTTTTCTTTCAAACCCCAAATTTTTATCAGCTCTATCTTCCCTCCCCCTAGACCTCCTCCATATTGGTTCCCAGTCTTCTTGTCCAACCAGTCCCAGACCCTTCCCACCTCTGACAAGCTCTTCACCTGATCTCAGTGTCCCCAACTCCCAGCTAACTGGCTCTCAGTTTACCCATTCCTACTGTCCTAACCCACTTCCAGTCCCAGTTTCCCTCCACTACAGATACTAGTCCCCAGTCTCCTTATTCAGCCAGTATCATTCTCCCATGTACTTAGAATCATAGAAGATTAGTATTGAAAGAGACATCAGGAGGTCATTTAGTCCAACCTCCTGCTCAAAGTAGGACTAACACCAACTAAATCATCCCAGCCAGGGCTTTGTCAAGCCAGGCCTTAAAAACCTCTAAGGATAGAGATTCCACCACCTCCCTACGTAACCCATTCCAGTACTTCACCACCCTCCTAGTGAAATAGTGTTTCCTAAGATCCAACTTAGACCTCCCGCACTGCAACATGAGACCACTGCGTCTTGTTCTGTCATCTGCCACCACCGAGAACAGCCCAGCTCCATCCTCTTTGGAACCCCACTTCAGGTAGTTGAAGGCTGCTATCAAATCCCCTCCTCACTCTTCTCTTCTGCAGACTAAATAACCCCAGTTCCCTCAGCCTCTCCTCGTAAGTCATGTGGCACAGACCCCTAATCATTTTCATTGCCCTCCAGTGGACTCTCTCCAATTCATCCACATCCTTTCTGTAGTGGAGGGCCCAAAACTGGACACAATACTCAAGATGTGGCCTCACTAGCGCCGAATAGAGGGGAATAATCACTGAAGAGATACCTTAATGGAGCAACTATTTAATAGAAGCTAGTTAGAGTTAAAGTAATCAAGAGAGCAGAAGCAGAATATTTCAAAAGGGCAAGCATTTGCTATTTTTGTTCAAAAAGCTGTGATGAACATAATTATACAAATTCTAAAGAGCTGTCAAGCTGACCTTTTGAAACCATGTGTCCATGGATGCAATGTATACTTTACTAGTGAGCCCTGAAATTCATTAAAGGTCAATAACTATAGGATTTTTCTAATTAAATCTTTAAAGCACTTATTTAACAGTGGGAAACAAAGTTAAGCAAAGAAGTTACTCTCTCAGAAACATTAGGTCAGAAAAGCTGCGACTAGAAAAAGTTTGGTAAAAAGTAGGAGAATAACTGCAGAAACGAGTCTATCAGCTCTGAAGCTTAGCTGCTTTGGCTGCAAACTTTAACAACATCACAGTGAGAGGGTGCTGATTTGCTCAAGTCCCTCAGTCAAAGTACTGAGCTTACCAAGTCCATGCAGAGCTCACACAGTGTCTGATTCACTGCCTAATAAAGTCAAATGGTAGCGCTCCCACTGATTTCAGCAGAAACCAGCCCTGCACCTCCATCCTCACAGAAAAAACTGTAGCAAATAACTAAACATAAATTATCAACAAAATTTCTAAATAACATTCAAAGACAATCGATCTTATTGAGAGCAAAGGAATGAAACAAAGTGGAGTCACAAACCAAGCCATTTGTGAAAATATGATGTTCAAAAAAATTGAAACATTCTAACAAAAATGGGAAAAAATCATGTTTTTCAAACTTTCACATCTCTGAAACACCTTATCCAATTAATCTGAAACTGTCCCCACTATTTTCCTTTGGCAGACAGCCACGCACAAGAGAATTTGAGGTAATGTTTAAAGAATTTGAGGTGGGAAGGGGGGAAGTTATCAAAGGAGTCTTAAAGTAGAAGGCAAGTTACAATATAAACTATGGATCAGTTATGATAATTCTGTAATACATGGAGTGATAAAACTGTGAAATTAATAGTGGCAATGGAAGAGTGAAGAAATGGTTACCTACCTTCTCCTAACTGTTGTTCTTCGAGATGCGTTGCTCATATCCATTCCAATTAGGTGCGTGCGTGCTGCGTGCATAGTTGCCAGGAGGTTTTTCCCTGCAGCACCCATCAGGTCAGCAGTGGAGCCCCCTGAAGTCACACCTTCATGGCACCGCATATAGAGCCCTGCCGACCCGCCACCTCTCCAGTTCCCTCTTGCTGGTTTACTCCGACAGAGGGGAAGGCAAGTGGGTTTGGAATGAATATGAGCAACACATCTTGAAGAACAACAGTTATGAGAAGGTGGGTAGCCGTTTCTTCCTCTTCGAGGGCTTGCTCATATCAGTTCCAATTAGGTGACTCCCAAGCCTTACCTAACAGGTGGGGTGAGAGTTCATGGAATCGCCAACTGAAGCACAGCACTGCCAAATGCTGCTTCATCCCTGACATGCTGCGACATAGCATAATGGGAAGTGAATGTGTGCTTTGAGGATTTCCTGGTTCAGGACCTGGAAGGCAACTGAAGACGCCTGCGCTCTGGTGAAATGCACTGTCAGAGCAGGAGAGGAAACCCTGCCTACCTCATAGGATACCCGGATACAGGATATGATTCAAGAGGATTCTCTGGGAGGACACTGGGAGACTCTTCACCCTGTCCGGCACCGCGACGAACAGCTACTTCGACTTGCAGAACAGTTTTGTTCATTCAGTATAAAAAGCCAAAGCCCGCTGAACGTCCAGGGAGCAGAACCTCTGCTCATGACTGTTGGCATGAGGTTTCAGGAAAAAGACTGGGAGAAGTGTGTCTTGGTTGCGGTGGAAATTGGAGACCACCTCGGGTGGAATGCTGGGTGTGGTCAGAGCTGCCTTGTCCTTGTAAAAGATGGTATAAGGAAGGGTCAGCTGTGAGGGCTTTTAGCTCAAACACCCTTCTGGCTGAAATTATCGCAACCAGGAAAGCCACTTTATATGATAGACAGACCAGTGAGCACATCGCCAAGGGCTCAAATGGAGACCCCCATCAGCCTTGAGAGCGCCAAATTAAGGTCCCAGGCCAGGGATGTCCACTGGATCTGAGGGTATAATCTGTCTAGTCCTTTAAGAAAACGCCGCACCATCGGGTTAGCAAAGATGGAGAGGTCAGCCTTTCCTGGGTGAAATGCCGAGATGGCAGCCAGATGAACCTCTATCAACTAGTGTGACAGATCCTACTGTTTCAGCTTAAGCAGGTAGTCCAAGACAAAGGGAATTGAAAACTGAGTCAGAGAGATATGGCTCTGCGAACACCAAATCGAGAATTGCTTCCACTTGGCTGAGTAGGTAACCCTGGTTGAAGGTTTTCTACTACCAAGAAGAACTTCTCTAACACAGTCTGAACATGTAATTCACTCAGAGATTCAGCCATAAAGCCATGAGGTGGAGAGATTTGAGATTGGGGTGCTGGAGCCTTCCATGACATTGAGTGATGAGATCTGGAACTAACGGCAGGGTGATTGGCGTCTCCACCAAGAGTTCCATCAACATGGTGTACCAAGGCTGGCACAGCCTCCGAGATGAGCCCCCCATCCCACCACAATTGTGTTGGTGAGCAGACATAACAAGAGGCGTGGTTTGGAGAACGCGACCCCTATATACACCATGCAAGGGTCGAGCCACCACGGAAGACACTCGAGAACCTCGGTGGAACCGTGACTAACTAGTCTAGGCTATGTTTGTTCGGTTGGTACATAATGCCAGCCAAGCCTGGAGAGGTCTGAGCCTGGGCCTTATGTGTTGGACCACGCACATGCATAACGCCATGTGTCCCAGGAGTTTCAAGCAACTCCTTGCCATGGTTGTAGGGAACTGTCTGAGGTCCTGTACGATGTTGTGTATGACCTGAAAGTGGTGCTGAGGTAGAAATGTTCTAGCCTGCCTCAAGTCTAGCACCACCCCTATGAACTCTATTCTCTGACTAGGGGTGAGCTTTGATTTTCGAGTGTTTAGGAGGAGACCCAATGAGATGAAGGTGGATCTTACCAGAGCAATCTGTTGATCCACCTGTGTCCTGGACCGGCCCTTCACTAGCCAGTCATCGAGGTAAGGAAATACCTGAACTTGTCTTTTCTGCATGACTGACATGCATTTGGTGAATACCTGAGGTGCCAATGACAGGCCGAACAGGAGCACCATGAATTGGTAGCGAGTGCCCCCAACTACAAACCTTAAGAAGTGCCTGTGGGACGAGATTATGGAAATATGAAAATATGCTTCCTTCACACTGCAGGTGGCATACCAATCTCCTGGATGCAGGGAAAGGCTAATGGTGGCCAGAGAGACCATCCAAACTTTAGCTTCTTCATGAACCTGTTGCAGTTGCGCAGGTTCAGGATGGGTCTGAGGCCCCACTTTGCTTTCAGTATTAGAACATAAGAATGGCTGTACTGGGTCAGACCAAAGGTCCATCTAGCCCAGTATCCTGTCTACCGACAATGGCCAACGCCAGGTGCCCGAGAGGGAGTGAACCTAACAGGTAATGATCAAGTGATCTTTCTCCTGCCATCTATCTCCATCCTCTGACAAACAGAGTCTAGGGACACCATTCCTTACCCATATTATAAGAGATTAGGAAATACTGGGAGTAAAATCCCTCGCCCCTGAGCTCCAGCAGAACCTCCTCCACAGTTCCTGCCAATAGAAGAGTTTCTACCTCATGCATGTCATCCTCAGGCACATTTTCAATAGGTCTGTCTAGGGCCCGGCAGTTGTCTGGATCTCTTGTTGTTTGAAGGCTGGGGTTGGCGATGGCAGTTCTGTTTTCTAGGCTGTCTTCTATTATGGTCCTGTCTTGGCTGGCCTTGATACCGATGAGGTGCAGGGTGAGCCCTACAATGCCTGTGTTGGGGGGCTGGCGTGTGCAGTCCCAACAATCTCAGAGTAGCATGGGAGTCTTTCAAGCTATGCAGCTTGGAGTTCATCTTCTCAAAGAATAACATGGGCCCCTCAAAAGAGAGGGTCTTTTATTGTCTGTTGCACCTCCAAAGGCAGGCCCAAGGCCTGTAGCCAGGAACAGCAACGCATTACTTTGCGTGATGACATGGCACAAGTTGCTGCATCTGTAGAGTCCAGCGCCACTTGTAATGATGTCCTGGCCACAGCTTTGCCCTCATCTACAAGGACAGAGGACTCCAATTTCAAATCTGGAGGAACCAGCTCAGTAAACTTGGATACCGTGTCCCAAGACTTAAAACTGTATCAGCTAAGGATAGTCTGCTGGTTAGCGATGCGAAGTTGGAGCCCTCAGATGGAGTAAATCTTTCTTCCAAAGAGGTCCAGTTTCTTTGAGTCCTTAGCCCGCGGGGTGGGCTCTTGCTCCCTTGCCTCTCCCACTCATTGACTACTGCCACTGCCAAAGAGTCTGGCGGGGGGTGAATGAAGAGCTATTCATACACCTTAGAGGGGACGAAATACTTCCTCTCAACCCCTTTCGCTGTAGGGGTCAGGGAAGCCGGAGTTCGACAGAAGGTCTTCATGTTTTCCTGGATGGTCTTAATTAAAGGAAGAGCCACCCTAGAGGGACTTGCCGGTGACAGAATGACCACCATTAGGTCTGAAATCTCAGTGACCTCCTCCATCTGGATACCCAGATTCTGTGCCACCCATTTTAGCAGCTCAAGATGGGCCCTGCTGTCCTGTAGAAGAGATCCTAAATAGGTTCCCGCCACTGTCTCATCAGGCCAGGATGACAAGGATGCCCAGGACAGTGGTGTTCCTTCCCGTCCGTCCGGCTCCTCATATTATTCATGGGCTGCGACAGCCGAGTAGGTGCCATCCACGGTGCCGTGAACTGTGGTGCTGTGCGCAGCACCAGCACTGACAATGGTTGCCGAGGAACAGGAAGGGACCCTGCTCTGGGGCCTCGTTTGGCCCTCAGACGCAACAAAGAAGGATCAGCCAGAGACTGACCCCTTGGACAGGTGGTATGCCCACGGGGTCCAGAAGGGCCATTGTGTTCATGCTTGTAGTGGCATTTGACACTGCAGCCATGGTACTGGGTCATGTCTGGCCTCTGGGCGTCCCCCTGTCCTTTGCGCCCACTCCTCCTCAATACATATAAGTCTGCATCAGAATTGGACACTGAGGAATTGGACAGCGACAAGCAAGGCAGCACAGTGCCAGTAGGTGCTGGGGCCGGGGGAAATGGTGAGTGGTCCCATGACATCAAGGGTTTACCTGAGTGGTGCTGGGGGCTTCGGGGCAGATGGTCTCTCGGCAAATGTGGGTCCATCAGGGCTATATGGTCCCGGGCCGCCTCGAAAGTCTCTGGGTTAGAGGGAAGGTCCAGAGATCCTCCTGTCCCTCTTCCACTGGCACCAGACTCGACAGGCCCGTTTGTGGACCCAGAGTTGACAGTGCCATTTGTTGCACCACTGGAGAGGAGTGGACCACCACGGGTCACACTCCCATAGCTGTCTTATGCTCCAGCGCTGGAGAGGGGGAGCACCCCCGTTCGTCTTCCTATGCCTCTTATGAGGCACAGGTGACAGGAGCGGTGCCGAGACTCGGTGCGCAGTGCTGTCTTCAGTGCCGGGGAGTGCTGGTGCCAACGGTGTCAAGGTTGATTCCCCACTCTGGCACTTCAAGTGCAGAAGCTGGTGGCCCTCAAGGATTCTAAAAATTAACACTGGCCACTCCACGCTGGTATTACACTCCCAAGGCTACAGTTTCTCTCTGACCTTGGATGGGTAGATGCTGCCACCACTCAAGTGCAAAAAAAAGGACCTTCAGACCCAGGAAGGTTCATTTGGGAATTCCTTCCTGTAGGGTACCCTCAAGCCCTTTCACTCACACACACTCACACACACACACACATACACACACACACACACACGGAAGAGCTGAGAAAGAAACAAAGGAAATCAGCTATCGCCACCAGCTAATTAAACAACATACGCACAAATCTCTTAGGGACACAAAAATCCAATCCTGTTCTTAAAAAAGGCAAATTTTATCAACCCCTCCCCCTCCTCGCAACAAAAGGAAATACATTTGGAACTTAGGCTTTTTGCTAGACCTTAAAAGAACAATTACAAAAATTAAGCATCAAGATAGCTCTCTTGAGGCTCAGCTTAAAGGTTACAAGCAAAACAAAAGCATCTGGTGTTAGCACAGAGGAGTCCACAAGCCAATAAGAAACAAACAGGAATGAACCTAATCGCGTCTTCCTAGACATTGCCTAATTTACTTATATATTTGGGGTTTCAGATAAGCAATCTTTAGGTATGATTTGATGGTTTTTTATACCTGGCTTTCAGCTTCTCACAGCATAACTGCTCCCTGTTCCCCTCTTTTCCAGAGAACAACAATAACACAGACAAAGGGAAGCTTTTTCCCAATTTTAAAAAGTTCTAGCTCTCCCATTGACTCTTTTGGTCAGGTGCCCACTCCTTCCTTTTACCTGTGGGCCTGTTAACCCTTTACAGGTAAAGCAAGTAGAGAACCACCACCAAGAGGGATTCCATAGCCAACTGGCTGGCTGGGTGTCCACAAAACGGAGCTTCCCACCCTCTCATTTATCACAAAGGGTCTGTAGCCCAAGAGTCCGGACTCCCTAATCCTAATCGAAGGCCGTGTGCTGTGTACTGACATGGGGGAGCCCGCTGCCGGATCCCTTGGCTCAACTTCGATTGCAGTCGCAGGGCTACCTCCACCAACAGAAGCTTTAATCTACGGTCCCTTTTCTTTTTAGTGCAGGGATGAAAACTCCCGCAGATTTTACACCTGTCTGTTTGGTGGGACTCACCCAAGCACTTTAGATAAGTTGTGTGTGGGTCGCCATTGGGCATTAGTTTTTGGCAGACCCCACATGGTTTAAATCCATGGGACCAAGGCATGTCCCAGTCCCAGTGGAAGGGAAAGGAAAAACAGGGAGAAGAACCCCCTATAACCACTAAGACATATCTATCTACACTACCACTATCTAAACAATTTACAAGAAAAAATAAGCGAAAGCTACTATGGGATCATTCGACAAGCTAGAGAGGGAGCGTACCAACAACCGATACTGATGGTAAGAAGGAACTGGAGAGGCGGTGGGTCAGCAGGGTTCTGTGCGTGGCTCCATGAAGGCGCTGCTCCACTGCCAACCCAATGGATGTTGCTAGGGGAAAACCTTCTGGCGACTGTGCACGCAGTGCTCCCACACCTGATTGGAATCAATATGAGCAAGCACTCAAAGAAGAACAGAAGAATAATCAGTTAGCGTTAACTGGTGTAGTTCCACTGAAGAAAAAAAAGCTCCTATTTACACCAGCTAAAGATTTGGCCCTGCATCTAAAAGATAACAAGCAACATATGTCCTTCATACAATGGCTGCCAAAGTATTCCAGACATCACCTGGGTGGTGACAGTGCACTATATAAGTATCTTCTTTCAGCAACAGAGAACTTGCCTCAGAATCATCACAACTCAGGGAAAAACAAGTTTCTTGGTCTATCTTACACACAGCATAAAACTCATGAACTAAATTTGACCACTGAAATATCTTGGCTGGGATTACAGAATGGGCATGACATTTCACATTGGCATCCCTTCACCTTCAGAGATGTGTCTGTTGGTTCAAGTGCATCTAATCAAATTGAAAGACCAGTGCCGTATAGTAACTTGATGGTTCCTTGATAATCACTTAAGGGATCAAGGTCTGGGCTACCAGCAAGTGTCAAGAGGGTTTACTCTGGTCAGTTTCTTCATCACCCCTTTTTTTATACCTAGCTGCAGCTTACAATGTCCTTTGGCCAGTGAGAACATTTCATTAATGTCACACTCACCCAGTACCAAGATAGCATGTGGGTAAAACTATAATTATTCCATTCGCCTATTCCATTAGAATCTGAGGGCTTGTCTGCACCAACACTTCATTTGTGGCAAACTGGAATGTTAATCCATTCCTCATTAGCCTGCCATAGACTAACCGCTCATGTGGATCCTGAGCTTGAATCAAGACTAATCAAACTAAACAGGACAGTTGGTTAATGAGCACCAGCAGGGTCCACACAAACAGTCTGCAGCAGGCTAATGTGGGGTGAATTCACACCCCATCTTGCCGTGACCTAACTGTTCATGTAGACAAGTCTTCAGGTAGCCAGTGGCTTAGAATCAATTTCTGAAGATAGTCCAATACTATGATGAGGAGTGTCACTGTAAGAACGAAGACAGATTAGATTAGTGGCCTTGCTTTAGTTGCATTGTCTTGGCATCGCTTCCAGGAGGTGGTGCTTTACATGATAGTAGCAAGTGCACAAAATCTATACACAAAATGTGAGTATGGAGCCTTTGCATGTGCTCAATCAAATGTTCAACCTGTCTGTGTACAGTTAAGGAGCTTTGAAAAATACACATCATATTATATACACAAGTGAACATGCCTACAGACAGTCCTGTGCATGCACACATAACTGTGAAAACGTGCCTCAGATATGTCACAGATCAATCGTTAGAAAGAGTTCAATCTATCATTGCTGGAAACCGCACAAAGCAAAACCATTCCTAGCAACAACAATCTGAAGGTATGGTGTCCAGCTGAAACAGAAGCTCTTTACTCCATTGCAAGAAATCAATCCACAGGTAAATCATTCACAGAAGGAAAAAAAAAAACCACACTGTAAACAACCAATCTGTAACAGCTACCTGGGACACCTGCTTTTTTTAGTGGAAGTGGTCAGGACATCTAGGAATCAGAATAGACTTATCCTAAAATTTGCTTATTATTCAATCCCTTTTAACTTCCCAGTTTTGATGAGAAATTACAAAATCCCACCCGACTGATGTAGACCCTATGCACAATGCACATGTGCTGCTTACTATAATATGTGAGTGATCTGTACGGATTGACTGGGAGCTGAGCCCTCCCAAAAAATCATACCCTATGAGATTAGATATTTGTACATACTCCACTGCACAAGTAAAAAAAAAAATCTTAACTTCTTAGAGTTCTTCCTACAAAGAAAGATGTGCACTCATGCCATGACATTGGATTGTTCATGGGCATAAATTTGTTTATGTGTAGAACCTACATGAAATCAGATAGGTTCATTCATTTGCCATTAAGATAAGACGGTTACTCACCTTAGTAGCTGTTGTTCTTCGAGATGTGTTGCTCATATCCATTCCAGTAGGTGTGCGCGCGTCGCGTGCACGTTCGTCGGAGACTTTTACCCTAGCAACACTCGGTGGGCCGGCAGGGCGCCCCCTGGAGTGACACCGCTATGGCGCCTGATATATACCATTGCTGGCCCGACCGCTCCTCAGTTCCTTCTTGCCGGCTACTCCGACAGTGGGGAAGGAGGGCGGGTGTGGAATGGATATGAGCAACACATCTCGAAGAACAACAGTTACTAAGGTGAGTAACCGTCTTTTTCTTCTTCGAGTGCTTGCTCATATCCATTCCAGTAGGTGATTCCCAAGCCTTACCTAGGCGGTGGGGTCGGAGTGAGACGTTGCGGAAAGTAAGACCGCTGAGCTGAAGGCGGCATCGTCTCTAGATTGCTCAACCAGCGCGTAGTGCGATGTGAAGGTATGCACGGACGACCAGGTAGCCGCCCGGCATATGTCTTGGATGGGACCTGGGCCAGGAAAGCGGCAGAACGAGGCTTGAGCCGAGTAGAATGGGCGGTGAGTCGGCCAATTGGGACGTGAGCTAAGTCATAGCACGTCCGGATACAGGACGTCACCCATGATGAAATCCGCTGGGAAGTTACAGGGAGACCTTTCATACGCTCCGCCACTGCTATGAATAACTGGGGCGAGCGTCTGAAGGCTTTAGTCCTGCTGATGTAGAATGCAGAGCCCGGCGGACATCCAGGGTGTGTAGCTTGCTGGTCCCGGCGGGATGCGTGCGGCTTCGGGAAGAAGACCGGTAGAAAAATGTCTTGGTTAATATGAAAGGCAGAGACCACCTTCGGAAGGAAGGCTGGGTGTGGTCGTAGCTGCACTTATCTTTGTGAAAGATGGTGTAAGGTGGGTCTACTACCAACGCACGGAGCTCAGATACCCGTCTGGCCGAGGTGATAGCTACCAGGAAGGCCGTCTTCCAAGACAGGTAGAGTAAGGAGCAGGTGGCTAACGGCTCAAAAGGGGGGGCCATGAGTCTAGACAGCACCAGGTTGAGATCCCATGTAGGGGAAGGAGGCTTAACCGGAGGGTAGAGTCTCTCCAATCCCTTAAGGAATCTGGAAACTATTGGGTGAGAAAAGGTGGAAGTGCCGGACTCTCCAGGATGGAAGGTGGAGATTGCGGCCAGATGGACCCTAATTGAAGAGAGGGCTAGGCCTTGGCCCTTGAGATACAACACAAATAGTCCAGGACAACAGGGACTGGAACGGCGTTAGGACCAGGGAACGCTGCGTACACCAGTAAGAGAACCGCTTCCACTTAGCGAGAGATAAGTCGCGCCCGCGTAGAGGGTTTCCTACTACCAAAAGGACCTGCTGAACCTGGCTGGAGCACTGGCGCTCAGACTCGTTTAACCAGACAGAAGCCACGCCGTCAGGTGCAGGGACGGAAGGTCCGGGTGCTGAAGCCTGCCGAAGTCCTGCGTTTATAAGGTCCGGGTAGAGGGGCAGTGGTATCGGAGTCGCTAGGGACAGGTCGAGCAGCATGGAGTACCAATGCTGCCTCGGCCATGCCGGAGCGATCAGGATCAGCTTGGCCTTGTCCCTGCGTAGCTTGAGCAGGACCCTGTGGACTAAGGGAAAGGGTGGAAAGGCATAAAGGAGACACCCTTTCCAGGGAATGAGGAAAGCGTCGGAGAGAGAGCCCGGGAGCGACCCTGCAGGGAGCAGAACACCTGACACTTCCTGTTCTCCTTGGAGGCGAATAGGTCTATCTGGGGAAAGCCCCACTTCCGGAAAACAGAAAGTAGGATGTCGGACGGATGGACCATTCGTGTGTCAGGAACGACCGGCTCAGGCGGTCCGCTAGAGTGTTCCGGACCCCCGGAGGAAGGAGGCTATCAAGTCTATTGACTGGGCTATACAAAAGTCCCACAGTTGCATTGCCTCTTGGCAAAAGGAGAAGATCGTGTCCCTCCTTGTTTGTTTATGTAATACATGGCCGTTGTGTTGTCCGTGAAAATGGCAACACAACGGCCCTGTAGCTGTTGGCGAAAAGGCCTGGCACGCCAACCGGACCGCCCTGAGTTCGCGGACATTGATGTGGAGGTGGAGTTCCGGCAAGGACCAAAGACCTTGGGTACGCAGATGGCCCAGGTGTGCGCCCCACCCCAGAGAGGAAGCGTCCGTTGTTAGGGACAGCGAGGGTTGAGGTGGATGGAACGGTCGACCGGGCACACACCAGGGCGGGTCCAGCCACCAGTTGAGGGATCCCAGCACGTGCGACGGTATTGTGATTATCATGTCCAGGGCATCCCTGCGTGGCCGATAGACCGAGGCGAGCCAGAGTTGCAGAGGGCGCATGCGTAGTCTCGCGTGCTTTGTCACGAAAGTGCACGCAGCCATGTGACCGAGGAGAGCGAGGCGGTGCGGACAGAGGTTGTGGGGAAGGCTTGGAGCCTCTGAAACGAGGATAACTATAGACCGGAACCTCTGAGGAGGCAAGCTGGCTGTTGCTCGATTGGAGTCCAGCAGTGCCCTATGAATTCTATGTCTGCGTAGGGCGCAGAATAGGATTTGTCTGATTGATGATTAAACCTAGACGAGAAAACAGATCTTGATGAAGCCTACGTTCGCGTTACTTGGGTCTCGGAAGACCTCGCGAATCAACCAAGTCATCGAGGTATGGGAAAACATGACATCGACGGACGCGAGGTATGCAGCTACTACCGCCATAACTTCGTAAAACTCGGGGCCGAGGAGAGGCAAAGGGAAGAACGCAATTGCGAGTGACGCGGTTCAGCACGAGCGAGAAACTCCTGTGCGGTGGGTAAACGGTATAGAAAATAAGCATCCTCATGTCGAGAGGCAGCGTACCAATCTCCGGATCGAGGGAAGGAATGATTTTCCCAGGACACCATGCGGAACTTGCAGTTTCTTGATGTACTGTTCAGAGCTCGCAGGTCCAGTATGGGTCGGACGCTGCCTTTCGCCTTGGGAATTAGGAAGTATCTGGAATAGAACCCTCTGCCTCTTAAGTGCTCTGGAACCTCCTCTATTGTCCCAACGCTAGGATATTGGGACTTCCTGTTGAGGGAGTGCTCGTGAGAGGGGTCCTGAAGAGGGTACGAGGAGGAGGGTGAAGGTGGTCGAATAAACTGAAGACGGTAGCCACCTTCCCACGTTGCTGAGGACCCAGCGGTCTGATGTAGCTGGGACCAAGCAGGGCGAGAAGCAGCAAGGCGATTGGCGAAGTGAGCGGGATCGCTGGAAGAAATTGGTACGGGTGCTTCAAGCACACCTTCAAAGTTAGGCTTCGGTTGCGCGGTGGTTTCGCGGGACTGGAGTTGTTACTCCCTTGGGCAGACTGGCGCCTAAGGAGGTCCGGGCTCTCCTTCTGGAGAAGTCCTGCCTTGGCGAGGTGGGGGTGGACCGTTGGGCTGGGACGGAAGGGTTTCTCTGAGTCTGCGGTGTGTGCATTCCCACGCGAACGCTTTATCACGACGATTGTCTTTGAGACCTCTGGAGTCAAGGGTCCGTTTTCTGTGAGAGATCCCTCACAGTCAAAGGGCAGGTCCTATCCATGTACTGCAGCTCAGGCGGCAGACCGGACGCTTTGCGCCACAAATCGCCTCATAGCCACCCCCGAGGCAAGATTCTAGCCGCCGAGTCTGCGGCGTTCCAACGAGGCCTGAAGGGAGGTCCTCGCAACCTTTTTCCCTGCGCAGGAAGGAGACTCTTTGGCGGGAGTCCTGCAGGACTAGCTCTACAAACTTCCCCACTGCCTCCCAGATATTGAAAACTATAATGGCTCAAGAGGGCCTGTTGATTCGCAACCCGGATCTGGAGGCCTCCCACTGAGTAGATTTCCTGCCAATAGGTCCATGCCGCCTGGCTCTCGGGATTTGGTGCGGAGCTTGCTGGCCATGCCGCTCTCTCTCGTTTACGGATTGGACCACCAACGAGCAAGCGGAGGGTGGACATAAATATTCTATCCCTTTGACGGCACCATATATCTTCGTTCCACCCCTTCTGTAGGCGGAATCGAAGCGGGTCTGCCAGATGGTGTCGGCTCGTGCCTGAATGGAAAATAAGGGGAGCCACCTGGTTGGTTGCCTCCGCCGAAAGGTTACTGACCATGGCATCTACCTCGAGAACTTCCTCTGCTCGGTAAGTTTATGTTTCAAGGCCACCCGGCATAGGAGATCCTGGTGAGACCTGAGGTGAGGCGGCGGCCCTGACGTTGCGTTCCCGCACAGGCCGCGTTTCGGGAAGAGGACGAGGCCAGGGACCAAGGGTCATGTCAGAGACTTTCGTTCTGAGGAGCATCAGTGGCGCTTCCTGTTGGCCGCGCTCTGGGCAGGCAGCTGCTGCCAAGGTTGATGGAGGGGTCTTGTCGCCGTTGGACTCCGGTTTGCTCGGTGATCAGAGGCGGATAGCGTGGGCGGCGAGTATGGTGGCTACCTTGGCTCTGGTGGGGTAAGCCACGGAGTCCAAAAGGGCACTGATGGGACTTGATGTCCGACTCCCCATATGAGCAGTGTCAGCATGGGAAGAGATGGACGCGTTGGCGGGACGGCCATGGTGGAGCAGAGACCGTGTGTTAGATACATCCCTGCGGCCAACAGAATCGTCCGCGCGGTCGGGGAGCGTGCCGGGATCCCGCGCCGTGAAGGTAACCGGGGACTCACCAGGCCGGTGCCGGAGGTCGAGTCGACCGGTTTCGAGAGCCGCATGCCGAGATCTGCTGCCGCGACATTCAGTGCCAGAGATCTGCCGAATCTGGGTGGTGCCGGTATTGGCTGGACGGTGACCGGGACCTCGAGTGGTACCGCGGAGTACGACCCGGTACCGTGATGGGAACGGTACCGGGACTGCGAGCGGTCTGCGGGATCGGAGCAATGACGGACAGCGGGAACGTCTGCGGGACCTGGATCTGGACCTGGAGCGGCAGGGTCCCACGGGTGCAGGGAGATCTTATGAGAGCCGGCTTGCCAGTAGATTTTTGGGACCCGCACGGCGGGCCGGGGTTCGAGGCAGCTTCGCTCTGTCATCACGATTAGGTCCGCTGCGAGAAATTTCTCGCAAGGCACATGAGCCCCGCTACGCGCCGGGTGAGCTAAGAGCACCAGACTCGACGCTCTTCGGAGCCGGAATCAACGGTGCACCAGACCATCGAGCTGCGGCAGATGTAGTCGGTGCCGAGCGGTCTGGTTTAGATAGAGCTCGGACTGCGCGCCGCGAATAGCGGCCGCAGGAGGCTTACGCTTCTTGCTTCGCGGAACAGCGAGCGGGTGCCGACCAGAAGCTGGTGCCAAGAGACCTTGTGGATGGTGTCTGTCTGAGGGCGTGCGGTGCGGTGCCGGAGGCGCTTGTGCCCGGTGCCTGCGCGACGTGCCGAGGACAGTGGAGTGAGAGCTGCCTCCATCAGCAACTGCTCAGGCGACGTCCCGCTCTTTCTTTGGTACGAGGCTTGAATGCCTTACAGATTTTGCACTTGTCTTGTTAAGTGGGACTCGCCCAACACTCTCAGACAAGAATCGTGCGGTCGCCTGTGGCATTAGGCCGACGGCAGGCTGCGCACGGTTTAAAGCCCGGTATCCTGCATGAGCCGGTACCGGGGGGGACGGGTTAACCCGATCCCTTCTAGTAACTATAAAAACTAAACTAAGTAAAACTAATTACTAAACTACTACTAATCACTATATACAGATTTACAAAAGAGTCAAGAGAATCGCTAGGGTGTGGACGAAACACGGTAGCCTGCCGCTCCACCAGTTCGCAACGACCGACTCACGCGGGCGCGAAGCGAGAAGGAACTGAGGAGCGGATCGGGCCAGCAAAGGGTATATCTCATGCGGCGCCACTCCAGGGGGCGCCCTGCCGGCCCACCGAGTGTTGCTAGGGTAAAAGTCTCCAACGAACGTGCACACGGCGCGCGCACACCTACTGGAATGGATATGAGCAAGCACTCGAAGAAGAACTGGAAGTTAAATACTTTACATTAAAGGTTTCTTAAATTAAGGACTTGTTTACATAGGAAGTTAATGCAGAATAAGGTCAGGTGCAGATCTGAAGTGAAATAGCTACTTGTAGGCCTAGTAGGGAAGAAGGGAAGGAGAATTTGAGGAAACTACAGACTGGTCAGCATCACCTCAGTCCCTGGAAAAATCATGGAGCAACTCCTCAAGGAATCCATTTTGAAGCACTTGGAGGCGAGGAAGGTGAGCAGGAACAGTCAACATGGATTCACCAAGGGCAAGTCATGCCTGATTGCCATCTAGGATGAGATAACTGGCTCTGTGGATATGGGCAAAGCAGTGGATGTAATATATCTTGACGTTAGCAAAGTTTTTGATACAGTCTCCCACAATATTCTTGCCAGCAAGTTAAAAAAGTATGGATTGGATTAATGGACTATAAGATGGACAGAAAGCTGGCTAGATCGTTGTGATCAACGGTTCCATGTCTAGTTAGCAGCTGATATTAAGCAGAGTGCCCCAGGGGTTGGTTTTGTTTAACATCTTCATTAATGATCTGGATGATGGGATGGATCACACCCTCAGCAAGTTCGCAGATGACACTAGGCTGGCGGGAGAGGTAGATATGCTGGAGGGTAGGGATAAGTCTAGCATGACCTAGACAAATTGGAGGATTGGGCCAAAAGAAATCTGATGAGGTTCAACAAGGACAAGTGCACTCCTGCACTTAGGACAGAAGAATACCATGCACTGTTACAGGCTGAGGACCGACTGGCTAAGTGGCAGTTCTGCAGAAAAGGACCTAGGGATTACAGTGGGTGAGAAACTGGACATGAGTCAACAGTGTGCCCTTGTTGCTAAGAAGGCTAATGGCACATTGGGCTGCATTAATAGGAACACCGCCAGCAGATCAAGGGAAGTGATTATTCCCCTCTAGTCAGCACTGGTGAGGCGACATCTGGAATATTGCATCCAGTTTTGGGGCCCCCACTACAGAAAGGACGTGGATAATTGGAGAGAGCTCAGCCAAGGGCAACGAAAATGAATAGATGGTTGGGGCACATGACTTACAAGGAGAGGCTGAGGGAACTACTGGGCTTATCTAGTCTGTAGAAGAGAAGAGTGAGGAGGGGATTTGATAGCAGCCTTCAACTACCTGAAGAGGGGTTCCAAGGACAACGGAGCTAGGCTGTCCTCAAGGGGTGGCAGATGACAGAACAAGAAGCAATGGTCTCAAGTTGCAGTGGGGCAAGTCTAGGTTGGATATTAGGAAAAACTATTTCACAAGGAGGGTGGTGAAGCACTGGAATGGGTTACGTAGGGAGGTGGTGGAATCTCCATCCTTAGAGGTTTTTAAGGCCTGGCTTGACAAAGCCCTGGCTGGGATGATTTAGTTGGGGTTGGTCCTGCTTTGAGCAGAGGGCTGGACTAGAGGATCTCCTGAGGTCTCTTCCAACCTTAACCTTCTATGATTCTTATGGTTTCCGCTGGTCTAGTCATCCCAGAGGGGGGCCGCAGTTGCAGCCTCAATCGCCCCCTCATGGCCTCATTGCTTCCCCAGAGTTCAGTCACTGCAAAGGAGTTGGGAGCGGGAGAGGTGGGACAAGATAGGGGGACCTGGGCCCACTACTCTACCAGGTCCTAACCCAGGGCCTTATGAGTTTCTCAAAGTGTCCAGCCCGGTTACTGAACTACCCCAAAATTATGTTTCCTCCGAGTCACTTCCTATCAGTATGGAACTCCTCAGTTTGGGGCATGGTCGCTGATTTAGCAGATTCTCCTCGGTTTTTTGGGGTATATCTACACTGCAATTAACCATCTGCAACTGTCCCATGTCAGCTGTCTCAGGCTTGCAGGGCTTGGGCTGCAGGACTATAAAATTGCAGTGTACACATTCGGGCTCAGGCTGGAGCCTGGGCTCTGGGACCCTCCCCTTTTGTGGGATCCCAGAACTCATGCTTCAGTCCGAAGTCAATCACTTACTCAGTTATACAGTCCTGCAACCCAAGCCTCTCAAACTCAAGTCAGCTGACATTGACCAGCCATGGGTATTTAATTGCTGTGCAGACATCCCCTTAGCATCCTGTTCAGTCAATCTATCTTAGGGCTTTCAATTCCCAAAGAAGGGAGGAAATCCAATCCCTGCTGTTAGAGCAGTCTTCACAAAGCTGTTACCACTCCTGGCACAGCTTTCAGCATTAGCCTTGCTTCCTGTTGCCACATGCAGCTCATTCTCCACTTTCCTGCACTATGAGTGTCCTTTGAAACTGTTCCTCCACTGAAAGCATGCCTTGCACCTGTTGAGGGGCAGAGCCTCCCTATCCCAGTATTGCTCGATGCCATGCCCTGGTTTAGTGTGGGGCTTGTAGAGCCCATCACAAAACTGGACTTTAAAGTGGACTAAGCTAAACCTCACAACGGCACTCTTAGGCCTGGTCTACACTGCCGCTCTAGACAATGCAAGTTATGTCACTCAGGGATATGAAAAATTACACCTCTTCTCCCAGCAACGTAGCTTATATCAACCTAACTTGGTATCTACACTGCACTGCACCTCAGGGAGGTGGAGTACTGAAGTCAACAGGAGAGCATGCTGCTATTGACTTCAGTGGCACTGATTTAGTGTGCCAGTGTAGACAAGCCCTCAGTGCAGAATGAGCATCCCCCCAAGGAGTCAATGTTAAACAGCCACTGCTCTTTAAATCCACACCCAAGCTTATTCTGTACTAACTTCACATGCAGACAAGCTTTAAGGAAAATCCATTTAAAATAGAGAAATGTTTTGGTCAACATGTGCCGAGTATAAATATTTTCATAACAAAATTCTGAAACCAAATGACAAGCTATTCATATCTAAGTGTTAATGAGTTTCTGTTAAGGTTCATTTGGCAGTTCCTTGCTATTATTTATTTGCTGTATTTGATATTGCACACAGTAGATTGATTTACTGGCATTTAAAGGTGACTGCTTTACTTATTACGTTAACAATTACACAGATCTCTCTAGTGCCACCAGCATTTTATCGGTGACCTCAGTTCTGCTTGCAGCCTTTATTCTTTCAAAGCAGAACAAAACAAGATTGAGTTCTACACATAAAACAGAGAGCGAGAGAGAAAAGGTATGGGTGGGTGGGTGGCAGTAAATGGGCTGCTTTTCTTAAAGTTCATTGATCTCTGTGTGGTCACACTTGTGATGAGAATGTTAATTGAACAGGTCTGAAGGACAAAATATTTTTTATCAGCGCAAAGTAAACCACCAGAGATAGTGACAATGTAATGTAGAACTAAGGCAAATTTCTTTTAGACGTTATAAGAATGGGCTTACATTGTCTTTCCAGGTATGAAGGATTATCATGTTTATCCCACATCACAGCCAGTGTCCTTATAGGCAGGAAATGAACACAACCACTCCTTCAGAGACAATGCTGCTACTGGAAACTGAAAGGCACCTCTCTGCCTCATGCTACATAGGCTGTGGCTCTTGGAAGACCCACAGTACTCCAAGACTATCATCATCCACAGTGCCAGAGGCCAGAACCCTGAATCAAACCTGGGACGTCACAGGACGGTGAACAGCAACCACTAGTCCAAAAACCTAAAAACATACCCAAGACTCTTATTGCTATTTATCGCTTAGAGCCTTAGATTGTGCCAGAAGTATGCCAGGAGCTTTACTGACAACAAGATAAACTCCCTGATCCAATCAGCTTCTGAGCTCAACAGATGACACACAGGCAAAGGAAGGCATAGGCTGTCTTCATCACTAAGCAAAGCTCTGACATTTCTTTGGTGAAATGCTTGGCACCTGTCACCACGATCTGGCAACAGCAATCAGCTCGCAGTGCCCTCACCCTTTATGAGGGAGAGGAGCAGGGCTGAGTGCTGGAATCTCTGCTTATGCACCACACAGCAAGGGGAGGCATACAGAGGTACTCTTGACCTCATATGCTGCTCTCAGCAATGGCTGCCAAGGCATATCCACAATCAACCAACCCAATAATTTACATGCCAGAGAAAGTCAAAGTAATCTCTTGATGCAGAGGGTATTTACACTCTCTTCCAGCTGCCAACAGGAATCGGGTGTGTAAATCCCCTGGTAAATGGAGAGGACACACTGTCATCCCCTAAAATCCAAGCATTTGACATTTATAAAGTACTTTCCAATCCCAAAAACACAGGAATAACTTCACCAAATACTGCCATCTCAGGACTGAACACATAATCTAACAGATCATACAAACTCTACCCAACCACTGACATGGGAAGTGAAAAACAATATCACATGCAGTTTAAATTGCAGGAGACATTTATGTAAACAGAACACAATTAACCAAACTGGAATATGGCTTAATCCCTGACTAGTGAGAAAGTGGCAAAGATTCGATTACAAATGGAAAATTCTCCTCCTATGAAGCCGGCACAGAAATTCAAGATGACATAAGAATAATGGTTGGTAAAGTCCGTGTATAAAACTATGACAAAAAGACTTTATAGCTAAAAACCCAAGAGATGGTAATTTTAAACAAGTGAACATGAAGGGGGTTACATGACTTTTCCACTTTTTAACATCATAGCTATCTGTATTCTATCACATTTTGTCTCTCAGAACAAAATCTCTTGTTTTACTATCAGTCAGAACAAGTTCTCTCACAGGAAATCTCCGATGAAAATGAAATATTGGCATCAGTAAAAACCAGGCCAATGGTCTTTCTATAGTAGCTGATTTCTGACACTTTGATCCACTCTATATTGTCTGTTGAATGATACCCAAAGCAGGAATTTATTTATAATACCATCTGCCAACAGGGTATATTACAATATGACAAACTGATATGCTGCCTCTTTTTAGTGATCCGTAAGGCTAGTTATTTAAAGTGACATTAATAAAAATGTCACATTACTTAGGGAAAAAAAACAAATTTCACAAAATTCATACCAAAACTATTTGGCAATGCCCAGGCTAACTTGTGCTGCTTGCTGTCTGCACTGATATTTGAAACTCAGATGCTTTAAGGACACAGAACTCAAGTAATAATCTTAAAAAAAAACCAATAATATTGCAAATCAAAGGCTTGATGCTGACTGACCAGGTTCCCGCTCATGCCTATGCCAATGCTCAAAGTGATTGTTTAAACTTCATAGGATGTTGCATGTGTTGTTTTCATTTATCTGTATCCTGTTAGAATGTAATAGAAAACATCTAGATTGTATATACCCCTGTAACTAAATAACTCTTCCTAAGAGAAAGAAGCCTTGTGTAATGTAAATGAAAACTTGAACAGGAAAATCCCAAATCTTGCACATTTCAAAGCAAGTGGTCATTATATTTGATGATCAGAGATCAAAGACTCTACATGCATTCCACTCTCTCTGTCATCGAAGAAAGACCCCATATGGGTAGCCAAATTGTCAATTTGTTGACACAAAGAAAAGTCCATCATCTCTGACTGTTTGCATTCTAACAGGGGAGAATAACTAAACAAGAAGATGGATCTCAAGAGGTTTATTCTGGGTAGCCCTGAGACACTTTTGGGAAACTAGCAGATTACTACATCTCTGCCACCATTTGCAATTATAAACTGTTACTCGCATGTAAATATATTTTACCTGGTTTAACCTCTAACTCCTCATTCTTTTTCCTAGATAATAAGCCTTTAGTTAGTTTACAACAGAATTGGCTACAAGCATTGTCTTTGGTGTGAGATCTAAGACGTAAATCGACCTGGGTGAGTGACTGGTCTCTTGGGATGCGGTGTAGCCTCGAATATTTGTGTTTGTTGGTGTAAGTGACCATTTATCACATAGTCCAGCTTGCCTGGGTGGCAAGACAGACTGGATTGTGAAAGGGGACTAACTATGATTCCATGGTAAGACTGTTACAGTGACCCAGGAGTTCATGTTTGATACTGGCTTGGTGAAATCGAATTATAGAACATGTCACCAGTTTGGGATGTCTGCCTTTCTTTGGACAGTCTGTCCTGAGGTAGGCACTCATGGTCGTGAGCCACTCCAGACAGTGTGACGAAAGGTATTTCTGTTCATTTTCAGAGAGCATTATTTTGCTCACTGCTTATAACAGCCAGTTGGAACCTTGATATTTGAAACGGTTCTGTCCTGGCAACTGCACACTAGTTTGTTACTGAAGATCTGCTCAAAAGTAGTAGGCAGCTGGCTTTTTGCAGTTACACTGAAACCTTTGTTTTGAAGAGGAAGGAGAGAGACAGAGAATTACGCAGACTTTGCAGAGACTGGACAAATTTTAGGTCCCTTGAAAGTACAGAGCATTAGCCTTCACCAGGACTTCCTACATATGCAAGTTTGTGATAGGAAAATGAAATGGACATTCAAGGTGTTAAAAGCTTCATATCAGATTATCCTTAGAACATACTTACTGTCGTTCTGAACCAGTTACAGCAATGAGTAACAAAACCAAAGCCCCCATTTATTATAGACAGGACTCCCCCAGGCCCACAAATGTCCTAGAAACACAGAAGTCATGGATAGAAAACGCCTGTAGTCACGTACTCCCACATTTGTTAATAAAGTGATCTGGAGATTTTCATTATAGTTTTTGTCCTGCCTTGTCCTCATTTGTTCAGGTACAGGCAGCTGATCAGTTGCGTGGGGAAAGACTTCTATGCTTAATTTCCACTATCTCAGAATGCCTATAACTTAGAACAAGGGGAATTCCCAGAGCTGTCTGATGCTGGAAGCTCAGCATCTAAAAATGGGCAATCCAGCATGGCAGTTAAAGATGAAAATACGTTGGAAATAGCCTCTTTTTCTGTGGAATATAGACCAGTATATGTATAAGGGCTGTTGAGCATCAGAGTACAAAACATGATCGAGTACCACAGCATTACCTGTTTGTAGCTATCTGGTTGTCTAATGAGATCGGTTTCTGTGACGGAGAAATGACCGATGGTCTGGTCCATATGACAGCCACTAGTGTAAGAATGAATCTGAAACAGACAAAATTAGATAAACAGATACAAATAAATATAAACAGACCAGGTCGTTAATGACTGAAAATTGGTACTATCTGAAGGCTCCTTGGCTGCTTGCTTGAAGTGAATTGGTGGTCATGATCCAATTCCCAACAGACAGGTGCACACACAACTGCCATTTGCCCTGTTTGTGACAGTGTCCTAGAAACCGAGGCTGAACGACCCTGGGGAATGAACAACCTTCTTACTCATAAAATGGTCTCATTATGTCAGCAGCGTTAACCGGGTGGCATGAGGAAGTTTCCACTGCTGCTGCCTGGTCTAAAGTCAGAGGGCTTCGCTTCCCAAGGTGTTTCAGGGTCTAATACTTTTACCCCATAACAGAATTCACCTAAAATATTTGTAAAGCATTAAAAAGTTATTAACGCATTTACTCACATACCTGTTAGAGCTATACACAATGTATAGCTTCTGATCTCTTCCCTTAATGCAGAAAATGCCATTAGGTGTATTAAATCTTTGCTGTAAATCATAACTAGCTCTTGCCCCAGATGTTTTGATGATATCATCATCAATTATATGAGGAAGAATCTTCCCAAGTGAGTCAGGGGAACTATAAAAAGCAATTCCTTCTATTCGATGCTGATCCCTTTGTTACTGTAATAACTGCAGCTGTTAGACAAGATACTAGTGCACATTTGTCATACAGTCTTTCACATTTCATTAATATTTCTGTCCACATGACATGAGAATGTTAGATGCTTTTCTTCCCTTTTTCTAATATTACTATTATCATGCACTTAGCGATTGACAAATATTTTATATCGATGATTAATTATCCTGTCTCCTTGAAACTTAACATGATTCTGGTATTCCTTTTTCAAAACTCACTTCTGGTGGCAATCCTCTGGCACAACACACAGGTCTGTGCGGAATTTTTTTAAAAAAGGAACAGCTCCAAATGCATTTCTCTCACTCTAAATCATGTCGCTGCTGCTTCCTTCCCTTTATTCAGTTCTAGACACTCCTCCATTCTGATGTATTATGGCGCCAAATCCTTAGGCTTTCTGGAACTAGGATTCAGATCTGACCTCTCATCAGTCAAAACTCACATCAAAGAGATCTTAGGACACAGCAACATGAAGGACATCAAGGTCTTCAACCAAGCCAGAGTACTTGATTGAAATGGACCTACAATTGGTACCACTGTCAAGGGTCAAAGCAATTCCTTCATCATGAAAGCCTAAAGACAGTTTTCCTGGGCTCTTGGGCGGAAGGGCACATAGATTAAACAGGATTTAGAAGAGCCCCTCCAAGAGGCATCAGCCACAGGGCACACATTTGCCCAAAATAGACATTTTGCTGCCACAGCAGACCTCGTATTTAAACTCTGCCTTCTGGGCTAACACCTTCTTGAGGAGGTAACAGACCAATACCACACAGGGCCACAGAACAAGTTGAATCCCATAAGATGGCACAATGCCAGGCATTACATATAAAATACACTACCATAAGCCTCCTTTTTCAACACACTATAACTCCATACTACTAAAGCCCAAAATCAGGCTGAAAGAGGAAAACAATTGCAAGAAAAATAAATTAATGTTGAGGGACTCGGTGGTTTTTAAGCTGCTAGTGAAAAAAATAGGCTGGAGTGGCAAGAAAGTAGCTCTTCATATAACCTTGCACCAATGAGCACTGCGTTTCAGAAGGTTCCAAGCTCTCTGCTGAAAGCATGTGGGGAACATGTGCTGCCACAGGAATTGCCAGACCAAATGAGGCCAGGTCCACCCAGCCCTGCATCCTCTGACAGTAGCTAGCATCACATCTTTCAGCAGAAGATACAAGAAATTTTGCAAATGCAGTTATGTGATAACTTGTCACAAGGGAAAGTTCCTTTGGTTGAAGCTGGTTTATGCTCTGAAGCATGAAGGTTTATATAACCCTTCTTTTAAATATTTACTATTATAACTAAATAGTCTTGTGGTCTAATCTGTATAAATGTCCAAACCTTTCTTGAATCCTGCTAAGCTTCTGACCTCAATAATTTGTGGTAAGAATTTCCACAGGCTAATTGTGCAGCATATGTGAAAAAGTATTTCCTTTCATCAGGTTTAGGAATGACTGAAGGTCTAGAAAAATCTGCCTTACAGTGATAGAGTAAAGAAGCTCAATCTATTTCATTTATCCAAGAGAAGTGGAAGAGGGAACTTAATCTTTATCAAGAAGAACCTACACAGAGAGAAAATATCTGACAATAGAGGGGTTTTTAATCTAACAGACAAAGGCAGAACAAGATCCAGTGGCTGGAAGCTGAACCCAGAAAAATTCAGACTAAAAAGAAGGCACTATTTTTTAAAATGGTGAGGGTAACTAACTATTGGAATATTTACCTACAGATATGGTGGATTCTACATCACTTGAAGTCTTTAAATCTAGATTGGATGTATCCTTATAAAAGATGCTCTAGCTCATCCAGTTATTGGGATTGATGCAGGAATGATCTGATGTAATTCCATAGCCTGTATTATACAGGAGGTCAGACTAGATGATCATAACCCTTCTGTCCTTAATAATGTGCAACGCTGCTCCTTTCAGTTTTGCTCACTTCCTTTTGTCCTTGTATTATGAGTAGGGTTGTGACAAATTCACAACCATGAAAAACATGTCACGGACCGTGAAATCTAATCTACAACCCTGCACAGGGCTCCAGCTGCTAGTCCTCTGGGGATGGTGAGGGAGATTACTTCCTCTTTCCCCGCAGAGGCTGCTCTTGGAGCAGGTCACACCCACCTCTGGGATCTCCTCCAGCTGCAGGAAGCTCTACGGCTCAAGCTGTCGTCTACCCCAACACGGGAAGGCTGGGGGCTCCAGCTGTCATCCCCCAAAGAGGTGGGAGACTACCAGGAAAATGAGACCTATGATAACCCACCCCTCATACCCTGTGACCCTCACTTCTCTGCTTCTGCTGGCAGTAGCACTGGCTTTAAAGCAGGGCACCGAGCTAGCAGCCTTCCTCTCTAGCTGCCCAGCTCTGAAGGCAGTACCGCTGCCAGCAGCAGGGCAGATGGAAGAGTGGCATCCCTACAATAGCCTTGTGACCTTCCCACCCTTACCCTTTGGGTTGGGACTCCCACAGTTACACCACCATGAAATTTCAGATATAAACATCTGAAAACATGAAACTTACTAATTTTAAAAGCACCTGGTTGTGAAACTGATCAAAATGGACCCTGAATTTGATAGGGCCCTAATTATGAGATACCACATTTCCTCTCTAAAGGTCTGTCTGTACTGAAATCCAAAGTGTGTGACTGCAGCTCAGGCAGACAAATGCATGCTAGCTTTAATCTATCCAGCATAGATAAAAACAGCAAGGAAGCTGAAGCAGCATAGGGTTGAGTGCCAGGCATTCTAATTTGCCAGGTTTATATCTTAACTTTCTCACACTGGTGTATAAATAGACATGGTTATATTCTGAGCAGGTGCCCAATTTTGTAAATCCATGATCTGACACCTCATTGAATTAACAGAATTTACCTCTGTGATCACAGCTTGCCCCTCTTCCCATTCAATAGCAATTTCTGTCCCAGTCTTTTACCAGATACAGAAATACCTCACAATAACAAATGAATCACAGATTATTAGGGTTGGAAGGGACCTCAGGAGATCATCTAGTCCCAACCCCCTGCTCAAAGCAAGACTAATCCCCAAATGGCCCCCTCAAGAACTGAACTCACAGCCCTGAGTTTAGCAGGCCAATGCTCAAATCATTGAGCTATCCCACAGGAAAATTCTGATATTTCTTTTCATATACTTATTCTGGCACAAAAACAAACAAAAAAATCAGCTTTAAAAATAATTCCATATAAATTTACAACGGACATACTTAAAAAGTCCTTTTCTGCTCTAGCCATATTCTGGTTTCCAGCAATATTTCCTATATCTAACATGCAGAATACTGTCAGAATTACTAGTTTCTCTAAAACAAGAATGAACTTAAAGTGCATATCCAGAGTCTGTTTAATGACACTCCAAACACAGAGACCAGCCTTTCAGAACCAGTTTGAGTTAACATATTGAAATCTGTAGAAAGTTGCCACAAGTTTGCTAAAACTATAGGTCATTATCAGCCATTATAAATTCTGTTCCATATTCAAGATACATATCCTCATAAGTTACTAAACACAGTGAGTAAAAGCAATAATTATAATTTTATAGAGCCATCATTCTGAAAATCTGTCAGTACAACAAAAAACATTACATCCCTTTGCATGTGGTGTTCGTGGTTTCATACCATACCAGGACAGTAAGATCTCACATACAAATCATATTAGGTCAGCTGAATTTTCAAATGGAATACCTCAAAAACCTCAATCTTTTGATAGATGGCAGCTTACTTTAGATGATAAAAACTATATTAATGCAATGGTATGACATATTTCTGCATCCAGAGGGGCCAGGAAATATACAATCATGGTGCACACAGCAGCTGCAACTTGCCCCTTTTGTGCATATATAGTGTTTTTTGTGACCACGCTTAACTACTAAGCATTTATATATATGTAATAGAGCACTGTTACAAGGCATCTAGAACTTTATCTTTCAGTTATCCAGAACACAGGGCACTGTTACTGCTACTCTGCACTTAACTCACACTGTAGTGCCTAGGTATCAGAGCACATATAATATCGTTAATGGTTATGTACTGAATACTAGAGCTCAAATCCATCCTTACTTGCATGCAGCTTTAACAGCAGCTCTGTACACATATCAGAGAGCAGAAATTGGCCTATCATCTTCAAAAGTATGTACTTCTATCCCCAGGGACCTTAGATTTATATCTAGCCGGTTTACTTGTGAAATCATAGACTCATAGACTTTAAGGTCAGAAGGGACCATCATAATCATCTGGTCTGACCTCCTGCCCATTGCAGGGAACAGAACCTCACCCATCCACTCCTATAATAGGCACATAAACTCTGGCTGAGTTACTGAAGTCCTCAAATCATGATTTAAACACTTCAAGTTACAGAGAATCCACCATTCACACTGCAAGTGACCCGTGCCCCATGCTGCAGAGGAAGGCAAAAAAAACCCGTGGTCTCTACCAATCTAACCCAGGGAAAAATTCCTTCCCAACCCTAAAGATGGTGATCAGTTAGACCCTGAGCATGTGGGTGAAACAGACAACTGGGAAATATTTCTCTGTAGTAACTCAGAGCCCTCCCTATCTAGTGTCCTGTTACTGGCCACTGGAGATATTTCCTGCTATGAGTCACAGATCACCCATATGCTATTGTAGCATCACTTTACTGTCACCAGCTGTGCAGAGCCCTTTACGATGGTGAAAGAATTAGTTGGATTCTCTTCTCACTTGCATATCAACAAAAGAGTTATTCTCTTGAGACCCAAGCACAATCTCTGTTGGGGGTGGTGCTGCACATTACAAAAAACGAAACAAAACACAACAGCTTGATTTGCAGATCCCAATTTGATCCTGCAGTTCCGGGGGAGTGGGGGAGGAAAGACAGTTCCATTCCAGTTCCACACCACAAAGACACCTTTGTAAGTGGCACCATTGCTGTGGACCTCAGTACAGAGGTCAAGGACTTGAATCGGCCATGAAGCACAAACTGCCCTCTTTCGTTCCAGGTCAGGATTGAGCCACATTTACAATGGGTAGTGTGTAGTAAAAGTTCTTTACTGCTGCACACGCAGTACCTAATCAATGCTACATGAAGGCCTTCAGTCTCCAGGTTTTCAGTCAGACACCTTCCACTAGTGATAAATTCATTTAAAAAACAAAATAAAAACCTATTAAAGTCTTATGATTGTAGTGCCATATATAGTCATTAGAACTGACAAGGCATCTTCATTCAAATCCTCTTGTTCTGACTTTCAGAACTTTCTGATAAAAGCTTCCCTTTGGGCTGCAATTTCTCAGGCTCATTTATAGCCTCAGAGACTCTATGGAAGTTCCCAGTAGCTCTATTTCAGTTAGCCAAGCATATGAAAAGGGTCTTTCACTAGTGAAAGTATTTTTAGATATTTATTTTTCCTTCCATGGCCATCAATGCTCCCAACTGGGAGTTGTGGCTCTGAGACTTCCCCTCTACCCATACAGGCAATGATGCTCAAAGCTGTTTGCAAATTTCAGGTGAGTGTGCCAAAATCAAGCATAAAATGGAAAATAACCTGCAACCTTGACTGTGCAAAGGCTACTGTCTCTCTGTGATTTTAAATTGCTTTAGCTTTCCTGGTTTAATTCAGACTTTCACTACTATTTTAAGAAGAGGCAGATTGTATTTAATTTTCCAATTGTTGCTACTTTTGATGCTGAAGTTGTGTCCAACACTTTGAATAAAAAACTGAGAGGTGGACATCTTGCATTACATTTCTGCACATCTATATAAGTAACCTGCACTTCCGTCCTGGCCAAGCAGCTCCCAGTTAGGAGGACATGAAGAACAAGCTCAGACATGTTCTGATAAATACAGAGGGAACCTACCTTGGTAGGGAGGATGGTGAATATGCCAAGCTGCAAGGGAGAGCCACTCAAAGATTATAACCTTGTGGCCATGGTACACAATCCATCAGTTTTCTCAGGATTTTGCATAGAGGGTTGAAGAGGGATATATTTGTATTTACAGGAGTAGATAAAACACTGTACAAAACTAGTGAACCAGTGTTAATTACAGACCTGGGATTTACTGGTAGGGCATTAATAATAAACAATTCTACTGTGAGTCAGAGGAATTTTTACCTTATGCAAGAGTTTACATTGCTCCTGATGGTCAACGTGCAAACTCCGCCACTGGAACCGCAGCCTGCCAGTTAACCACTGGAGATATCTGACATCCACGTCTCTTTTCAAACAAGGTTCGAGTGCTATTTCAGTCCTGTCCTTCCAGTTGTTAGAGATATTGTCTTCACACTAAAAGTAGAAGATAGCAACAAAATGGTTTAAATCTTTGTCTACATTTTCAAGTCATTAAGCAGTAAATAGCAGACAGGATGAATAGGACAAACACCAGCCAAAAAACAATAATCAGCACCAGAAAAGAAAAGAATCGCCTGAAAATGAGTCATAAATGTTGGAGAGGTAGAGGAGTAATAGGACCCTTCTGCATCCATGGTGGGTAAGCCCTAAAATAATAGTACGTTGGAGGAAAGTAAAAAGAATTTTGAAGGTGTCATAAATAGATAGCTAAGGGTTAATGTTTCTTTTACCTGTAAAGGGTTAATAAAGAGAACCAAACACCTGACCAGAGGACCAATCAGGAAACTGGATTTTTCAAAGTCAGGGAGGGAAT
>NC_133775.1:67617579-67651835 GCF_003597395.2 Chelonoidis abingdonii | reverse complement strand
CGAGACAGGCGCTGTAATTCCTGTCTGGTGGCAGCGAGATAAAATCCAAGCTGGTAATTAAGCTTGGAGGTTCATGCTAGGCACCCACATTTTGGACGCTAAGGTCCAGATTTGGGAAAGAGGCTTATGAGAGAAGGTAACTAAAGACACACTACCCACAGAACCCATAGTGATTCTACCAGTTTACAGCCTTAGAGGCCCAGCTAGGATGAGATTGGCTGAAGTGGAATTAGGGGCCCACAAACTCTAACCTATTAGTCACTGCCTCATCCTTTTATCCAGAGTGACTCTACTCCTCTGACGTAGGCTTCTGTGAGGCCACTGCCTTGTGCTTGTATCCCCTGAATGACCAAGGAGTGATTTTAGTGGAAATGAGATTTTTATCATTTTCCAACTTTCACCAAAATCAACAGGGTTCTGCCCACTGATACCTAGAACATGTCCTGAAACTGATCAAATGTAGTTTTCAAAAGTTATCACATTACACAGAGACAAAAAGAGAAACACCATCAAGTTGTGTGTAAAGCCTCAACTTTGTTCGGCGAAAAATACCATTAGGCAAAAACAAAGTACTTGTATGGTTCCTACCTGATGGGCTGATTCTCCCTTCCTCCCTGTCTCCAAGGCAGAAGCTTTCTTGTGAAAACCAAAGAAACCACATTTAACTGCATGCAAAGATACACTCAATTCTCCAGGATAGCACAGTACATTTCTATGAGAAAAATTCTTTGGAAGATAAAGCATTCTCCATCCAAAATTTGTATGCAGTAGTTCCTGAGTATCTTGAGCAACAGGAAAACCAGAAAGAAATCAATTATTTTCTGTCTTATGGGCAGTGTGGCAACCACCTGACTAAGTATTGCACCCTGATGTCAGCCCAGTTAGAGGAGCTGAGTCAGTGACCTCACAAAGCAATTTGTGTCTTGCCCTTCTCAGCCCTTGCAGGCAAGCTCAGCATTTTCTCCAATCTCTGTTTTGCCTTCCACCAAAAGAAAAGGAGGCAGCAGCTAACAGAAGATTATTTCAATCCATCAACCTCTGTGTTCTGGATCCTGTACACTCCGCACTGTTCCACCTCTACATACATTGAAAGAAAAGTTAAAGTCTCTGCTTTACTGGAGGAGTATTAGCTGGTGACCTTTGGATCCTGAATGCTTCCTGCACCTAGAGAGGTAGGTCAAATTGTGAATCTATAGAATCATAGAGTTGGAAGAGACCTCAGAAAGTCATCTAGTGAAACCTGCTGCTCAAAGCAGGACTAATCTCCAGATTTTTACCCCAGTTCCCTAAATGGCCCCCTCAAAGATTGAACTCGCAACGCTGGGCTTAGCAGGCCAATGCTTAAACCACTGAGCTATCCCTCCCCACAAAGTGATGATTCACTTCCTATAGTTTCTTTCTGCAAGGGGGGTTGGCTGCACTCAATATTTCCCTCACTCTTGCTTTGTAAATTAGCAAGGATCAGAACCACTAACAGACCCATCAGGGTTTATTTAAAAACCAAAGCTACAAGCAGAAGGAATCGGATGGCTGTGTTTGGCCAGCCCTTTCCTCCTCGGGTAACCCCTCTTAAAGGAACACAGTCCATAACCTGAAAAAGGCTGGAAAAGAAGAGGGGGAAATGATGAGATACCATCCTGATTTCCTCACCACTCCAGCCTGGGCCTGGAAAGGTGCAACAGGAGGAGAAAACAAGGTGACCTTGACTACAACTGACAGGAATGTGAGAAATTAGAGCTCCACAGGCCATTTTCCAGAAGCAGTTGGCCGTCTCTCCATGCTCCCCCTTTGCATAGCCTCCCTGGTGGGTGGGTGAGTGTTTGGGGGAGGGAGGCGAAGGAGCTGCAGGGGTTTCTTTAGCCCCATTATTTTCCCTTCCACCCCACTTCGATCAAAAGTTCTACCACCACAGGAGACAATGCTGCCACATGTATTCCATGTGGGTGTGACAATCCTGCCACCTACCCCTTGCTGCAGGAGTCCTTGTGTGCCTGTGATTACTCTGCTACTGTGTGGGAATATTCTGCTGCCCCTGCCTCTCTCATGCAGATGAGGACTATGCCACACATCCATGAGAGTTTTCCGACTCATTTCAACCAATGCAACTGCAGTATGCAAATTAACTAGGGAGGAACGATGATTATCTCTGATGTAACAATTACGATGCTTAAGAAAGACCTGAGCTTTTGACATGGCCTGGACTAATATTATACTCAGATACAATAATCATTAATACATTTTCTTAATTACAACATAAATTCTTCAAATGTAGATTATTCAAAGCAGTAATGAAGATGTGTACATGTGAGAATATTTGGGCCTTCAGAAACTGTGGTTCTGTACCTGAAGAGAGCCCCCCACCCCGCAAATGATGTCACCCCAACATAAGTTTCTTTAAAGGGGGTCATTTTAAAGTATCTTCTCTGCTGAAGTTAAGACCCCATTTCCAGAAAACACTTAAGCAGGTGCTTATAGCCCACTGACTCCAATGGGATTTAAGCACATGTGCTTTCCTGAAGCATAAAAAAATTCAACTGGTCCATGAAGGGTGAGTGTATTTTCAAAATTAAAACTGAAAATCATAAAAAAAAGATTATAGTCCTATCTTAAATGTAAATTTCAACATAATCTTAACAGGTGAATGAACTACAATGCAAGCCTAACTTAACCTCATCTGCTAAGATGTCCCCGTAATACTGTACAGGTGTATATTTATTAATAAACATGAAAAAAAGCTGGTCTGACTGCATGGAGACCTACTAGTACTGTGGGTCTTTCCCTTGTTCTGTGGTTCAACTGTAAGTGCTTAGTATGGAAACAGACAGACAACATCCCCATTTTGCCAACAGGGAAATGCAGTCACCTTCCCTGGATCCCCCTTGTTTAGAAGTTCAAGGCTGTTGCCACTTTACTAAATAACTTTGGCAAACACATCTAAACAGAACAGCAGCCTATGGCTCACATGGTTTTGCCAATGTTAGCAGAGGCTACTGAACTATGAAACTGTGTAAAAACAGCAGTGCAATTCATAAACTTGACAACACAAACAATTCACTTGTAGAACACCCATAGCTGTATATAACATATTAAAGCATCAAATGTATATGCTACCAAGGAGCTATATCCTCAAACTCACTGGGTTACAAACACTTATACTAGACTCTGCATTCCCTATTATTTACTGTTCAAGTCTTTACAAAGGACCTGTATTAGAGATTTCAGAACACCACTCATGATGCTCCCAAGAGGTTTAACTCTGGAAAGAATGGTATTAGATTTAATTGCCTTGCAAGTCCAGTGACAGAAACACTACATGGAGCTAAATGTTATTGTAGCAACCTGTTTTAATAATATTAAAATAAGGAAGCCACTGCATTTTTCAACAGAAGCTTTCTATTTCTAGTATTTATTTCACACCTACTTTATGAAATGTCTAGGCCTGCTATGCAATATGTAGCCTGACATAAGTAAACACCAAAAGGAAGAGAGCCCTTGGATATTAGACTGTGACCTCAATTTCAGTCCTATCTCTACAATCTAGGGTTATTTACTGCTCTCCCACAGAGAGAAATCACTAAAATGCTGACTTCAGCTAAAGCCTTTGCTTCTAATATCACTATGCATTTATCTATCTAGCAATAGACATTCATGCAAATTCAGTGCTGTATGCTGAACGGGCACAGCATTCTGTTAGCAACACAGAAAACATAGCAAGGGCAGCCACTCAGGACTCAAACTATCCTTCCCCAAGCTGAACTGCACCAAAACAGCACTGGGAAACTTCCCTTCAATCACATATCAGAAAAGCTCTTTTCCTATAAAATGAAATGTTTGATATAATGAACATTTGTCTTTATTTACTCTGATGGATGCTCAGGGAAAAAAAGGCTCATTCACCCAAACTATGGAATGGTGCCGCTTGTGTACAGCACCGAAGTTGCATCAAAGCACATCAATCCCCTCACCAGAGCTTTTAAGTCTTCTTTGATTGACCAATACAGCATTTGTCCAATCCTTGTATACTAGACTATCTAGAAATAACTGGGATGCCTGGGATGAGAGTAACTGTCCACCAGAATGTCAAATGAGGTCCTTAGTCTCACCCTCATTTAATATTGCACTTCTGGAACATCTTCTGCCTCAAAACTGGAAAGTGCTATTACAGGCCTCGTAGTCTATTTATTGATGGGTTCACATAAACACACACAATCCTGGAAAAATGACAACCAGCACTTGTCCATTAAACAAAAGATCCCCATCTGTGTTCTGCTGTAAGCAGCTCACCTCCTGTTACTGGAAGGGCTGTTCTATTCACACTATCTGAGAGAGATACAACGCAGGCCCCCTCAGGATTACTTTCTGCACCAGAGACACTTCCCATATGAAAGGAACCATGCCCCTTTTAGGGCTCTCTGGATGCCAAGGAAGATTTATAAATTACTGACTTGGCTGGATCGAAATATATTTTGTGCCTGCACAACACATTATTAAACCTCTGTCAGTAACCACAGGCAGATAACAGCATGTCAGCCCAGGCAGAAATCTAGACAGGCTTTGGATCAGGACCTTCATTTTCTTTATAGTTAAAAAAATCCTTACAATGATCAAAACATAAGCCACCTCAAAAGCTGGAGAAGCCCTAATGCTTTAAACCATTGTAAATGATTACAGCAGCATAAGCACATAAACTAGCAACAAAGTACAGTGTCACTTATGAAACAACTTCAGCCGTCTTTAGTCCTTAAAAGATGACTGGTGACTACTGATGAGTTGAAAGGTGACCACTTAATAGATGTATATTTAGATTATTGCTCATGCACGTACTTAGTACTAATGAACACTCACACTTAATGACTTCGCTCCATTCTCCCTCTGCTCAAAAATGAATTTTGCTCTGTTACCTCCCTTCCCCACCAAAAAACCCTCACACCATTGGGAAGAGAAAAAGCAGTCCCCTTTCTTCTATGGAAAATCAAAGAACAGTGGTGTTACTAGAGCAGGCTAGAAGAGAAATAAAACAACAAGGCCTTCAGTTATATAAATTGTTCATCACGGAACAGATTTAAAATGTTTATTAATGTTTAAAATCAAATTTATACAAGTTAAGAAGGAAGGTATAGTACATATGGAGTCAGGCTTGGGTTATAAGGGATTACAAGTGTCAGTTACAAGGTTCATAAGATATATACATAGTACATAACCAGGACAGACTCAGATTCGGGTGCGGGAGTTTTTAAAATATCAGTGGATAAATGATCTCGGGCACGCCACCCACAGAATTTATTTAGAGTCCAAGTCAGTACTGGTATGGTGAATAAGTACATGGGTGGGGTGCATCCCTTGCTTGGTCAGGAAAGGAAGGAAGTAGGTTATTTCCCTGACCAGCAGTCTATACATTTCAACATGGGCAAATATATTTGCAGTCAGGCAATAATACATGATATGGGAAGTGTTTCTTAGTGTGATTTATACGAGCTGGGCTGCTAAGAGACTGGTGCTCTGGCCCTTAGGTGTAGGACTCTGGGATTGTCACGCTCGTTATCTGTACCTTGTCCCAGTAGGCACCCTAATCAAATGCTGCCCAATATCCACCTCTGCATTACCTTTACTTTTCACACTGGAAATTGTTGCAAAATACAACAGATTCAGGGAAATCCCAAGGGACTCAAGGTAATCTGTTTTACAATACACTGTTGTCTGCAGCACTGCACAGAAACCTCTGAATTGTGTGGCAGCACCACATTTTCCTGTAGTTTTCCTTACCTTTCTAATTCACAGATACCACATCTTCATGTTTCCACAGCTTTTCCATCAATAAACCTACTGTGCTGGTAAAATGGCATCCTCTACAATCCCGTCCTCCACAAGCAATGGGAAACTAAAAGACTTCTGCTCTCTGCATTGCTGTAAAAACAAGGCTGAGATGCTCTTTTGTGACTGTGGGCTGCCATCTGTTGGTGAGTTAAGGAATCCAAGGATATACCTATACCTACAGAACTGGAAGGGACCTCAAAAGGTCATCAAGCCCAGCCCCCTACCTTCACTAGCAGGACCAAGTACTGATTTTACCCCCGATTCCTAAGTGGCCCCCTCAAGGACTGAACTCACAACCCTGAGTTTTTCAGGCCAATGCTCAAATCAACTGAGCTATCCCTCCCCTCTGGGATAGCTGCCTCATTCTTTTGCTACTGGCTTTACACAGTAACGGTGCAGAATTCATCCAAAGGTAAACTCTCTGCTCCCATATTCATATACAAACAACTAGCTACCTACTTCAGATACCATCAGGGTGGATAAAAATCAGTATTTTTTTAAAACATCAAAACAATCGGATTTTTTTGATAAAATCCTTTTTGAAGGAAAAACCTATCTAAACATAGTTTTAATTAAGATACATTATAGCTCAAAGATATCTCATCACGGAATAGGGATTATAAATTCTAATTCTATAGTATAAGACAATATATTCATGTAATGTTTAAGAAAAGTTTTGTAAATAGTTCATGGATTAGGGACCCAATTTTATGGGGCTCCAGAGGCTTCTGTATAGATTATTTAGGTTAATCTTTCTATCTACCCAATGGGACTCGGTGCTCAGTCTTGAAGATACCAGCAGAGATACCAGCAGAAATGCTTAGTTTTGCAGTTCTCAAACTGTGGATTTGTGTCTCCAGAGATAACATGCTTGTTAACAGCAAAAATGTTTTTAAATAAATCAATAAATAATATATAGAGGTGAGAAATAACAGACCTCAACCCTATTGTCCCTCTGCAAATTTGTGTACACAGAGTCAATCCCTTACATCCCCCAAAAAATGCAAAAAGTTTCAAAAAATTCAATGAATAGAAGATTATTGGGGGTGGAATAGATCTGGACAAGGAGAAGAAGTCTGAAAACAAATGTGAGAAGGCAGGAACAAGCAGTAGAAACAAAAGTGAAACTCGTTGAGCAGCACAGTACAGAAGTCTTGAGGTATTTCTGAGTGTAGCCTTCATCATTTTGAGATTTACCATACCGTTCTCTTATTACAAGGGAAAACCTATAATGGGAGCAGTCCATAAAAGAGACCCAGTTGGGGAATATTTTAATGAAGTTCCTCTACCTGTGGGTAGGACAGGCATGCGTGCAAAATGCAAACAGTGCAACAAAGGAATGCAAGGCCTGGTTGCCCAAATGAAACAACATTATGAGAAATGTTCCTTCTCAGGAGGAAGCTGTGTTGAAGATGATGAAAGGAACATGTCTGAAAGTGCAGGATCTTCAGGTTGGTAAACTTTTTTATTTCATGCTTCTTTCTTAAGGACTGCCTGTCTTCCTTCTGGACTATTCTTGAATTCTTACGTTTGAGCAAAAAATATAGTTGTTACTCTATGGTGCTATTATTTTAGATGTAGTTGTGATAAAAAATAAATAGGTGAAACAGGCAAATCTTCTTTTTACAATTTCTCCTGTAAAGTAGTACTGAGTGTCAGTGAGTGCAATGAGTAATACTAAATGAGCAGTATGGTAATAATAATTAAATAACTGCATTGACTTATTTTGTTTAGGAGAACCCATCTGTAACATACAGGATTCTAAAGGACACCCCCCCTCCTCAGGACACCGAGCAGAGAACCCCGGAGAACACCCACTGCTCCTCGAAGGTGTCAAGGGAGCCAGCGGACACTGCCCAGAGGAACACTGCCCAGATGCGTGAGTGGACAGAGGATCAGAAATAGGCCCCACAGTCACAGGAGACCCCATCAGCCAACCTCCTCTACTTGGTTTTATAGATGGCCGTTTTAGCCAGGGCCAGAAGGAGGTTGACCAAGAGGTTCCGTGGCTTTGTGGGGCCACAGATGGGGAGTGCATAGATAAGAAAGTGAGGGGAAAAGTGCAGCCAGAAGTGTAACAAAATATTTGTGAGGAGCCGGAATAGGGGCTGCAACCTGGCGCACTCCAAGTAAACATGCGCCAGGGTCTCCCTCATGCCACAGAAGGGACAGGTGTCCGGGACGGGGGTAAACCACATCAAGTACACACCCACGCTCACAGCCCCATGAAGAAGCCGCCAACTGATATCCCCGGCGGGCACTCGGGACCAGGGCAGAGTATAGGCTGGCCCATCGTGGCTCCTCACCGTCTAGAGGTGGCAGGAGGTCCTGCCACTTTGTGGTGGGGCGGGACATGAGGGTGAGGAAGTGAAGGGTGTGGAGCACGAGCGCAAATAGGTGTTTCCTTGGTGCGGTCTGGAAATGAACTGATTGCAAGTCGTGCAGCCGGCTTATGGTGACGGGGAGGTGGGGCCGGTTGGGTCCACGGGGTAGCGGCCTAATGAGAAGGTCCAGAGGGCCTGGGGTTGAGGGTGGGCAGGGAGTGCCCTCTCACAGGACCCGGTCGAGGTAGGCCCAAGCAGCGGGTGCCAAAGCAGCCCACACCTCCTGAAGTACGCGCTGGAGAGTAAGAGGCCTGGAAGCCCCATGCGCTGAGCGAGCGTCAGGGGATCCAGACAGTCTCCCCGGTCATAGTCCAGGAGGTCTCTGACTCTAGTGACTTCTGCCAGGACCAACCTCTGGCGCACCGAGGGGGACTCTGCCACCTACACACGGAGCCGGCGGTTGTGTAGCAGGCAGATCTGCTCCCTCAGTGGCCACCACGGACCTGGTCACTGAGAACAGCTTCCAGGTCCGGAGGAGGTCCTGGTAGAAGACCAGCAGCCTGGAGAGGTCTCGCAGAAGACCTCTCAGATAGAGATAAGGGAGTTGCCAGTCATATCGGAGCCCTTGGAAGTGGCGCAGGAAGGCGTGCACCAGTACTCTTCACAGCGGACTATCTGCACCATTAAGGAGCCTCTGCAGGGCCTGGAGGCAGAAGACATGGACCTGAGTGTGTAGACACTTCAGGCTCTGCCCTCCCTCCTCCAGGGGAAGGTGGAGGACCCCTGCAGAGATCCAGTGCAGTCCTGGCCAAAAAACTACAGAATCACCATCCAGAGGTGAGCCAGGAAGTCTGGGGCCAGGACCAGGGTGTTGAGTTGGTACCAGAGCATGGACAGGGCTAGTTGATTGAGCACAAGTGCCCTCCCTCGGAGGGAGGGGCATCGGAGTAGTCCTGTCCATTTCCAGATCCACTTCATCACCCTGCCCGTTAAACCATACCAGTTTTCTGGCAGAGATGGATGCGTGGCAGAAAGGTAAATGCCAAGATAGAGCCTGAAGTGCGGGTGGGAGGGAGCTCGCCTGCAACCCATCCCCAACCATCTGGCCAGAGCTCTTGACCCAGTTGACCCGGGTGGAGGAGGCTGCCGAGTAGACGGCCTGGCAAGCCTGCACCCATGCCAAGTCGCCCAGGTCCTGGATCACGAGGAGAACATTTGTCTGCATACGCCGACAGGACCAGCCGCAGCTTCAGCTCTCACAGCACCAACCCCATCAGCCTCCTGCAGAGGAGGCAGAGGAAGGGCTCAATGGCCAGAGCGTACAGCTGGCCCGAGAGGGAGCACCCCTGCTGTACTCCCCGTCCAAAGCTGACCAGTTTGGTCAGGATCCAGTTGAGCCTAACCAGACACTCTGCGGAAGTGTATAGCACCTAAAGAAAACCTACAAACTGGAGTCCAAAGCCAAACGCTCGCAGAGTGCTCAGGAGATATCTGTGGTCCACCCTGTCAAACATCATCTCCTGATCCAGGGACAGGAGAGTGACGACAGACCATCCCTATACCTGAGCTCCAAGAGGTCCCGGACCAGATAATCGAATATGGTGCAGCCCGGGACGGCATACGTCTGGTCTGGGTGGACCACATCCGCCAGCACGGACCCTAGCCGCACCAAGGTGGCGTTGGCTATAATTTTGTAGTCCGTGCTGAGGACCAAGACGGGACACCAATTCCGTAACTCACGGAGGTCCCCTTTCTTCGGCAAAAAGGCGAGCATGGCTCGCCTGCACAAAAGAGGGAGGACCCCGCTCTGCAAGGACTCAGCCCAGATGGTGACTAGGTCTGGGCCAAGGACGTCCCAGAACACGCGGTAGAACTCCACGGTCAGCCCGTCCACGCCTAGAGATTTATTGGTGGGCATGCGGCGGAGGGCTTCCGAGAACTCGGCCAGAGTGAGAGGCAGCTCTAGCCGGTCTTGGTCACCCGCGCTGACCATCGGGAGTCCATCCCAGAGCACATTGCAAGCATTAGGATTGGTCGGATCCAGGGAGCAAAGGCCTGCTCCCATATTCATAATGGGGCCTGATCTCAGCTGAGGGTACTTCAACACTAAAATAACAAAACTAAAAACTACAAGGCAATGACTGTCAGAGCTTGGGTCAATTGACTCGGACATGCACTATGGGACTAAATTTAGTGCTGCAGACATTGGACTGGAGACTGGGGTCTGAGACCAATCTGCTTTGGTGGGTTTCAGAGCCCAGGCTCCAGTCAGAGTGGGAATGTCTATGCTGCTATTTTTAGCACTGCAGCAAGAACCTGAAGGTATGTCTACAGTGCAGTCAGACAACCTTAGCTGGCCCATGTCAGCTACTTGAGCTCAGGCTAAGGCAGGCCTGTACAACTCGTAAAGGGGCGAGGGCCATATTACTCCAAAGAAAACAGGCGATGGCCGAAAACCCCACCCCCGCCAACCCTCCCCCAGCACCGCCCAGCCCCCACGAAACACAACCCACAAGCACCGCCCACCCTGCGAAAACAACCACTCAGGCGCAGCCCAGCCCACCCCGCCCCTCTTCCCCCCGGAAACAAACCCTCCTTCCTCAGCGCCGCTCCGCTGAAACAGCCATATTGAACCTTGGTAATATGTTATAATGGGCCCCTAAGGTAGTATAATTAAGGTAAAAGAAAAATGTCTTTTTGCTAGAAGTAGAATAAGAACTTCCCCCCACTTTGTAATCAATTGCCCTGTTGAATGAATGAGGTGTGACTGAGGGAGGCGTGGAAGGCAGGCACCTCCAGACAGCTGCAACCCTTGGAGAGGAGATGGGAGCCAGACCAGATCAGTAGAACGTCAGCCACCGACTCGTAGCTCGTCTCCTCAGACCCCCATTCACCTCCTCAGCCCCCCTTCTCCTGCTGCCAGCTCACCTGCCCATTGCCTCCTCAGCCCCCCACCCACCGCAGCTCACCTGCGTCCCCGCCAATGCCCACCCGCTCGCCTGCTCAGACCCCCACTACCCCAGCTCACCTGCCCCCTCCACTCACCTTCTCAGCCCTCCACCCCCCTCCCAGCTCACATACTAATCCCCCGCGACTGCCCACCTGCTCGCCTCCTCAGCCTCCCACCCCCTGGCCAGTAATGAGCTGCCAAAATTTTAACAATCGGTTCCCTTCTCATCGCACAAGGGGGTCGCGATCTGCCCCCCGGGACTCCTGCTGCATCCAGCCTCCTGAGTTCCTGGACGCCCCCCGCCCGCGGGACTCCTGCCCCATCCACCCCCCTTCGCTGTCCCGACAGCCGCCCGCCAGCCCGTCTAATCCCTCCTCTCATTCCTGATGGCCCCCCGGGACCCTGCCCCATCCAACCATCCCTTCTCCCTGTCTCCTGACCACTCCTGGAGCCCCTGCCCCTGACTGCCCCCCGCCACCCCATCCAACCTCTCCCTCCTTCCTGACGGCCCCCCTGGGACCCTTGCCCCCATTCAACCCCCATGTTCCCTGCCCTCTGACTGCCCCAAACCCCCTATCCACCCCCCAAACTCCCCTGCCCCCTATCCAAACCTCCCCCCCCCGCCCTACCGCACTGCTTGCAGATGGCTGGTGGCGCTACAGCCGCGCTGCTTGGCTGGAGCCGGGCCACGCCGCTGCCATGCAGCGCCTGGAGCACCGGGTCAGGCCGAGCTCGCAGCTACCCCCCCGCACCCACTTCCCGCAGGAAGCCTGGAAGGGATGAGAAGCAAGCGGCAGCTTCATGCTCAGGCCCGTGGAGGTGAAGGCGGAGCGGAGGTGAGCTGGGGCGGGGGGCGGTTCCCCTGTATGCCCACCCCCAGGTTACCTGCTGCGGCGCGAGCAGCCCTCCTCGCGTCCCCCCGCCCCACCTCACCTCTGCTGGGGAGCTGGGACCAGCCGCCAGCTCATCTGCCCCCCTGCCACTGCCTGCCAGCTTGCTTCCTCAGGCCCCCTCCCCCACTACTAGTTCACCTGCCCTCTCACCACTGCCCGCCCACTCGCCTCCTCAGCCCCCCTCCCTCACCCGCCACTTGCCTACTCACACACACACACACTCGTGGGCTGCACAGTGAGCCCACACAGGCCGCATGTGGCCCATATGTTATGCAAGCCTGGGCTAAGGGTCTGTTTAATTACACTGTAAATGTTCAGGCTCTGGCTGCAGCCCAAGCTCTGGGGCAGTGGCTCTCAACCTTTCCAGACTACTGTATCCCTTTAAGGAGTCTGATTTGTCTTATGTACCCCCAAGTTTCACTTCACTTAAAGACTCCTTGCTTACAAAATCAGACACAAAAATATAAAACTGTCACAGAACACTATTACTGAAAATTTGCTCTCTCATTTTTACTATATAATTCTAAAATAAACCAATTGGAATATAAATATTGTCCTTACATTTCAGTGTATAGTATATAGAGCCGTATAAAAAAGTCATTGTTTGTATGAAACTTTAATTTGTACTGACTTCGCTGGGGCTTTTTATGTAGCCTGTTGTAAAACTAGGCAAATAGCTAGATGAGTTGAGATGAATTATTTTTCAAATAGAATTCAGTAACAAAATCAGTGCAAAAAAAATCTGAGCAATTTAAAACAAATACATTAAAAACTGAATAAATTAATGGAACAGAACTTAACAAAGAGAAAGAACATTCATGTCTATTTTACCTGCACATACAGCAACTGGGGCTGTCACAAGTGTATGTGAAGCTGTGGTTGTCCTTAATGTCCTCCGAGATGAAGTGGTAAAGGTAGGGATGCCATGTGGAATGCTGGAGGCGGTGCAGGGAGAGGTGCTGCAATGGAGTTTTCCGTGAATTGTTGAACCTGCAGGTCCACAAGAGTCTGCAGCATTTGTTTGCTGCTGGAGAAACTCCATTATGTCCTAATGCATCTCCCACTCCTTTTCCTGATGTCTCTCCTGGGCCATTCGCCTGTCTGCTCTTTCCTTCCCGGTCTCTCTGCAACATTCACCTTCCAGGCCCTTTGCTCACTGTCTGATGCAGCCTTGGCTTGCAGGATCTCACTGAACGTGTCATCCTGAGGCTGCTCTTTTCTCCGCATCAGGCTCCAGGATTTCACCGGTGTGGAGCAGGAACTCTTCAATGCCACAATGGCAGCAGTTGCAGGTAAAACACACACTGGTACCATTGTCGGTACAGTCACAATGCAAAGTGACAGTTATGATTCAGAACTCCCTTTCCTTGCTCACGTTTTAAACCAGACATGCTTAAGCGTCAAACTTCTGCTTCAGAGAGCTTGTGCATGGCGCCACTCGCAGCTCCAGCCATGGTGAGCATGGCCTGCTGGGGTGAGGAAAATGAGAAAGGAGTTGCTCAGTTGCATGAAACTACGAGTATAGGCAGGGACAGCTCTAGCTTTTTTGCTGCCTCAAGCACAGCAGGCAGGCTGCCTTCAGCAACGCGCCTGTGGGAAGTCCGCCAGTCTAACGGCTTCGGCATACCCACCGCCAAATTGCCGCCAAATCCACAGGACCGGCAGACCTCCTGCAGGTGTGCCGCTGAAGGCTGCCTGACTGCCGCCGTCGCAGGGACCAGCAGGGCGCCCCCGCAGCTTGTCGGCCCAGGCACGCGCTTGGAGCACTGGTGCCTGGAGCCACCGCTGAGTATAGGGCAATGGCAGTGAAAACAGGCACCATTTTCCACAGGCCGTAGTGATTCTAGCAGATATCTCACTACTGAGAACCAAGGCACAGAGAGCGCAGCTGCTTCTGGCATCCCAAAGCTGCTCAGGCCCAGATGCTGCTATGCCTATGTATCACAATGGTGTCTGCCGATTTTATCACTGACCACTGTGGGAAAGTGTCCTACCACAGAGGAAGAAATAAGGTTGTAATTCCTAGAAACCTTCGGAAGAGTACTGCAGTGTAACCTCCATGAAAGTTTCATTGAGATCTCTCTGGAGGATACAAGGGACAATCCTGTATAAACAAGCTGCTCTGCATGGTCTCCCCTGCCTAATCCTACAGAGGAAAGTAAAGCAGATAACAGCGTTACTTATCTTTGCTGTATCGCTACCTCTCCTAGTACTAGTAAATTAATGAAAAGTCAATAGCTGTGTCTATTAAATTGGAGGAACCATCAGTACATCATTGTAATGGGAAATACAATTCCACGCTTACCCAAGCTTCCTTCCCCTGCTTTGGGCTCATCCATGCTGATCTGCTGGGACTGACTGGACAGTGGTGGAGTCTCAAACAGGTCCTGGCTCGCGGCATAGCTTAACCCCCTGCTAGCAGGTCACCCATCCTCCTTCTGCTCAGCCAGGGGCCTGTGACTCGGGTTCCTCAGAGGTATCCACAGTGTTCTGCGGGCTGATGGTTGGGTCTGTGCCAAGTATAGAGTGCAGCTCTTTGTAAAAGCAGCATGTCTACGACTCAGCATGGAATTGATCGTAGGCCTCCTTGGCCTTCTGATATGCTCCAGCACTTCCTTTGCTTTCACATAACAATTGTGCTGATACCTGTCATACCTTTTCTCCTGCATCCCCTGTACAATCTGCTCATAGATGTCCACATTTCTGGGGCCAGTTCGCAGCTGTGCTTGCACAGCCTCTTCTCCCCACAGGCCCAGGAGAGCTAATATTTCCTGCCTACTTCAAGAAGGAGCACATCTGGAACCTGGAGCCAGCACGGTCAGCTGGCCAGTTGCACGAAACAATGGAGAGATGCTAGGTATGCTCGCCAAGCCGGACAATCAGGAAAAGGCATTTTTAAGGGATAGGACAGTGGAATACACAATTTTGACCAGAGCAGTCAGAGCCAGGCATAGAGGTACAGCTGCTGCAAGACAGTTAGGGTCAATATAAGTAACATAGTATCTACACTCAGACTGAGTTGACTTAGGTGCATCAACCATGGCTCAATTCTGCTCTGGGAGGTGATGTTACTGCATTGGTGGAAGACAAATTTAAGTGCAGACACATGCACAACTGGATCAATACAATGCAGCTTACTTCGACCCAACTTTGTAGCGTAAACCAGGCCTGAGTTTATTTGGTCTTGCCGGGGAGAAACAACAATAACTGCAGGAGACATAAATTCTGTGGTATCACTAGTAATTTCTTATTATGAGATCACAAAGAGGGATGTGATTTAAGATGTACAGTAAGAAGCAAGAGCTGATTTAATTGACAAAACAAAGATTCAATGTCTATGTGAATTTCCCTGGTAATAAACAAGAGAATAAACACCACTATCATCCCTTTAAAAACAGCAGCAGCTACACACACTTAAATTAGTTTCCATTTTAGAGATAATACCAGTGCCAGCAGTATTGCTCATTGTAAGCATAGCAAATAATCACACAGAGTACAGCTATTATTTACACAAATCATCATTTATTTACAGAATAAGAGAAAGTTGTGTTTGTCACTTCCTAAAACATAGCACTAGTAATTAGGTTGCTCTGAAAGTGAGATTTATGTGCAATGATTACATAAAACTGAAAGCTATCATCCTATTTCCATTATATATTTATCCTGCAATATACTTTAAAACTGTTATGATCTGGCAGAGACTGTAATCGGGATTCTAAATATCGTCACTGGTTTTTATTAAACTCACTACACCCAAGAACTTACGACATCCCAGGCCTGATTTGCACAAGGCCTAAGCACACACGACTTCAAATGGGGCCGCACAGTGAGCCTCCACGGGCCGCATGTTGTGCAGGCCTGCTGTAGACCAAGCCTAAGTTAATGGTTTTCTCTGAATGATTAGGTTTCTGTTTTGCAGTTTAAAATATTAGATGAAGGATAATACATCATCTCCAAAACACACATCAGGCAATTCATTGTTATGTTCTTCACTGCAACTCAGACACATCGCTCATATGTAATATGTATTTTATACTTCTCCAGGGACACACATTTTCTCTCATATCGCTGTGCAGAATTATGCTTGGAAAGGTCTACAAACCCCCCAAAATTTGGTAATGGTCCTGCCAAAGCTTTCTAGGCCTTGTTAAAAGCTGGTAGTTTTTGAAAACAAATGTTTAGTATTAATGGTAATGCTTCTTTTTTAATGTTCATGGAGGAAATGTTTAATAATTTAATAAAAGACGTAATTCTCAGATAAAAATTACATTAGGATGGAGTTAAAGCTGAGAACATATAAGTGCAAAAAAATCACAAGAAACAAGCATGTAATGAAGCCAGAAAATTCAGAGATCAGGTTAAACTTAAATCCAAACAAGTTAAGGTCTGCAAATGCTCAGTTAAGGTATCAAAATAACACTAACTCATCCCCTGTAGTGACACCCGGGGGGGGGGGGGGCGGGGGAAGAGAGTGGTAACCAGAATGCTGTGATTTTATGAACTATTAAGGCTAGCAATATGTTTTAAAGCACTAAAAAGCTAGAACTCACATTATGTGATGCTCTGGTGATGCTCTGCACGTGTGCTAGTAAAAATTACCTTAGGGGAAAAAAGCACAAAGATTTCTGAAAGTTTCTACCAATTTCTAAAAATTTTTGAAATATGTCAAAAGTCTACATCTATGGCAAATCTGATTTCTCAAAGAAAACCCTGAAGTCTCAAAAAAAAAAAAACCTCACCACACGAGTAAAAATGCAGACAAAGTACCTGAAAAGTTCTGCAAGAGGAAAACATTTTCATGCCCAAAAATTCACAACAAGCATTAAATAGTCTCAGACCAAATGGAATTTTTTCAGACATTTAAGAACACCTGAAAATAGGATCTTGAAATGGAAGTGCTTCCTCAGCAAGAACGGCACTGTGCATTTAAATCTGCAAGCTGCTGAGAACTCCAGCCAAAACCAGCTACACACTTTAACATGTGCTTAGCTAGAAGTACATGTGTAGTCCTAGTGAAATCAATAGACTTACACCACAGTAACCAAGAGAAGAATCCAGCCGTACTGTGTTTATCTTAAAGACATAACACAAGACCAAGAACATCAGCTACTACTGCTTGTTCAAACAGAAATTAATGTAAGTTTAAACATTTTGCACATAGTGACAAGCCCATCTAGGGAAGCAGACATTAAGAGCCCATCCTGTTAAGGGGAAAATGCAGTTAATCCCTAATTAATCTACAATGACAAGTCTTCTAGATTTTAGAATTAAATTCTGACTACTCTACCAGAACAAGCTATGTCTGAATCACAAATGAGATCTGAAGCCCACTAAATAGCTCATAATATGCCAAACACCATACATATCAAGAGCCAATTATATTAATTCCGTTCATTTGGTCTCAAGATATTGCTGTATGACTCTTCCTTCTTTGCGGTTTCTTAGCAACACAATTTTGTTCCCATTTGCAGTGGATGAAAATGGCTAAATATTTCCACAGACTCCAAGGAATATCAGACCAATTATTTATTTAAACTGAAACATTGGTGTGCATGACACTTTCCAGACAAACAACAAAACCTCCACAAGGAGTTTACAAGCTAGGGCCCTAATCCAGCAAAGATTTAGGCACATGTTTAACTTCAAACACATTTATGTTTTTTTAGGATCAGGACCTAAATGCTTTCTAACACAATAAGCTAAGCAGTGGAGGGGACTCAGGGAGGGTTATAGCCAGTAAGATATTGGGAGGTCTGCTTATTGTGTGTGCTGTCATATACATAATCTTTTACAAATTACATTAAAATTTGAGGCAGTGGCCAGTAATCATCAGGATGGCTAGCAACCAAAAACAGCAACAAAGCTGTTGTTTAACTGCTACAAAATAAAACCAGTAAGTGACAGGAAATAAAGCCAGTTTATTTTTGTTTATTATTTCATGTTCTGGATTTTTGGTTTCTGTTATCACTTTTTAATTCACCATCTTTGTAGACATGGGATTTTCCACAGCACCAGCTAACATGGAACCAAAATGAATCATAGTGCATGCCATTCTCTGATTAGCTATCCAGTGGTTGCTACTGAGATGTACTACCAGAAGCCCCAAGTTCCCCTCCAAATCCCTGGAGGAAAGCAGCCTTAGCACATTTTCATTTATAACTTCATTGTTCTCTGCCCTGAAAGCCCCATGGCTTTTCTAGGGGCTTTGGGATTTTTGTTTTTATTTTTAAACCTAGAAGCATTTGCCAGAGAACTCTTGCAAAACCAGAGACTATGATATCACAACATGAGAGTGAAACCTTAAACTGAGAAGGGAGGAGATTTTCCAGGAGACTGTTTAAAATCCATGACTTGTTTTTGTTAAACCCATTCACCTTGTGAAAGGTTCAGCCTTCATCATCATCATTATTATTTACATTACCTCAGCCTAGGAGGCCCAGTCCTGGATCACGACCCCATTTAAGCTAGACACTGTATATACACACAACAAAAAGATGGTGCCTGCCCCCATGGGTTTACAATCTACCCCTAGTCTCTACAACTGAGGGCTCAGAAAGCTTACCTCCCCAATTCTCTACACCTCCGAGGGGTCATCAAGCAGAAACTGGAAAGACAAGACTTGATATTTGGGATATTTCTATGATAAAGACAAGCAAAAATAACTTTTCAAGCCTCCTTTATACACAATAAAGAGCAAGTTGTGTCCCCTTTGCCCAGCTGCTCTGCCTCCACAAATGGGAAGCATCTGGGAACTAGAGGATCAGAATTATCAAGGATTTCAATGTTTTTGATGCAACTGAAAACTCCTCTGTGAGAAGCGCAGGAGCTATCTGTGGACATGTCAACACCAGAAGCACTTTACCAGTATAGCTATACCCATATACTATATTATGCTGGCAAAGCACTCCTAGTATGGACACAGCTTATACAGACAAAGCTTCCCTTTTATAGGAATAGCTTACCCCATCACCCTCAAACTAATCTAGATATCCCAATTAAAGTGCAGTTTTGCTTTTATAATTAGGTCCACTAGGGATTTCTATCAGCACAGCTACATCAACCAGGGCTCACAGCTCTTCAAACCCCTGACCAATACAGCAATGCTAGTAGAAGTCTGTAATGTAGACATAGTCTGTATTTTTATGAATATTGTGGGAATCTCTATGTGATTATGAGCTTGTGACTTCTATAGAGAAGCCTATGGGTAACTCAGTTCTATGGGGCTCTGTAAGACCACAGGAAGGCAGATAATGAAGGTGAATTAAGCCCAGTCACCAATACTTGATGAGAAAGATACCATCAGTACCAATGGAACTGGTTGATACAGCTTGTAGTCTTCCTCATCTATAGGGTCAGGAGGAAGTTCCAGTTGCTCACTTGGACAAGAGAGGTGATGTGACATCCTATTAGATATCACAGTCCCCGGGTATCATGGTGCTCAGGAAATGCCTGTGCAACAGGAAGGTCAAAGCTGGGTTGTGGAGGGCCCCAAGGGCTGGGGCACCTCCAGTCCCAAGGAGAGTGTCCTGATTTGGGTAGGAGATTCTGGTTCCAGGAAACCCTTGACTTCCTGTCTAGACACATCTCGCTTGGTGGAAGCAAGGATGGTTCCTCCAGAATATCTAATTTTCCGATTATAAGAAGTTCAAATCTCGCTCAATCGTTCTGCCAATGGTTCTGTCAAAGTAAAGTCATGGCTAGTAGACAGGAAGGGGGCAGACTTCTCCGAGAGCCAGTGTCTCTTGGTCAGGGTCAGTCCTGACAACCAATGCAGATCCAGGAGAACAAAAACATTTGCTGAAGTGGTGTATCTTTCCATTCTCCTTGGGTCACCCACGGTTTTGTCAGCCCATACAGACAGAGCTGAAGTAGGAAGGTTCTGAGTTGGCAGATTCGTAAAGGACGGGGACGGTACCCCCAGTGGCTAAGGTTCCTGACAGATGCTCTTTGTTTGTACCAGCAGATCTGGACAGTACTGCTAGCAATGGCGCTGCCAGCGCAGAATCCGGTAGCAGCAGAGCCTTACTCCTATGCACCTTTCTATCATCGACATCCTAAGTCTTTGGAAGCTGAGCACGAAGACCTGACCGACCTGGAATCTGTCCACTTTGTAGTGGACTGAGAGGGGGATCTGCTCTTGTGCTTCTGAGACTGTGCCCTGCTCTCCTGCAGAAATCCTGAGAGAGGGGCCACAGGTGTAGTCTCCCACATTCCTGCATCAGGCTTTATGGTAGGAAATGTGCTCTTTGATGACTTTGGATAATGTACAGCAGGGTTCATCCAGCCTTCTCCATGAGGTGCTTTTTAAGCCAAAATGCTTGCACCTGTCAGGTCCAGCTAAGAAAGGAGTGACAGATGCTGCACCTGGCAGAGATATGCACTTCCCCCAGGCAGTACAGGCAGCGGTCGTGGTCATCACTGATCAGGAAGGTACAGAGACAGGAGATGCAGCTTTTCAAGCTTGGTATACTGTGCATAATCTAATTTCCATACAGTAACTCCTCAATGCATCATTGTTACGTTGCTGATCAATTAGAGAACGTGTTCATTGACAGTTGAACAATGCTCCCTTATAACGTGGTTTGGCAGCCACCTGCTTTTTCCACTGCTTGCAGAAAGAGCAGCCCATTGGAGCAAGCTGGTGGGGGCTTGGAACCTGAGTGGACTGGCAGCCCCCTTATCAGCTCCCCACTCCCCTAAGATCCCTGTGCAGCAGCTGCCCAGAAGCCTATCAATTGCTGGCAGTTCAACTGTCCCTCCCACCACTGTCATGTGCTTCTCCTGCCCTCTACCTTGGAGCTGCTTCCAGGAGCCTCCTGCTTGCTGTGCAAGAGAGGGGGCTAGGGATGCTAATGTCAGGGTGCCCCCTCCCCCCTGCTCCTGTCCCCCACTTACCCAATCTCCATAGTGTGTGGGGGGACATAGAAGGGACCTTTCTGGCAGCAGCGGCCGTCTCAACTTGCTGATCTACTTAAAAAGGCAATGTACTTAGAGTGCGGTCAGCATACTTAAAGGGGCAATGCGCATCTCTCTCTCTCTCTCTCTCTCACACACAGGGTGTGTGTGTCTGTCTGCCATGCTCTCTCTTCCCTCCATTTGTGCTGCCTTGTAGAGTGAGAGGCTACATTAACGTGTTAACCCTTGAGGGCTCAGCCAAGTGCTACTTCATCATTTAGCCAGTAAGGCATTCCCTGGGAAATATCCCACCCTCTTCCATACTCTGACTTCACCACCTTAACCAAGCTGCACAATTATCATTGCTGTGTACAGTATTAAATTGTTTGTTTAAAGCTTATAGAGTGTGTGTGTGTATTGTAATAGACCCAGGCCAGTTGGGAACAGCAGAGTAGTAGAAGGGAGCCAGGGAGCCAGAGGAGAGGAAGTGCATGCGAGGAACTGGGAACAAGAGGCGTGCAAGAAGCTGAGAATGAGTAGGCATACTGCTGGAGGACTGAGAAGTACAAGCGTTATCAGACATCAGGAGGAAGGTCCGGTGGTGAGGACAAATAAGGTGTTGGGAGGAGGCCATGGGGAAGTAGCCCAGGGAGTTGTAGCTGTTGCACAACTGTACCAAGAGGCACTCTTGACAACTGCAGTCCACAGGGCCCTGGGCTGGAACCCAGAGTAGAGGGCAGGCCCGGGTTCCCCCCAAACCTCCCAACTCCTGATCAAACACAGGAGGAATTGACCTGGACTGTGGTTTCTACCAGAGGGGAAGGTCTCTGGGCTGTTTCTCGATCCACAGAGTGAATCTGTGAGGCGAGCAAATCCGTCAATAAGCGCAGGACCCACCAAGATAGAGGAGGAACTTTTTCACAATATACAGTCTTTTGTCTGATGAAAAAAATTTCCCTGGAACCTAAACCCCCCATTTACATTAATTCTTATGGGGAAATTGAATTCACTTAACATAATTTCGCTTAAAGTTGCATTTTTCAGGAACATAACTACAAAGTTAAGTGAGGAGTTATGAGTCAGAGGGATCCCCAGGGTGGAGATTTTAACTATCCACTAGCTGTACTAATAGAACCATTAACACTAATTACACTAAAAATAAAACTGATAAACTTTGAAATATTTACAGGTTTGAAGACAAAGGAGAAGTTCTGGACACTAAAGTTTCCAATTCAGGTCATGTAGCAGTAAGAAGGAACTGAGGAGATCGTTGGTCCACCCAGCGCTACTCCATGGATCCTTGATGCAGAACACAAGCAGAGCAGAAGCACAGACATGGATCAATGGACACTGCTTTCAAGAGTTCTCAACTCTCAGGTGCATGGAGCAAATGTGTACCCATAGTGGAATGCACAGAGGGACCAGTTCTAAAAGAAGGCTAAGTTTACATAAGGCAATATGCTTTAGGCCTTTAAGTTTTTGTTATTTTTAACCTTTTCTCTGTTTGCACTGCTCCAATGATAAATAAAGCAGACTCTGTTTTGAACAAGCTGTTTTCTGTCACAACTTCTGGAGAAGATTCCATAGCACGTGTCAAAAACAGATATGGTTGGTCAACATGGGGTACTGTAGACTGGTGATCCAATTTAAAAGTGAAATGAATCAGAGTTCCACTCAGAGAAGTGCACATATAAGTCTGCCAGTTGAAAGAAATACGCAAAAAGAGAGATTACAGATGAAGTTCACCCCAAACCATAACATCCTACTGGAGAGAATAATTTTGAAGTTTCTCTCCCTCTCTCGTTGAATATTAGCTGTACATTTTTAGAGCTGGAATAGTTATATGCACTGATTTATCAAGACAATTCTTGTTCACAGTACCCACTGAAGTCATGTGTTCTTTTTTATTGCTCATGATGTTATTTTGTTTAATGTCAGACCATTCTCTACATGCCAAATAGATGGAATTTTAATTCTTAAAATTATAAATAAAATCAGAAGAGCAAGCCTACATGGATTCACTCCACACAGTTGCTCAAGCAAGCAGGACTTGTAGGAAGAACTTTGCCCATCTAGAAATACTGATGAACCTCGGACACACAGGGAAGAGAAGATCAGACAAACGGAGGGGTGTCTCAGGACTTTTGTTGTCCTCAGAAATCTGTAACTCCCAGAGTAAAGTCTCTGTGGTCAAGAAACTCTCTTACCATGCCTGTGTTCCTTGCTTTCGTATCACATTGTCCCCAAAGGGACAAAATAAGAAGTCTAAAGTGCCCACAGCCTAGATGGAGACAGTCCAAGCAACTGGGAGGGGATGTTCAGGTCATCTTTGGGCAGCAGTGTCCCATGTCCCATGTCCCAAGGAAGGACATTGGGCAAGAAGTCTGAGCCCAGGAGTGTGCTCTATGGCTAAAAACAGTGACAAGACTCTACCTCGACCTAAAGGGCTTGGAAGTGCATAAGATCCAGAGAGTGGGTCAACTCACATTTCACTGGTGACCATGCAAAAGAGTACTAGGCCAGGATGTAACACTTAGCACTGGTCATTTTAAATTCAGCCTCCATGTCCTTTGGTTTTAACAGCAGGGAGTTTATCTGGAGTAGGTGTGTAAGTGTGGAGGGAGAAATCACCTTTTATAGAATCATAGGACTGGAAGGGACCTTGCAAGGTCATCTAGCCCAGACCCCTGCATTCATGGCAGGACTAAGTACTACCTCTATACCATCCCTGACGGGTGTTTGCCTAACCTGCTCTTAAAAATCTCCAATGATGGAGATTTCACAACTTCCCTAGGCAATTTATTCCAGTGCTTAATCACCCTGACAGGAAGTTTTTCCTAATGTCCAATCTAAACCTTCCCTGCTGCAATTTAAGCCCATTGCTTCTTGTCTTATCCACAGAGGTTAAGAAAAACAATTTGTCTCCCTCTTCCTTGTAACAACCTTTTACATACTTGAAAACTGTTATTCCCCCTCAGTCTTCTCTTTTCCAGATTAAGCAAACCCATTTTTTCCCCAATCTTCCCTTATCGTCATTTCATTCCCCAACTTATTTCATAACACTCAGGCAGAGTTTAGAGAGTATCATGTGCTAGACCTTGTATATGAAGTAGAGAATTTTAAATGGAAAGTTATCAAATGTTATTGGTCTGTGCAATTTGCTTAGCCACCATTACAGATTTCCCAGTTTCACCAGATACAGCAGATTCCCAAGTAGCCTCAGCTCGTGCCAGAGCAAGCTTTCTGCACAATGACATCTTTTTATTGGTGGAAGCACAACAGTAAATCTCACTACTCTCTCAGGAAGGCTGAAAGGTCATTAGTTACTCAATGAATAGAGATAGCTACTATTAGCCACTCAAATATTTCTGTTTGCCACTTCCTGGCATATTCCACACACCAAGAGAGACCTCATACAGCCCACCCCTTTGCCTAAATTGTAGGAGAACCCACGGGTATTGTCTAGAAAGGAAACAATCCAGAAACCCATAATACATACACACTTGCCATTTTAAATCCTATTACAGTAACAGATTAACAATTGATGGGGTGGAGAGGACAAACAAAAAACCTGCTCACCGTGCACACAGAGGCTTCATCCCCGATTTTCACTCTATTCACAGTCAGTAGCCGCTCCAGCAGGCTGATTCTGTTTAGGAGCCAGGAAAATGCCAGCAGCAACTCTCTGCTACCCTGTGAGCCATCGGAGGGGAGCTGATAGAATTCTGGCCTGCCATAGCCATGGTACCATAACACTGACTTTACAAACTTAATTTGGGTGCCTGGAAAGTAGAAAAGCAGGAAAATGTGTCACATTGCGCTGCCCACCCTTTTCTAGCTGCTTCCTGGAGAAAATTAACCAAATTCTGTGTCATACTAAGGGTAAGGGAGACTGATGTTCTCTGGTTAGGCATGAACAGATACAATATAGGCGGCAAAAATGCAAGCTTCCCCTAGGCTGCCCCACCCTGACCTGCAGGAACCACCTCTATAGAGGGGAATAGAAATTCAGTCTCCAGACCCATTCAGACTCCAGCCCCATTCAGAACCTTGGCCTCTTGTGGTGGATGCCTTTCCTACTAGCCACTGGACTCAAACCCACCCCTCCTTTCATATGGGCCCCCAAACATGCTATAAAATGGCAATTGTTTTAGGTCACTGTTGAACTGAGGTGGATCAAAACCTAGAGATGAAAGTTTCCATAGCCTACTACAAATCTCTGAGCACCAGTGAGCAAATAAGGTTATAGCAGCATACATACAACAGGCACACCAGGCTGCAGAGACTGCATTTTGTGCTCAGCTACATTCTCTTCCATTTTCCTTCACCACAGATTTTACTTGACAACTGCAATGTAACCTGAAGAAGAGGTCTGCTTAGCTTGAAAGCTTGCCTCTTTCACCAACAGAAGTTGGTTCAATGAAATATATTACCTCTCTCACCTTGTCTCTCTCAATTACAATGAAAATACTACGGATTGTAAAGCAAGAGTCACTTCACTAGAGGAGAAAGAGAAAAGGCTAAACCAAAGAATAAAGTTTCTTCCCTTCCCAAGTGAAGTGTTTTAATATCAACATGTTGTTTCACCACCAAGCAGCAGTAAACCCAAACCCAGGGCCCCACGCAGTCAGTGCTTAACTTCTGCATCCTCTATCACATCTGTATATTCCTCATTTGCCTATTTCTTTGTCACTAGCATGATAAACTTCTTGTCTGGTCAAATGCACTGTGAGCTTTTTCCCCTGGATGCTGTTGACTAATGAAGCTCAAAATAACAATGCCTGACTTCCAAAGAAAAAGCATGAATGGAAAGAGAAACTTGTGACTCTAGAAAGGTTATTTTGTTACTCTTAAAAAATAATTCCTTGGGGAAAAGTGTCTAACCACATCACTTGAGCTGTGAAGTGTTAAGGGAGTTTTGCAAGCTAGAGGCAACCATACAAAGCTAATACCCAGCCACTAGAAGCCCTAAGCTTGAATGTACTCATTACACTCAAATAGCACTCCTTACACTTCAACTGCAGCACATCACTTAGCAGTAGTCACTGGCAGGAGCTGGTAAATCTATATAAGCAGTAAGCCCATCCCATTTCAGCAATAGGAAAATAAGTAAATACTTTCTTTCCTTTGTCTGAGTGACCTGCCTCTGGCAAACTGAAGCAGTGTTGCGGGGAGCGACATCCAGCCTTTCCTGGCCACGGAGGGGGTAGGATCCCCGAAGAACCCCTCACTCCACAAGGCATCCAAAATGGCAGCACTCTTGAAGATGCAGCATGTATAACATGTATAACTGTTGCTCCTCATCACAGGCTAGGAACAGTAGCTAAGCACATGCGTGTGCTCCATGTGCGAATGCTGGATGGACATAGGCTCCTCACCATAAATACATATCAGAAAACAAGACTGTGAGCATGACTTAACAGGCATCACAACCTAGCCCACAGGTCGGCAACCTTTCAGAAGCGGTGTGCCAAGTCTTCATTTATTCACTCTAATTGAAGGTTTCACATGCCGGTAACACATTTTAATGTTTTTTAGAAAGTTTCTCTCTCTAAGTCTATATAATATATAACTAAACTATTGATGTATTGTAAAATAAACAAGATTTTCAAAATGCTTAAGAAGCTTCATTTAAAATTAAATTAAAATGTTGATCTTACGCCACCGGCCCGCCCAGCCCGCTGCTAGTCTGGGGTTCTGTTCACCTAGGCTGACAGCGGGCTGAGTGGGGCCTGCGGCCGGGACCCCAGCTGGTAAGGGTCCGGCAGCCAGAACCCCAGACCGGCAGCAGGCTGTGCGGGACCAGCGGCCGGGACCCCAGACCGGCAGTGGGCTGAGCAGCTCAGCCTCCTGCCAGTCAGGGGTTCCATCCACCAGCTCCTGCCAGCCGAGATCCCGGCTGCCGGACACGCTCAGCCCGCTGCCGGTCTGGGGTCCCAGCCCTGCCCACATACAGTGGGTACCTACCTTCTCCCTGGTTCTGGCCCATTCTCTTCCTTTCTCTCTGCACTGAGCTGAGGATAGGAGTGCACTGAGCACAGGGCTGGAGGTGAAGGAGCAGGCTGGGGGTTGGGGTGTAGGGTCTGGCCAGGAGCTAGAATGAGGGAGGGGGCTCAGGGTTGGGGCAGGAAGTTTGGGTATGAAGCCCTTTGGGTACGGACCAGCTTCCATTTGGTGCAAGGGGTGGAGGTGGGAATGTTTGGGGGGGTGCAGGAGCTCCCATTTGGTGCTCAGGGTGGGGGTAGGGACGTAAGGGGTGCAAGAGTCAGGATGTGGGGGGTGCATGGGGTATGGGGGAGTGCAAGAGTCAGGACAGAGGGCTGGGGGCATGTCAGGGGGTGCAAGTGTCAGGGCATAGGGTGTGGGGGGCCTGGGTATGCGTGGGGGTGCACCAGTCAGGGCTGGGGTTCTGGGGGAGTGAAGGAGTCAAGCAGAGGGCTGGGTATGTGTGAGGGGGTACAGGGCTCAGGACAGGAACCTGGGGTGTGTGCGGGGTGCAAGGCTCAGGCCTGGGGGGTGTGCAGGGCTGCAGGGCTCAGGGCAGAGGGCTGGGTGTGTGTGAGGAGGCGTCAGGACAGAGGGCTGGGTGTGTGGGCTGGGGTCGTGGGGTGCTCACGGCAGGGGGCTGGAGGGGATATGCCCCATCCCACCCCCATCCCCCTTCTCCAAGGCCCTGCCCCTGCTTCTTCTCTGCCTCCGCCAGGAGCAGTGAGCACGCTGACTCCACTCCTTCCCGACCTCCTCCCTCGCAAGGGCCATCAGCTGATCGGCCAGCAGGGAGAGAGGGACGAGAGGAGGAGGAGGGGCAGGAACTCAGCAAACTGCGGGAACAAGTAGGGGAGCCAGCAGGACCAAGCTTCTGCCCCATGCCCCCACGGGAGGGGGCAGAGGGGGCCAGAGGGCAAAGAAGAGCAGGCCAGGCCAGGCTGGGCTGGGCAGAATTTTAAATGGCATGCTTAAAAATTGGCTCACATGCCATTCTTGGCACATGTGCCATAGGTTGCCAACCCCTGACCTAGCGCAACACTGTTTTCTTGTGGCAAGGGCAGAACTCCTGACAGATCACATCACAGGGCCTTAATCTGTTTTAAATCCAGCTAATTTCTGTTCTACAGCCACAAGAAGGGGACCACTTGTCCCAGCAGCTCCTGGAATCACTCTCTCTGGAGTGCAATAGATACATTATCGGATTGCTGCATTTTTGGCACCATGTGTGAATATGAACTTTAATGGCTTGTCCCATTCTTTGAGGGGACCTGTCCATGTGTGCTTTTCAAATAAACTCATTGCAGGTTGTGTACTGAACGCCCCAAATAATCACAGGTAGAAGGGGTATTCTTTTCACTTCTTTAATTTCTTGAATGTCTTCCCATTCTATGGAACTCTCTAATCTCCCTCCTGACAAAGGAGCCAGGCTTCTAGGCCTAGGAGTTTACAACCCCTTTTATCACTGTGGATTCAGGACAGGAAAGTAAAGGCCAGCTCCTCAGCTGATTAAGTCAGCACAGTTCCACTGAAGTCATTTTAGACCAGTCAAGGATCTGGACTTTAGCTCTTGCTCTCACCCTCTCTCGTATGTGGATCAAGTGGACAAGGTGGCAGGTGCAACGATGGACTCCTGAATTTACTTAGCGTGTTAGACTCTCTTTCTCACCAATGCCTCCATTCTGTAAGAATGTAATTTTCAGCTCCCTGACCATCTATCCGCAGTGAAGGGCCACTAGTGCTCTTGTCCCAATGTGTGTGAGCTGCCATTGCAAAGAAGCATTAAGAGATCAGCCATGGTGTCCCACTGAAATTTTCATAACTCTGAACAAAACATTATGGTTGTTCTTTCAAAAGTTTACAACTCAACATTGACTTAATACAGCTTTGAAACTTTACTATGCAAAAGAAAAATGCTGCTTTCCCTTTTTTTTAGTAGTTTACATTTAACACTGCATTGCATTGTATTTGGGTTTGGTTTTTTTTGGTCTCTGCTGCAGCCTGACTGCATATTTCCGGTTCCAAATGAGGTGTGTGGTTGACTGGTCAGTTCATAACTCTGGTGTTCTACCCTATTTGGCTGGAGCAAACACTAGGGCGAGCACAGACGTACAAAGGACCAAAGACTCCCAATAGCTTTGGTATCAAGGCAGTACAGAAAGAGATCTTCATTTTCAGGTATCCCAGGTATATCAGTCCATGGTTCAGTTTTACTCCCAAGTATGTGACAACTGAATGGAATAGCAGTATCTGGTCTTGGACACAGATCAACATGGTTTGACTGGCAAGATGATTTTTAGATGGAAGCAGATGCCACTGTCTGGTTCATTGAGAATTTGACCACTCATTTCTATCAATGGCGACTAAGTATACATGTCGTGAATGAGAGAGAGTTCAATCCCATAGAAGTCAGTTCCAGTGTCAGCAATACAGATGTCATCAGGATTCACACACTTCTCGGCCTGAGTTTCAGGAAGATCATGTGTGTATATATTGAACAAAAAGGGAGCCAGCATTGACCCTTGCGGAAAGCTATTGCAGAGAAATGTAAGGTGACTGATTTTATCCCCAACTCGCAGAACGAAGCTGCAATTACTGATCATTTCTTGGATGAACCACACCCACCTGGCTACAAGGAATGGCTTGCAGCAGCTTGGTAGTCAGCCCGACATGCCACACAGTATCATAGGCTGCTCTCAGATCAATAAGAACTACACCAAACTTCTTTCCTTACACAGATGCATCTTCTGTATCTTGAGTCAGACAAACTACCTAATCTCAAGTGCATCATCCCCTCCTGCACCCAGCCTGCACATGAGGCAGCTACAGATCAAATATCTCATTAATCCACATCAGGATTAGTCTCTCCATCAATTTGAAGGTAACACACAGCAAAGAAATCTGTTGGCAGCTCTTTGGATCTCTCAGCGGTTTCTCTGGCTTGGAAACAGTTACGACCTTCACACTGCATTAGGTTTTTGGGATGCTGCAATCCTGGATACAGCGATTCACCAATTGAAGAAGCCAGATTTTGGTGACTGGCCCAAGGTAAGAGAAATGTGTAGTGAATGTTACCTGGATCATGGGCCTTGTTAGGCTACAGTTGATATATAGCCAGGTCGAGCTCTTCATCGATAAAGAAGCCATCAGATGTAGACAAGCGATTTTAGCTGAAATACCATATTGAAGACAATACTCCTAGAACATTTTAGAGCTAATTGGCAGTTGTTTATAACTGGCTGGCCCTGTTGATGAAAAGAACGGGCATCAGCTAACACTGACAGCCCTACCAATACCACATGACTGCTATCTAGATAGACTGAAAGGGAAGGAGTTTGCCTAACCAGAGAAAGGTTTTAGCTAATTATTCTATCGTTTTCTGTATTGTCTTCTCATTTTCTTTATACATTTGTCTCTCACACAAAATTAATTGCTGTAACTGTGGTAAAGGGTTTGCATAAAGGGAAAATGACACCAAACTGGGGAAAGGTTAGCATTTTCTTCCTATCTCCCTAAAATAGAGCAGTAGATAATGGTCATTATCTGGAGGCTGGAGAACACCTAAGAATTTACATGCTGAAAAAGGGAGAGAATACAAAGTGGTAAAACTAGTGGTGGGGGCAGTCAGCCCTCCATTTTCCTCTATCAGGCTAGAATAAGTAAAGACAGCTTCTCCAATGTAAGAGATTCAGTGACAGGGTGGATTTAATTTAAATCACTAGTCAGGAAGACTCAATTTAATCATGGAGTTCTACATAAAAGTACATTCCTGTCAGTTGTTATAACCGTAATACATACTCTTCACAACTCAGAGATAGATGTAGGTTTCATTTTCAGAAAGCACACACTATACATAATTAAAGTGATTTATTTTGAAAACTTTTCAGATTAGTTTTACAGCTATATCAGAAAACGAATGAATGTTTCGTTATTTCGTTTACCAAACGTAATTAAAGCAGATATTTATGAAGTCACTGTGAGATGAACTATCTCCAATTCAACAGGTTAATCATTAATATTTGGAGGATTTTCTTGCCATGCTGTATTAGGAGGAGAACCTCACCAGACAGACATTTAAACTGTTTTATTTAACTAAAACAACAGCGTTATGTATTCTGGATTTTTTTTCTTCAACAGCAAACAAATAATATTTTAACAAAACAAGCATATGATTTTTTGAATTTAGTTTAACATTCAAGATTTTTAAAATCAGGTTTGTTTTGTTAAAATTGTTTTTAACTAAAATAGTTTATTTAATTTTTTTAAAATATTTCATTTAACTATGTCAGCTAGGTCAACATGAGAAACCTAAAATATTGGCTTCTGCAGCTAACTTGGTCGTCTTCACAGTCATTTTCCTGTTTGTTCATAATCTGGAAAAGAAAAACAAGCTTTCTTGCTTTTTCAGATCCCTAATGATTTCTCAATTTGGAATGAATCCATCCAAAGGAAGAAAATATTCTTTCTACACCGGCAAAAGTAGCTACTGCTGTTAAAAGTAAGATTATCACTTAAACAGTCTCTGAATCCAAGTGCTTAAATGACTTCCAGCAGTTCACTGGTGTGACTTTCTTTAAAACATCATCAGCAAACATATATTTCTTGAATGGTTCACCCTTAGCTCTGAAATTCATTACAGTTGGTATTATGGAGGGATGACTGCTGGATGTCCGTGTCATAGCTAACTCCTCTTCTTCAGCAGTTAAGGCTTGACCCTGGTCTCGAGTATTGAGAATATTTGCAAGAAAACGAGCTGAAGATAGTGCTTGTCCCATTTGTTTTTTTAATGCTTGTAAACTAACTCTGTCATTGCATATTTCTCTTTTTAAGATCTCACTCAGTTCCTTCCAAATTTGAACAGCATCAGCAATAAAACAGCTATTTCCCTGAATTTTGTTCAAGGCTACAGAAATGGGCTTCAGGGTACTCAGCATATGTTCAACATTTTTTTTTAAGTCCAATGTTAAGAACTTTGGCTGTGACGGTGTCATTTATTTTTGCACGATTTTGTTCCCAGACTATCATCAGTTTAGGCCAGTTCTTGATATAGTGCTCAAAACGCCACTACTGAGTTCCATCGCACGTCTTGTGGGAGAATTAGCTTGGTTCCTCCAACTTTTTACAGAGCAGCTGCTGCAAAGTAGTTGTTATGGACGTATTTTGCAATTTCAACAACATTAGCCTTTATTTCTGGAACACTGAAGTCTTTGGCTAGGAGGTGCATCAAATAAGTACTGCAACCGTATGTTATTAGCTTTGGACTCTCTTCACTCCCTCTTTTAAATTTCTTCTCATCTTTGATACATTTGCAGCATTGTCTGTGATCAAGCTGCATACCAGACCTTTGTATTTTTCTTCAGTTTGTTATAGCTTTTACTGCTATTTCTTGTAAGTATTCTGCTGTGTGCACATTTCCTGATGTACCAATTGTTTCTGTAATGAAGACATTCCCTTCTTCTGTTGTCATACAAGCATGTATAACAGGATTATTGTGGACACTGCTCCACCTATCAAGACTCAGGTTAACAATTTCACCCTCTAGACCTTTTGCACACTACTCAATTTCTCTTTCATACAGCTTATCCAGCAATTTGCCTGCAACATCTGCTCTGTAGGGTGGACTGTATCCTGGTCTTAATGACTAAACCATGTTAACGAAGTGTGGGTTCTCAATCATACGGAAAGGAGAGTTTTTTGCACAAACAAACTGGACCATTTTTTAATCAATTACCTCTTTTTGTAATCTGCTGGTTCTTATCACAAACTTATCGATGCCTGTTTCAGGATGATGGAGATTTTTTTTCTTTTTGTTACTGTGGCTATGTGACGTAGATGATGTGACTGAAACTGGCATTGGCAGATAACTCTGAAGCCATAAAAAATGGTGATGATCCTAAAGGTAGAAAGTCTTCAGAATCCTGTATGTTGAAGATGGATTCTCCTGAACAAAATAAGTCAATGCAGTTATTTAATTATTATTACCATACTGCTCATTTAGTATTATTCATTGCATTCACTGCCACTCATGAATAATACTAAATGAGCAGTATGGTAATAATAATTAAATAATTGCATTGACTTATTTTGTTTAAGAGAATCCATCTTCAACATACAGGATTCTGAAGACTATCCACCTTCAAGATCACCATCATTTTCTATAGTTTCAGAGTTATCTGCCAATGATAGTGTTTCAGTCACATCATCTATGTCACATAGCCACAGTATATCTGTAGTACAAAAAAAAAAAAATTCCATCATCCAGAAACAACCATACACAAAATTGTGATAAGAACCAGCAGATTACAAAAAGAGGTAATTGATTAAAAAATTGCCCAGTTCATTTATACAACAAACTCTTCTTTACAAATTAAAAAATCATTTGGGACCTGAAAAAGCAAGAAAGTTTGTTTTTCTTTTCCAAGTTATGAACAAACAGGAAAATGAAGGTGAAGACAACTGAGTTAGCAGAAGAAGCCAATATTTTAAATTTCTCATGTTGACCTAGCTGACATAGTCTATTTAATTTTTTTAAAAAATATATTTCATTTAACTATTTTAGTTAAAAACAATTTTAACAAAAACAAACCTGATTTTAAAAAACTTGAATGTTAAACTAAATTCAAAAATTCATATGCTTGTTTTGTTAAAAACATTATTTGTTTGCTGTTGAAGAAAAAATCCAGAATACATAACGCTGTTGTTTTAGTTAAATAAAACAATTTAAATATCTGTCCGGTGATGTTCTCCTCCTAATACAGCATGGCAAGAAAATCCTCCAAATATTAATGATTAACCTGTTGAATTGGAGATAGTTCACCTCCCAATGACTTCATAAATATCTGCTTTAATTACGTTTGGTAAATGAAATAACCAAACATTCATTCGTTTTCTGATATAGCTATAAAACTAATCTGAAAAGTTTTCAAAATAAATCACTTTAATTATGTATAGTGTGTGCTTTCTGAAAATGAAACCTACATCTATCTCTGAGTTGTGAAGAATATGTATTAAGGTTATAACAACCAACAAGAATACACTTTTATGTAGAAATTCATGATTAAACTGAGTCTTCCTGACTAGCGATTTAAATCACTCACCCTGATTAAAATAGCGTGAGATGTTCATATAGTATTGCAGTGATGGACAGATAAGTACTTAAGATAGATAGATGGACTCTGCCAAAAGAAGAGCATGATACTCAGTGAAGAATAGATAGGAAAATGTTCCTTATACAGCAGATTTAATGCTAATTACTGCAGTACAGTACCTGTTTTTTAGTCAATGCTTTACTGAGGTACTTCATTAAGGTAAGGGAATTTACACAGAATGGTTCTGTTCTGTTGATCTTAATAAACCCCTCTCAGCACGCACATTTCACTTGAAAAAGAAAGTTTG
>NC_133775.1:67612544-67615275 GCF_003597395.2 Chelonoidis abingdonii | reverse complement strand
GTTCGCAGGGCTTTTCCTGTCTACCTGACCAGTGCATCCAAGTTCAGATTGCTTTCCAGAGCAGTCACAATGGTGCACTGTGGGATACCGCCCAGAGGCCAATACCATCGATTTGCGGCCACACTAACCCTAATCCGACATGACAATACCGATTTCAGTACTACTCTTCTCGTCAGGGAGGAGTACAGAAATCTGTTTAAAGAGCCCTTTATATCGCTATAAAGGGCCTCATTGTGTGGACAGGTGCAGGGTTAAATCGGTTTAACACCGCTAAATTTGGTTTAAACGCATAGTGTAGACCAGGCTTAACTTTCTTGATGAAGGAACTATGATTCTGAATTTTTGGTGTGTGTGAACTTCCCCCCCCCCCCCCACAAGTTTAGGATAAGAAATAATTATACAGAGAAAGAGGGAAAATATTCTCTTCTAAAACAGGATGACTTACAAAATTTTCCAGCCACTGAACTCTGGGGGAATTTGTTGGTGTGTGATTTGATTTTAGTTTGGGGGTTTTTGTAAAAGTTCATTCATTTTAAACACACTGTCTGTAGTACATAATACTTTCTAGATGATTTCCCAAATCTGAAGTTATGCACCATCACTCATTAAAAATATGACACAATCTTTTTCTATATGAAGTATAAAGTGACCATTGGTCACTCCATAAGTATGATTGTTTAAAGCAGGATTTTGAGTCCTCCCTAAAATTCACATATGTACTGAAAGTGACTTGAAAACCCATACGCTAGCTCACGAATTGGGGTATAGTTTATCATATAAATTTGAGGGTCATTTAATCAAAAGGTTTCAGAGTGGTAGCCATGTTAGTCTGTATCAGCAAAAACAATGAGGAGTCCTTGTGGCACCTTAGAGACTAACAAATTTACTTGGGCATAAGCTTTCATGGGCTAAAACGCACTACATCAGATGGAGTGAAAAATACAGTAAGCAGTATAAATATTACAGCACATGAAAAGAGGGGAGTTGCCTTACCAAGTGGAGGGTCAGTGCTAATAAGGCCAATTTAATTAAGGTGGAAGTGGCCTATTCTCAACAGTTGACAAGAAGGGATGAGTATCAAGAGAGGGAAAATTACTTTTGTAGTGCTAATGAGGCCAACGCAAAAGCATTTCCAAGTCAATCTCTCTCCAGAGTGACCCATTTTTAAAATTTGGAAAGTCTATCACTTTTTTGGAACACATACCGAATAAAAAAAACATGGGCAGAAGCCACAGGATACTTGTATCCTTGGGATACCCTGCAAGAGCTAGTGTCTGGAACAATAACCAGATCCAAAACCTAACAACAGAAAATAACTAGAGCTTGTTTTGGTACTACGAGTGACGAGGATTACTGAGATCTCTGGCAATGTGCACGGACTCCAGGTCAAAACTCAGAGAGAGTGATCTCCCAGAAAATACTTTTAGTCTAAAAGGTGCATTGGCCTGGGAGCCAAGAGACCGTGAAATCAAGTCTCCTCCTCCACTGACTGCTTTCAATATTTGTGTGCTCTTCATAACTTATACTGACCAAGGCCTGATACTCCTGCTATAGGGCCAGGGAACTATTATTTTCCCTCAGTTTTATAGATAAGGTAACTGAGAAGTTACCCAAAGAAGGGAAGGACGGTCCACTTGTTAGGGTACTAATCTAGGTCTCAGAGACCCAAGTTCAATTCTGCTACAAACTTCCGGTGAAACATTGGGCAAGTCACTTGGTCTTTCTATGTCGCAGATTGCCATCTGTAACATGGAACGTTGTGAAAATAAAATACATTAAAGATTAGGAGGCACTGAGATACTGCAAAAAATGGAGGCTACATAATAGAACACTGGTCTTGAATATGACAGACCCAACCTTCATTCACTTAGCCATTCGATAACTGTGTTAAATCTGTATGCTTAGCTATCCTGCCCGTACCACTGCTTTAACCACTAAACCAGACTTCTTGAAATCAAACCAGAAAGACACTCCAGGAATCTTAATTCCCAAAATGATACTATTGTCTAGCAAAAACTGTGCAACTCACTAGCAAAGTGTGTGTCAACTTTCTGGTTAGAGGTCCATCAGGTGCATATGAAGATCTCAAGTTCAGATTCTGTCAACAACCAATGTGGGAGCAATCACAGTTCCACGTGATGGCATTTCTATTTTCCCAATTTAATATTTTAAAAGTCCAATCACCCTCTAAATTAATAGATTAGAGGCCAATTATGTGCTCAGCTATGCTTTCTGCATGTCTATCCTTATCAAGCATGCAAGAGACACAGCTGAACTGCCTTAGCACATAGGTGTACATGGTAGAGCTTCATTGAAATGTCTGTGCATAGCAACTGAAACAGCAGGAAAAAAAATGATGATCCTGTAATTAAGGCAGTGGACTGGGAACTGAACCAGGGGAACCAGTGTTCAACGTTTGGCTCAGACATGGACTTCCTGAGAGATCTCGGCCAAGTCATTTAATCTCTCTGCTTCAGTTTCCACAACTGTAGGCTACTTTGGATCTTCAGACGCCTGACAAGCGTAGTTTGACTCAGAGATTTCAGGAGCTGGTTTGGCTGGTTTGGGGCTGAGAAATCTTCTAAGGCTGTGGGAGGATTCCACATTCACATCATCTCTGCTCCAGTGAAGGGGCATACTATAGGACGTCACTGAGGCCACGTCTACACTACGGGATAATATCGAATTAGCTAAAATCGGTTTTATAAAACTGATATTATAAATTCAATTT
>NC_133775.1:67601094-67610748 GCF_003597395.2 Chelonoidis abingdonii | reverse complement strand
ATATGTTAATATCGAATTTAGCGCTACTCCTTTCGTCGGGGAGGAGTACAGAAATCGATCTAAAGAGCCCTTTATATCGATATAAAGGGCGTTGTAGTGTGGACGGGTACAGCGTTAAATCGATTTAACGCTCTTTAAATCGATTTAAACACGTAGTGTAGACCAGGCCTGAGGGATGTCTGGGGAAGGCATAGACCTGGGGACTAGCACTGTGTTTGGAGTAATGTATATTTAAATAACCAACAGTGATTAAGCTCTTTCCTTTGACAAGATGGTAAAAAAGCCAACCTGTACGCAGGCTCTCTCTGTGACATGGTGCCTGATTATAGCTGTATTTTACACCCTCTCTAAAGTACATACACATAGTGGATTCCTTCTTTACTCCGAGACTTGGCTCCACAACACAGGCTGTATAGCAGGCACAATTCATCCATTATAATATGCAGCCCTAAGGTAAGATTTAATGGCACTTTACTGTGGAGTCAAATGTCATTTTTAGGAGAAAATAAGAGATTAGAGAGGAAGTAAACCTGTTTTCTGTAATTATCTCTGAGTATTCTGAGGACTTGTAAGGCCAATGCAGAGTGTAAATGCAACTGCAGTCACCTGTTAGGTAAAAGGCACCAAACAAGCAAGAGCCTACAGCTGATGAGAGAACATCCAGCTTGCCTGACTGAAACCTCATTAACATGGATAAAACAAGCTCCGTATGAATCAACAGGCTCTGATGAACAAATCCATCTTCATATCTTTCATGCAAGAATTAGGGTCAACAGGATAAACTGAGATCTTCAGAACGGCATCTGAAGCCCCCAGTGCTGGGCTGCTGAGGAAGGGGAGCTCTAAGTCCAGATCAGGTCACTCCCAGAAACCTTACAAGCAGCAGGAGGGAAAATACTTTATTACCTATGGTATCAGGCTCAGTCCATCCTCCGTCATGGATTTGCTTTAGAAGAGAATACAGCAGCCTCCAAATCTGCAAACTCTGTGAAAGATCAGAAAGGAAACATCAGCATTCCGAAGAGTTGCCATGTATTTGTCTTTAATTACTCAGCACTGGCCATTGCCTGGAACAACACAAAGTGCCCACTCAGCAAGAAAAGAGGGGAAGGATAGGTATTGCCCTGTGCTTCCTCAGATTAATGGCAATAACATGAAGATTGTGCATTCAGCAAAAAAAAATGTTACAGGGTTGTTGATTGCCTGGAACAATTGGGCACCTCTCTCCCACAACCACACAACAGCACTGCTTCTAAAAAGGCACAGCCACACACAGCACACTTTATACTTATACCAGTTTGTTCTGGGATGCTTGAAAGAAATGTCCTATAATGCTGCAAGAGCAGGGGCTTTAGGGTAATTTGTTAACATCAGGCATTGCATTGTGGGTTATTATTACGAGAACTAGCTCAATCAATGTAGTTAGAAGCTAGGACAGCACGGTTACAGACTATGACAGTTTAAGGAAAGCCCTCCTACAAGGAATTGCTGCCAACATTTGTAAAATGCCTAGACAAATACAAAACAGCCTATATGCAGAGGTAAGTCAAGGCCTTTCCGCCAATGGAGTTTCCAAAGCCCTAGCACAGAGGGGGCCTAAGACCATTCAGGATAAAGGGAGAGAAGTATACTCTGAGTGACAAGCAGAATGTGCTGAACACCAGAAGTGTCCAGCTTCAATTTGGGCGGGGGGAGGAGGAAGGGGAGTAGAAAACAGAAGTTTCCAGGAAATTCTCCAAGAGCAGGAATTTTTCAGAGCTTCTAAACAAGATTCTAAGCAAGAGAAGACATGGAAAGAGATCATCCCACTGAAAAGAAAGGAAGGGCAGCATGGAGACAAGGGAGACTATTTTGCTCTTGGATTTAGAAGATTATTTCCCTCTAATGTAAATGGAAGTTGATCATGCATATCTGGCTGTCTGGGCCTTTTATTTCCCAACATGGGGGGAGGAGGAAGCTGGAGTCACTACAGGGATGGCTGACATATCATGACTAAAGGGCCTCAGGTGGGTTATGAGAATAACTTCACGGTGGCAGGTGAGATGGGGACACTATAGAATCAAGGTTTCAGAGGGAATGTGACTGTCAGGCATAGGAACGGGGAAGGATATGCATCCCTAGATTTGAAAAAGTGTGTATTTAGAGCACCAGAAGTATTCCCGAATAACTCTGTATGTGGAGATTCTTAGTACAGAATAAGGGTGTCCACCTATTGAGTTATTCAGCAGTTATTCCAAAATAACTCAATGTGTAGACAAACCCTTAGGTGGTGACATTACAGGGATTACAGCAGAGGGGTGCCAATGCTACCAGGTGGTGACAAGCTAGTGAAGAACACCATGGAGTGCTGGAGGGCACAGATACACAGAGCTGTACAGATTAGCTATACGAACAGTATGGAGGCATTATTTTAATAAGAACTAGCGAGTAATATTGAATATTCACACAGCACCATCCCATCCACACACCTTAAAGTGTTTTATACTACTGAGTGTTATTATTCCTCCTTTACAGCAGGCAAAACTGATGCACAGACCTTGTTGCCACTGGGGATTTGTTCCAGCCCCGCTCACTGGTGTACCTGCCTGGTGCAGCTGCCCAGTGCAGACCCTACTACAAGCCACAATATGCACCACTGCAGTGTGATCTGGTTGCCACTGGGCTGAGTGGCAAACTGTGCTTATATCAGCTACACCTGTCTCACCACGAGCTTGCAACTGGGCAGCTATGCCAAAGGCAGGAATATCCAACATGAAGAAAGCCTGAGTGCCCAAGAAAGTTGCCCAGGGTCCCACCACAGGGGGTGATGGTATGGGAGAAGGGATGACATTACAAGGGTAAAAAGAGAAGCAGGCATTAATGTGATGGGGCAGGGAGGATCCTGTAGGGTAGCGGGGGCAAACCCGAGATGTAGACGGATGCTATGGGTCAGTATGGGGGGAGGGGTATTGCTATGGGGCAGGGGCCACTGAGAGGAGTAGGGGTGCAGTGAGGTGGCACTGTCAGGGGACAGTGGTGTTGCTATGGGGCAGTGGGGACGGGAGGGCGTTGCTATGGGTCAAGGAGGGGCCAGCGATATTGATACGTCTAGCGGTGATGCCGTGGGGCAGAGGGGACAGTGCTGTTGCTATGGGGCGGAAGGGATCGGTCCCGGCTTCCCCCGCTCTCACCGCCTCGGGCCGGTCGAACTTGGCGAGGCGGAAGGTCTCCGGGGCGGGCCGGCTGCCCGGCGGCAGAGCCCGGCACAGCGCCCCGATAGCCGCCGGCAGCGCCCCAGCCCGACCCCGCCACATCCCGCTTCTGACTCCGACACTCGCCGCCCAGCGCCGCGCGCCTCCGCTCAAACGGCGCCTCCACGCTATTGCGCAGGTGCACACGACCCGCCTCCCAGGGCGCATGTGCAAGGTGGGCAGGCGTGCGCAATGGACAAGTGAAGCCGCGCGGAAGCCGTTGCCCTCGCGTGCGCCCTTGGTACTGCCCTTTCTCGGAGCACGTGGCCGCGTGCTAGGCTCCCAGCGCTGGGCCAGGCTGCTGCGCGCTGGTGTCTCCCGGTCTGGGACTGGCAGAGCCAAGCAGCCTGGAAATCCCGCAGCAGGGCTCTAGCGGGTCCAGCCCAGAGCTCGTTGCCAGGCTGGCCTTTGCTGTCAGGCTGGAGGCTAGACATGTGCAGAGGGCTTTGCAGGAAAGCTGAGAGTCTGAGCTCACTTTACCCAAGCAGCTTGGACTTTATGCAGCGGCCTATTATCGCCTAGGCCAATAAGGCCTAGGCCTAGGGCGGGAAATTTGCATGGGCAGAAAATTTGCTTGGGACCCTTCCCCAACTCTGCCCCTTCCCCAAATCCCCAGCCCATTTCTTCCCCCAGGTGCGCTGCGCTTCCCTCCTTCCACCTCCCTCCCAGGCTTGCCATGCGAAAGAAGCGAGTAGTGGCATGCTTGGAGGAGGCAAGGCAGAGGTGAGCTGGGACCCACGGGCGCGGGAAGTAACCTGAGGGGGCCGGGAACTGCTCCCTGCGCCAGCTCACCTCCGCTCCACCACTGCCACCCCCCCGAGCATGTCGTAACTCCCTTTTTCCCCCCTTCCTCCCAGGCTTGCTGCGCAAAAGCACAGGGAGGGAGAAGCGAGTAGCGGCGCAATTGGAGGAGTCAGAGCAAAGGTGAGCTGGGGGTGGCGGGCGCGGGGAGTGACTCTTGGGAGTGGAAGCAGGGAACCGCTCCCTGCCCCAGCTCACCTCCACTCCACTGCAGCCATCCCCTGAGCACGCCACAACTCCCATTCACCCCCTCTCTCCCAGGCTTACCACAGGGGAGCAGAGGTGAGCTGTGGGGGGTGGCAATTTTTTGAGGGCCTAGGGGCACCAAATTTGTTAATCCTCCACTGACATTATGTAGGCAGGGATAGGAAACCTGTGGCACGCGCCGTGAAGGTGGCATGTGAGCTGATTATCTGTGGAACTCACACTGACCAGATCCTGGCCACCGATCCAGGAGGCTCTGCATTTTAATTTAATTTTAAACGAAGCTTCTTAAACATTTGAAAAACCTTATTTACTTTACATACAACAATAGTTTCGTTATATATTACAGACTGATAGAAAGAGACCTAAAAACATTAAAATGTATTACTGGCACACAAAACCTTAAATTAGAGTGAATAAATGAAGACTTGGCACACCATTGCTGAAAGGTTGCTGACCCCAGATGTAGTGCATAAAATGTCAGGAGATGGGCACTAAAATCACCAGAGTGGGCACCCGCTTAAGGTCTCTGGGCCCCACCACGCTCTAAACATTTATTGCTGTGTGACTGGGCAGGTTCCCGCCAGGAGCGGGCACAGCTGTGGAGCACCTTGTGGCTGGGACTCAAGAGCTGGGGGCTGAGGCTCCAGCATACTAGTCTGTCCAGGATTTCTTCTTCCTACACTAGCACGTATGTTGGTATAACTTATGTTGTTCAGGTATTTGAAAAAAAAAACCCCGAGCGACATATGTTTCACCAACAGAAACTCTAGTATGGACAGCACCATGTCTCCCTTTGACAGCTACCGTTGCTCATTGGGAGTGGTTTAATTATGCTGATGGGAGAGCCGTCTCCCATCGGCACAGAGCAGGGAGTGGCAACCTTTCAGAAGTAGTGTGCTAAGTCTTCATTTATTCACTCTGATTTAAGGTTTTGTGTGCCAGTAGTACATTTTAACGTTTTTAGAAGGTCTCTTTCTATAAGTCTATAATATATAAACAAACTATTTTTGTATGTAAAGTAAATAAGGTTTTTTCAAATGTTTAAGAAGCTTCATTTAAAATTAAATTACAATGCAGAGCCCCCAGACCGGTGGCCAGGACCCAGGTCCGGCGCTTCCATTTAGGCGACCTAGGCAATCGCCTAGGGCGCCAGGATTATTGGGGGGTGGCATTTTGCCAGGGGGACAGCAGACAGCTCCGGTTGACCTGCCGCAGGCATGCCTGCGGAGGGTCCGCTGGTCCCGCGGCTCTGGTGGACCTGCCGCAGGCGTTCCTGCGGACGGTCCGCTGGTCCCGCGGCTCCAGTGGACCTCCCGCAGGCACGCCTGCAGCAGGTCCATTGGAGCAGCGGGGCGGCGAAATGGCCTTGCGCCTAGGGCACCAAAAACAGTGGTGCCGGTCCTGCCAGGACCTGAGCAGTATGAGAGCCACTGACAATCAGCTCGTGTGCCGCCTTCGGCTCGTGTGCCTTAGGTTGCCTACCCCTGGCATAGAGCGACTACACAGGAGATCTTGCAGCTGCGTTGCTGCATCAGTACAGCTATGCCACTGTAAAGTCTGTAGTGTATACATGACCAAAGATGCTGATGTGTTTCACTCATCTGTCTTGTGAAAAATGTAGCTATTCTGACATTTCATCTCAGTTTAGGACAGAATCAAGTGTTGAAATATGAGAATTGCATGCTGGACAGGAATTCTGATTTTCAATCAGCTCAGAGGGGACAATAAGTAACCAGAATCAGTCATTTAAACATTCACATATCAAATAACGCAGTCCCAGACTAGCATCCTAACTCTGGACAATTCTTCCTTTCCAGTTCTCTTTCTTATCTAGCCAATGGCCACACAGATATAAAACATGTTTTTGAATACTCATATGAATCTACCAGTATGAGAACATGGCTACTTAGCTAGGCCCACATAAGCAAGGAAAAGATACCTATAAATAACATTTGAGTCACAAACAAAAGTCGTGTTATTACAGGATTACTTTTATTGTGCCTGATCCTGAAAACATTTATGCATGGGAATGGCATGTGAATAGCTTTACTTAAGCAAGATAGTTCCATTGACTTCACTGAAACTACTTGAGGAAGTAAGTTACTTACAAGTAGAGCTGTTAGGAAAAGTTAAAAAGAAAGTCAGAAATTTTTTTAAAAATTGTTTCCATTTTGTTGGGTTCCAAAGGGACCTGCATCTCATTTTTTCAAAATTGTATTAAATACTTTTATCAAGAATATTTTGGGACCATTATGGGAATTTTTTGTTTATCAAAATCCTGCTTCTTTTTGAGTTAAAAAATGTCACTCTATTGATAATGTTTAAGGTCAAAAATTCCCTTCAAAATGTTGCCAAAAATATTACTGGGAAAAAATTGGAAAAAGGCAACATGCTTCACAGAAATTTTAATTTTTAAAAAGGAAAAATAAAAATGTCCAATTAAAAAGCTTTTTGGTCAAAACATTTCAGCTGTACTCCCCTGCAGATATTTGCAAGATTGGGCCTAAAAAAAAACATGCTCTGTGTTAGCCCCCACATTCTAACCCTGGTGGATACCCTGGGTAAAACATAGCTTCTGTTTGACCACATAAAATGGGTCTGGACTTTTCAAATAAAGGCATAATGCTGATATCTGTGAGATAATGAGCATAACTGTCCAACTCCCCTTCTGCCAAAAGCAGCAGAACTCTGGAAATGTTTCCCTTGGAACCAGCCAGAGTGATCTGGGGATTTATGAGCTTGTTCCACCACCTGCTCACATGTACACCTCACTGAGCACCCTGGTCACCTGTCACAGGAGACAGCCCCTTACCTCCTCACAGGGACTGTCTGAGCTCCTCTCTCTCTGCTCTTGCCACCTCTTTATATTTGCATTTTGTCCCTCCCTCTCTTTCCCTGTTGTGTCATGATGGCCAAGACACTGAGCATCAAGCTGCCCTGCTCTCACTCCGGCACTATGCTGACCTCACCCTGACATCACAGTGCTGGGCTCTGTGCAGGGAGGATGATGTCATGGTGCTGAGATGAGACAGGAAGCTGCTCCAGAAAATGTTATGAGTCCTATGCCCCTTCCTGCATAAGCCCAGGAGAGAAGGCCCTGGCACACTTTGCTCACAGGAGACCCAGGGCTGCAGATGCCCAGTTCCATGAGCTCGTGCAATAAGCAGGAAGAACTAGATGGGCCACTCGGAAATGAGCAGAGTATGATCTAGTGGAGGCTCAACTGAAAACTAAGTGTGGGGAACGCTTGTCCATATGGCCGGCACAATCCCCGAGGGGAGATAGAATGGGAAGACAAGGCAGAGGGGGCATTTTACATCGAAGGGGTTTACCAGGTCAGTAAGGCACAATGGGATGGTGAGGAGCAGGGGTGGGAAAATACTTTGGACAAAGCAGAAACTGCAGTGTCATGGACTTAGCAAGAGTGAAAACTTAAATACTTTGCTACAGCAACATTTCAGAGAACTAGCTCTTCTGCAAGAACACATTTCCAAGCCTAGAATTACACTGCAACTTGCTCCCTCTTTTGAGTTTCCTCCCCCCTCTACGTCACTGAGTCGAACATAGAGAGTAGTTGATCCCTGTTGAGAGAGAAAGAAGGGAGTAGGTCCTGTGGGTCAGCCCCAGGATGATGATCTCACAAACATCACCTGAAATTGAAGCTTGGTCGGAAGCCAGCAATGCAACTTAAAAACAAACCTGAGGTGACTCTGCAGAAAAGTTTGCGCTGGTTTGAATCATCCTGCAGAGAGAAAGAGCCCATCTTAACTTGCTTGGCCCTGTCTGTTATCACTTATGTCATGATGAGTATAGGTGTGTGGCTATTGTGCCACTGAAAGTCACTCAGATTAGCACAGAGTTGTGGAATCATTGCGCTTCCTTCTGTAATGGGTACAGCGCAAATGTTTACTTTTCTAAAGACAGAGTTTAAAATAAACTGACACCAGTCCCAAAGGGCAGGCACTGATCTTGAGAGAGCCACGGGACTCTTCTCCATAAGGTTGAGCATTTGACACACTGTAGCAAGGGTGTCTTTCCCTGTTCTGAATATTGTTCAATCTGATTGAGGCTGTTGGCTCTGTTATTCTGGAGATCAGTGTTTTTCAGGAATACTTCTGCCTGCAATGGAGGTGTCTGTCCACTTGGGATCATGATTGTTCCAGGCAAAATAAGCTCGAGAGCAGCCCGACCCAGCCCAGCCAAACACCAGTTCTGCATTGAATGGAGTCAGAGATCCCTAAATAATGGCCAAGCAATGCCCTGATGCTGTGCTAGAGTCAACATGACACAAAGACACACAGTGTGGGTGTGAGACAGCAGTCTGACAGTTGGCTGGGTGAGCATGGGTCTGAGATGCCAACAGTGTGAGAGCCAGAGGTTGACGTTGCATTGATATATTTTGCTTTCCACAACCAAATCTCTGTACAACTTTTCATGAGTGATGTCCTCGAATACTTGAATGCTAATATCTAAACTGTATTCTTAAATGTATTCACCTAAATCTGGGTTATTGCTGATTATGTATTATTTGTATCATGACTTTTAAAAACAAACTTTGTATTTGTGGATAATCTAGCACTATACTCAGATGTAGAGACACTCGTTTCTCAAACCTGTGATATATAATTTTAACATTAGCTTTAATTTAAAAAAAATTTATATCAGTTGTATGCATGATGCCTTGTCACAGCACTAATCGTTATTCTTCACGTTGGCACTACATCACAAGAAGCAAGGTGAGGGAGGTAATATCTTTTCTTGGAACAACATCTCTTGGTGAGAGAGACAAGCTTTTGAGCTTCACGGAGCTTCTCTTCAGGTCTGAGCTTAACAATGATTTTCTGGACCTCGGAGGGTTGTTTATAGAGAGAGGCTGAAATTTTCAAAACTAAGTAAGGGACTGAAGGTGGACATTAATTTCAATGGGAGTCATGTGGCCAAATCCCCAAACATAATGAATCTGCATTTACTAGTACTTCTGTAAGTGGCGGGTCACAGAATCTTTATGAAGATTGGTGAATGGTGCCTTCATTATCACCTGTTTGTCCAATCAAGATGTGAAAAGTATCTATATTATTCAGTGGACTTTATAAGGCTGTAAGTATGGCTAAAATCCCTGCAGTAACCACAGGTTTATCATGGTTCCATTTTAACATTTCTGGTCACCAACTCGAGGAAACTGATTTTTAAATATAAATTAGTTGTTTCATATTTTTTCTTCTCAGGTGTAGTAAACGTCTGTCTCAGATCTGGACTTAGAGTTCAACATCTGAGTGTTTACTGTGAACCTCCCCCAAGCTTATACCCAGCTTGGATCTTATCTCGCTGCCACCAGACAGGAATACAGCGCCTGCCTCGCTCTGGTCCCCCCAGACTTTCCCTGGAGAAACCCCCCAAGACCCAGACCCCTGGGTCT
>NC_133775.1:67592976-67600577 GCF_003597395.2 Chelonoidis abingdonii | reverse complement strand
GCACATCACAGCCGATTACTTTGTTTCCTTTTGTACTCACAGATGTTTAGTAGAATTTTGGAAAGAAGATGGAGTTAGAAGAAAAGCTTGTTTACTCACAGCCGAGGAAAACAAAAAGACCCAGAACAAAGCCAAAAACCTCCAGAGGTTCCCCCCCTTACTTTTTAAAAAATCCGGTTTCCTGATTGGTCCTCTGGTCAGGTGTTTGGTTCCCTTTGTAAACCCTTTACAGTAAAAGAAAATTAACCCTTACCTTACCTATCTACTTATGACATCAGGTCACAAAAGTCTCATCAGGAGACCATACCTCAGTGTGTCCTTAATCCAAGGGCTGCATGAGTGGGAAGAGTGGTCTGGAACATAAGGTACTGGATTGGACTCAGAAGACCTGGCTAAGCCACAGATTTCTTGTGTAACCTTGGGCAAGTCCTGTAATCACTGTGTCTCACTTCTCCATCTGTATAATGGGCCTAAAACATTCCCCTCTTTCACAGGTGTGCTGTGAGGATACAATCCATGAATGATTGTGAGGTTCTCAGATACTATGAAAAGAGAGCTATGTACATACATAAATAAAGATTCAAGATTTGAAGGATGGTCCTGGGCCAATATCCTGAACCTTGACACTGTTCTTTGTTGAAGCCTCTGCTTACCAGGGCAAGACACACACACACGATCAGACACCACATTGAGAAAAAGCTTTTGAAGCACCGCAGGCTAGCATCATCACACAGACTGGTCTCAGTTGGAGGCCTCCGGAAATCCCAAGGAGCTCTGCTTTCTACAGAGAGCTTGGGGGAAAGTCTCCAGGACAGGGAGAGATCACTATACTACCCCTACCAGTCTTGACCTCTGAACATCATTGTGTCTCATTTCTTTCCTTCTAGACAGGTCCAGTCACAAAAGACTATGGTCTCCACACACCAAGAACGCGCCAGAGGGACAGGGAACTTGACACTTCTGGTAAACATTGATAACATGGACAGCGGGAAGGGACAACTGTCAGCAAAGCACTGAGAGAATCAGTGCACCAAGAGCCAAAGAAATATTGACTTTCGAGGTCAATGACCAGGCCAATAACCTGCAGCTTAGCAAAATAGCAGATGGATATGAACTGCAGTGGCTGAAAACCCTCCCCTCCTTGCAGGCACTGATATCTCAGAGCCCTCAATAAAGGGAAACTGGCACTGAGAGGAGGCACACCAAGGAACTTCAGTGCAAGCCAAGCAAGAGCCACAGAATCACCCTTTAAATCAAAACCCAAGTTTGCAGGGACAACAGGGAGCTGCACAGCTGCCGGGGGGGAGGGGGGCAAGTGGGGCAATTTGACCCTGGCCCCGCAGGAGTCCCCACAAGAATATAGTATTCTATGGTATTGCACCTTCTTTTTAATGGAAGGGACCCCCGAAATTGCTTTGCTGCAGGCCCCCTGAATCTTCTGGACAACCCTGGGGAGCTGGAGCCAGCCTGAGAGGCTGCAGCACTGATTGGGGGGTTGGATGCTCCTTAGCTGAACACAGTCAGAAAGAAGTGACTGAGGGAGCAGGGGCAGGGGCTGTTGAACCAGAACACAGGGCAGGGGCTTAGCTCCTGCCCAACCACCAGCGCATCAGAAGGGTAGAAATTCTAATAGTCAGGGAGCTTTGGAACTGTCTGCTACTGGAGACCTCAAACCAAGCGTTGATACCTGTGTGATGAGACCATCAAAGAAACGGGGCAATCCCAGCAGAAATATGAGAGCTTGGTTATGGTTTGAATAAGATGGAAGATATGTTTTCTCATTCAGGCTTTCCTCTAAGTACATTTGGTATTGAGGCTGCTTTCCAAAAAGTCACATCAGCTGCTGCAGGAGACCATGGCACCAGACTATTACAGCGATAAATGCTTCTCACAGCCGTAATGAAATCAACATGCCTCATGTCCTCCTGCTCCAGTTTTCCAGTTACTGGAGGCTCTGTTGTTATTGTTAAACAGAATATGGCTCTCTGACCTCACTCTGTGTGCTGCCCCCAGTCACAGATCTGGAGATTGTGGCCAGTTGAAGCCTGACACTGGAGCGCATTGCTCCCAGAGTTGTGCCAGTGCACTGCCCAAGTGGGCTGGAAAGAGGGATTTTGTGAAAAGCCAAGCACCGCATCATCAGTAGCGTCAAAATCACTGATGTGAGGATCCGCCCCCTGCAGGAGTTTGGATAGCACATGGAAAGGGTTCCCCTTGGCAGAAGCCGGGTGCATTTGCTGAATCTATCTGAATTAGGAATATCATGTAAACAGTGGGGATATTATTACAGCAGGAGAACAAGGGTGCGTGCCACACACACCTCATCACAACCATGATGTTGTCATGCCCTTAAGCTGCCTCGGAGAAGGGGTTTTGGCCATGATTCAGAAATTGCCACTGCTCTGTGGATACTAGAGAAGGGCTCTCCATCCCTCTGTTTACTCCTGTGATAAATGAAGGTGGGGGGTAGCTCCCTTTTATGGACCCAGCCAGCCAGTTAGCTATAAAATCCCTCTTATTAGCTGTTCTATACTTGCTTTACCTGTGAAGGGTTAAAAGTCACTGTGATGCTTAGGTTTCAGAGTGGTAGCCACGGTAAAAGGACATGAATGGGCACCTGGCCAAAAGAGCGAATGGAAAGGCTAGAATTTTTTAAAATTGAAACAAGACTCCCCTTTTGTCCCTCTGTTGTTCTCAGAGAGAGGCAGACAGGGCTGTAACTATGCTGTAAGAAGATTGGAGCCAGGTAGGAAAAATATCAGTACCATACCTAGAAACTACTCATTTGAAACCTCAGATATATAAGTAGATCAGGAAATGTCTAGGAAGAAGCAATCAGGTTTATCTCCATTTTATTTCTTTATGGCTTGTGGACTCCTCTGTGCTAACCCCAAATGCTTTTGTATTGCTTGTAACCTTTAAGATGGACCTCAAGAACATTATTCTTGATGCTTAATCCTTGTGTTTTTTTTTAAAATCTAGCAATAGCCTGAGTTACCACATGTATTTTCTTTCTTTTTGTTTTTAATAACAATTTCCTTTTTTAAGAACAGGATTGGATTTTTGTGTCCTAAGAGGTTTGAGCACGTATTGTTTAATTAGATGGTGGCAACAGCTGATTTCCTTTGTTTTTCTTTCTCAGCTCTTCCCCTGGGGAGGGGGGGCTCGAAAGGGCTTGAGGGTACCCCACAGGAAGGAATTCCCAAGGGCACCTTCCTGGGTTCTCAAAGGGGTTTTGCACTTGGGTGGTGGCAGCATCTACTCATCCAAGGTCAGAGTAAAGCTGTAACCTTGGGAGATTAATACAAGCCTGGAGTGGCCAGTATTAATTTTTAGATTAATACTGGCCCCTACCTTCTGCACTCTAAGTGCCAGAGTGGGGAATCAGCCTTAACAACTCCTAGCAATGTCTGGATTTGCTCTATAAGAAGACGATGGAAGGAAGCACACAGCTCTAGCAGTCATTTCCTGCAGCACTGTAGGGCAAGGCAGCCTCGGGGAGAGATATAGAGTTGCTTTATAAATGCCAATTGCAGACACCAGTGAGTCAGTCAATAATTCAGGTCTAGCCCCTGGAGGAGGAAGGATGTGTCTGAGAATGCTGAAGCTATGTGCGCACTGTAGAAACACCCTACGTGCTTAATTGGAAGTGCTGAAGTTGCTAGGCAACTGGGGTTCAGGACCGCTTCTGTTCTCAGCTCCCTTTTCCTCCAGTGCGGTACAGCAGAGCCTAGCAGCTGAAGTGACTGCTTAGAATCTGTTTGTTAAGTGGCACTGGCTTTGGTAAGGTCTAGTAACCAAGGAAGTGAGAGGCAGCTGTGGTACACAGCAGGCAAGCACTGTGCAAGTTTCCCTCTCTCTGCCTCAAAACCAGCAGCCCTGGAAAGGACCCTTTGATGGGTTGGGTCACAGAAATCCCCTTGGGACTGCCACCTGATGTGCTGAGACTACCTCGGAGACTGTTTTCGCTGGCAGCTTGGAATTTCAGAACCTTGCCATGTTGAGCCAGACATGCCAGTCTGCTCCAACACAGATCCAGGGTCTGAACCATGTCCCCCAAAAACTGCAGCCTTAACTGAAAACAGCTTTGAAAGTGCTCCTGTCTCTAGTATCCAGATCCTATTGGGATCTAATCCAAATAAATCTGTTTTACTCTGTATGAAGCTCATACAGGGTAAACTCATAAATTGTCCATTCTCTGTAACACTGATAGAGAGATATGCACATCTGTTTGCTCCCCCAGGAATTAATTACTTACTCTGGGTTAATTTATATGCAAAAGTGATTTTATTAAGTATAAAAAGTAGGATTTAAGTTGTTCCAAGTAATAACAGAGAGAACAAAGTAAGTTACCAAGCAAAATAAAATAAAGCAAGTAAGTCTAAGCCTAATACAGTAGGAAACTGAATACAGATGAAATCTCACCCTCAGAGATGTTCTAGTAAACTTCTTTCACAGACAAGACTCCTTTGGGCCCAATCCTATCCCCTGGTACAGTCCTTGTTCCAGTTCAGATGGTAGATAGGAGATTTCTCATGACTGCAGCCCCCTTTTTATAGCTTTGGCACATGGCAGGAGTCTTTTGTCTCTCTGGGTCCCCATCCCCCCTTCTAAATGGAAAAGTACCAGGTTTAAGATGGATTCCAGTACCAGGTGACATGGTCAGATGTCCTGTGAGACCCCAAGCCATCATTCTTCCCACTTGACCCACAGGAAGGCTTGCAAATAAACTGAGCCATCTATAGTCAATTGTCCTGGTTAATGGGAGACATCAAGATTCCAAACCACCATTAATGGCCCACACTGCATAATTACAATAGGACCTCAGAGTTATATTTCATATTTCTAGTTTCAGAAGCAAGAATGATACATTGATACAAATAGGATGAACACACTCAGAAGATTATAAACTTTGTAATAATACCTTACAAGAGACCTTTATGCATGAAGCATATTCCAGTTATATTATGTTCACACTTATAGCATATTTTCATAAAACCATATGGAGTGTAATGTCATAGACTATCAGGGTTGGAAGGGACTTCAAGGGATCATCTAGTCCACCTTGCTGCTCAAAGCAGGACCAATCCCCAGACCCCACAGCAATACTTACAGAGGCCATCTCCCCCACTCCTCATTGTTGTACTAGCTGAACAGGTCACCATCACTAACCACACACTGCTCAAGGAGAGGAAATATCCCTTTCAAATATTACTGTTTTCAAATGGGGAAACTGAGGCACGGATGGAGTAAATGACTTGCCTAATGACGGGCTGGGAATTGGTCTCCTGTAGCTTAGTCCAGTGCCCAAGGCACTAGGCCATCCTTCCTGTGCCCCACAGCTGCTGCCGCCTTACTGTCAGCTTTTCCATGGACTCTGGGATTAGCTAACCTCATCCTGTGTAACAGCAGATGGATCACAAAGGTGAAGGCAAGACATGAGGAAGGGATGGGGGAGTTGGTAATTAAAAAGACTAATAGAAGGAACCAGGAAATGCGATATTTAGATTGGGTCCGACCAGGAAAAGCCAGGGGAGGGCAGGGCTGACAACAGGAAAAGAATGACAGAGAAAATAGGCTGGTGTTGCATCCCCCTTCCTCACGTTTGTTTAATGTCTGTTTAAACTCTAACTCAGTCTTACCTGCCAGTAAAAATGTAACCTTTGCCCTACAGAAATATTATTTTGGTGCTTTGTACAGTCAGGTCAAAAAGGTTCCAAGTAAGGAACTTTTGTCACTTAATTTGCAGACTATTCTGCATCCTCGGTCATCTCTCTGTTGGAACATACCTCCTGCTCATCAGTCTCAATTTTCCCTTTCTTAATTTCCTTGTGTTACTTGCCCTGTTAGTAATGGGTATAAATTAAGGTATGGCAAGGTGATGCCCAGAACTGACACTAGAACCTGCACTTCTGAAGTCAATGAGAGCTTTGCCAGACTGCAGGAGCAGACCCTAAATTCCAGGTGTGATCTGACCACAGTTATACTGAAAGGGATTATTACCACCAGCCCTTCCTTGCAGCAAATGCCTCTCAGATGTGCTGCCCACTATGACTCCAGCATTAATTTAACCATGACCCTCACAGGCTTTTCCTACCAATTTTTTAATATTCTCCCCAAACAGCTGTTTCCTCAAATGTTCTTGGCCCTATGCCATTAGCGGCATCTTTCCAACCTGAGTCTCATTCTCTGCTCCTGCTTCTAGTTTCCCAAGTCAATTCTACTCATGCCCCTCAGTCCTGACCTGCAGCCCCTCCTGTTACTGCAGCTATCTGTCCAAGCTGCCAGATAACATCAGTATTATGGTAGTGCCAGTCACAGCTGTAGAGATAAGGCTAAGTTTTGAAGCAGGGATTCATCCTCTGTGTTCTATTTGAGGATTGTGCTGTATCTGCTCCCACGTCTCAGCTCCTGTTCTCTGAACACAGAATGAATGTCCTGGGAATTTGTGTCAATCCATTAATTGGTTTATAATTAGTTTCAGGTTAGTAATTTAGTTTAAAATTAATTTTTAAATGGGTCCTTTGGGGATGATAGCTGCCAGCCTTTGGTCCCAAATGATCTCAGTAAGGGGTTACCACAGACTCTTCAAACTTCCCAGGTAGCTGAAACTCACTGGAATCTCACATTGGCTGCATTTGAAGAAATTGTTTTAGGATTCATTGGTCCCTCCTGATATCTGAAAATAGAACAGGGAGTCAACACAGCAAAGGGATCCCTACTCCACACCCCCAGGTACAGCCCTTACCACATTCTTCATGGTACTCACTGGTTCCCATTGCCATCCATATGCAGAGCAAATCAGACCCTTCTGACTCCATTGCAGTAGGCATGGGGCAGAGGGAACTTGCTAGTTCTGCACTGAGCAGCCTGAAGAGATATCCTTTGCCCAGGGCTGCCCAGAGGATTCAGGGGGCCTGAGGCAAAGCAATTTCAGAGGCCCCTTCCATAAAAAAAAGTTGAAATACTATAGAATACTATATTCTTGTGGGGTCCTGGGTCAAATTGCCACACTTGCCCCCTCCCATTCCCACCCCCACCCCCACCCCCCGGGGCGGCCTTGCCTTTGCCTGAACTCTGGCACAGACTACTTCTGTCCTGAGCTCTTAGATGGACATTCAAAGGGGAAGGAAGCCATCTATTTCAGCACAATCAGCAAGAAAAGCAGCAAAGGGTATGAAATTTAATGCAGAAAAACAGTACAGAAGAAATGACTGAGAAAAGAATGAAATTACGTTCCTTTTCCTGCTCACACCACATCCTCCTGCCACTGCCTGTCTGCCGAGGCTAGAGTCATGCTGAAGAACTGAGCCACTGCCACTTGCATTGGTCTGAGCAGCCGTGCAAGCTGCAACAAAGAATCACAGAATCAAAGACTCTCAGGGTTGGAAGGGACCTCAGGAGGTCATCTAGTCCAACCCCCTGCTCAAAGCTAGACCAATCCCCAACTAAATCATCCCAACCAGGGCTTTGTCAAACCTGACCTTAAAAACCTCTAAGGAAGGAGATTCCACCACCTCTCTAGGTAACCCATTCCAGTGCTTCACCACCCTCCTAGCGAAAAAGTTTTTCCTAATATCCAACCTAAACCTCCCACACTG
>NC_133775.1:67321558-67590326 GCF_003597395.2 Chelonoidis abingdonii | reverse complement strand
AAGTGTGATTTGGCCTTCCTGATTTCACTCCTGCATGCCTGAGCAATATTTTTATACTCCTCCCTGGTCATTTGTTCAGTCTTCCACTTCTTGTAAGCTTCTTTTTTGTGTTTAAGATCAGCAAGGATTTCACTGTTAAGCCAAGCTGGTCGCCTGCCATATTTACTATTCTTTCTACACTTCGGGATGGTTTTTTCCTGCAACCTCAATAAGGATTCTTTAAAATATAGCCAGCTCTCCTGGACTCCTTTTCCCCTCATGTTATTTTCCCAAGGGATCCTGCCCATCAGTTCCCTGAGGGAATCAAAATCTGCTTTTCTGAAGTCCAGCATCTGTATTCTGCTGGTCTCCTTGCTTCCTTGTGTCAGGATCCTGAACTTGACTGTCTCATGGTCACTGCCTCCCAGGCTCCCATCCACTTTTGCTTCCACTACTAATTCCCTGTTTGTGAGCAGCAGGTCAAGAAGAGCTCTGCCCCTAGTCGGTTCCTCCAGCACTTGCACCGGGAAATTGTTCCCTACACTTTCCAAAAACTTCCTGGATTGTCTGTGCACCACTGTATTGCTCTCCCAGCAGATATCAGGGTGATTGAAGTCTCCCATGAGAACCAGGGCATACACGGTATGTGTCCTGTTCCAGGCATGCCCAGTGCAACTGCCCAGCTCTATCCAGCAGCGCAGAGTCGATATGTTCCACACAGCTCACTCCAGCTCCCTGGAGCACGTGCATAATGTCCAGAGGACAAAGAGCACTAGTCCAATTGTTCCCATTGTTTTTTTCCAGCACCGGAATTCCCTCAACCTTCTTTTCTGGAACCCCCTTTCATCTCTGCCCCTCCCAGTGCTATTGCTTATGGAGTTTAATGGAGGGGCGTGGTGTGCATGTAGGTCAGTCTGGGGAACGTACTGCTGGAAGGCTGGCTTCCATATGAGGCAGAGCTAACGTTGGGCCTGTGGTGAACACACTTGTGGCAGTGGTAAGGGGTGTGTCAGTGATGGGGGAAGGAGTAGAGGATTTGTACTGCCGTGGACTTGTCATTATTGGATGTCTGCCAGGTTTGCTGTGCATGTGCAGCCATAGCTCTGTCATAACCAAACTGTTCTGGGTATTAATTTTTGATAAATGTAAGATGCAAAAATACAATTGGTTATAAGGAGAGAGATTGTGTCCTATGGTCCAAGCCTCCTTCCTGTGAGATTGGCATGAAAATAATGAGATTTTTAACACCCCTACACACACACGTATGTCTGAATTCTGATTTTGGAGCTGGGGGAGGCTGCCCTTTGTGGGATCACTGCCTGTTCAAATTACTAGCTTCGACACACAAACATGTAACTCCCTCCCCCTCGATCTTGGCTGCTCAGAGGGGCAAGTCCACATGTCCTCTCCTAGTCCCTGGAGCAGAGGAACTGCTTTTGCATTCTTTCCATCCCTCACCCCATCACTATCCTGCCCCTGCCCCCCCAACCTTATCCCATCCAGTTTTTCACATTATCTCCCACTGCTCCTCCATAGTTTTGTTCAATGAGGCACAAAGACTCCACCTCCAGCGGATCAGATTTAGAACTGTGCTGAGCCATGGAACACTTCCAGATGTCCACTAGGCTGTGTTTGTTGTGGATTGCAATAAGAATTAGTGGGCTCCAGAACCCAAGACGACAGCTAGAATTTCTCTCACTCCTCAGCTCTTGGGGTATATTTTTTGCCTGGCCTGGATGGAGTCAATAATATTTTTTTATTCCATAATTGTAAAACCATCTAATCTTCTTGGGAACTCAGTTTCTAATTTAGTCCAGCCCCGAATGCCTCTGACCCCAAACCCCTGCATTTTCCAAAGCTTTGTGTCATATTAATAACAACTCAGTGCATTTCCCAGGCCCCTGAGTGTCAGGACAAAAATGTAAGTTGCTAATGTTCACTGCTTCTCAAGTAGGAAATCCCCACTATCAGTGGAATCTGGGCTGACTCCAGTACTCCCAGCCCTAACAGTCACCTTTTTCCTCTAGCTTTTAATAGCTTCTGGGGCCGGGGATGGGGAAGGAGTAATATTTTTACTTTTCACTCTCATAACTCAGCCCATTAAATCAAGACAGTGGCTTGAGGTATTGGAACTGGGGCATGGAGTCATTCACATTCAGCTCACTAACCAATGAAGCTCTTTCCAAGCGGACAGGTGGCATCATGATAACTGGCACTTATTGGCCCATTGTTGGCAGTGTAAACAGAGGAGACAAGAGTCCAATTGGCCATAGACCCTCCTGGGCAGAGCTGAGCCACAGTTTCAGGGGCTCACACTTCTGCTGCCTGTGTTGGACCGGCTCTGTGGATCATTAGAAAGCTGCCACCTACAGGGCTGACAACATTAAAAACTACAATAGCTCCAAAAAAGATGGAGAGTAACCTGAAATAATTGTTGTAAGCCAGGGATCTGTTTCTTTAGTGACTTCATTCTGCAATCAGGAAAGGGAATTGCATCCTGAAGGTGATGGGAGATGGGAAAAATGTTCGGCTGAGGGGACCCTGGTCAATTGTTTCTGGAGAGTTTAATGGGACAATTGCAGATTCTTGTTTTTCCAAGTACACCTCTACCTCGATATAACACGACCCAATATAACACCAATTCAGATATAACATGGTAAAGTAGTTCTCGGGGGGTGGGGGGTGCTGCGCACTCCGGCGGATCAAAGCAAGTTCATTATAATGCAGTTTCACCTATAATGCGGTAAGATTTTTTGGCTCCCAAGGACAGCATTATATCGAGGTAGAGGTGTACATGTGTACCTAAAGTGACACAATATGTTTATCTGATATAGTGCCATTCATGTCCCAAGACATTTTATATCCTTAAATAAGGCAATTGCAGCTATGAATAATACACATCAGCAGTAGGAAAGTCAGATTTAGAGGCCGAAGCATCGGAAAAAGATTCTTTCAGCTGGGCTTTGAAAAGATAGGGCAAGCTGATACAGCAAAGCAAAACAGTGTTGTAGGAAGCAAGAGAGAAGATGCTCATATCCTGAGATCCAAGTCTCAGGCACACTCCCTTTCAGAAAGAATCTGCCAAATCTGTGTCCCTAACTACTGCTGTACCCAGGAGACTAGCATCCACCCAGAGCCACAAACAGAAGATGAGGAATCCTGATAGTCAGCGTTCTACTGCTGTCTAGCAAACAGTTGTGCATTGTGTGTGGTGTCCTCCTCCAGTGGTTTGTCCACACAGAGACTAACTGTCCATCTCTGCTGCCATTTACTCCTTTAGCTCAAGGGGCAGAGGATTTTGTGTGTGTATGTATTTAAAAATCCTGGGTTCAAAGTGACTGTCTCTGGAGGTGCGGGGTATAGTATGCAGGATCAGGCCCTTATATTAGTTCTGAATGGGATTCACTCCTACTCATTTATCAAACAGCTATTGAATGTAACTAATATCAATTCATGCGTAACAGCACATGAAAGAGGAGTGAAATTACAATTGGTCTTTTTAAAAGAAAATCTTGCATTTCCATCGAGGAATTATACCAAAATACATCCCCGATTCTACAACAGTCTACATGGGTGGGACTCTATGCTCACAGGGGGCCACCCTGAATTGAGGTAGGCTCCTCCTGAGAGCCAAGAGGCTGTTCCTATGGAGTTTATTGCATGATCAGGCGCTAAAAGACCGGCTGTGTTATGTCTTCTGATAGCTGAAGCTCCTCCATCAACTGCTGTGAATTTTGAGTAGTATTTTCAAAGGACCCCCAGGTCCCAGCCAGGATCAGGGTCCCAGAGCACTAGATGCTGTACATACACCTAAGACAGGTCTACAATGAGAACTTTGAGCAGTATAGCAGTGTCAGGTCAGGGGTGCACTTTTTTTTGTGTGTGTGTATGTGGTGACATTTCTATCCTGGCACCCGAGCACAGTTATGCTGGCATAAAAGTCCTTTTGCTGATCTAGCTTCTATCACTCACCAAACCTACATCAGCTGGACCATCAATAGCACTTTTTTGCTGGTGTAAACTGCAGCGACGTTAGGAGGGTTTGCTGGCATAGCTACACTGGCAAACTTTTTCTAGTGTAGAATAATTGGCCCTTATAAGAGAGGGTCCTTGTCTTCAAGAGCTTACAAGCTAAATAGACAAGAACAAAGGCTGGGGAGAAATGGCTCTTTTCACCATCCAGGCAGAATGAGCAGGGCCCTGACATAAACCTGGCGTGTTAGCAAATAAAAGAAAGAGAAAAATACAAAGAGAAACTGGACCTCTCTCATGGCTATAGTCTCCTATGTCTTAATGTTACTTTCAACAACTTTCTTGTTTTTAAAAATATACACCTCTACCCCGATATAACGCTGTCCTCGGGAGCCAAAAAATCTTACCACGGTATAGGTGAAACCGTGTTATATCGAACTTGCTTTGATCTGCCAGAGTGCGCAGCCCCCACCCTGGAGCACTGCTTTACCATGTTATATCCAAATTCATGTTATATCGGGTCACATTATATCGGGGTAGAGGTGTATTTTAATAATTGCCCTGGACAGTTCCATGTATTTGTAGTAACTCTCTTTGCCTGTTTCTAATCCCTCTCCCTCCCCTCACTGCCTTGTGCAACTGCAGTATTGCCGGCTCTCACCCTATTTAGTGATTTTCTTGAAGTCATGGCTCCTGGGAATGAGAATCTTGGCTGTTATGTAGAAACACAACACAATTTAAACCAGGCCTGACTGGGGAGAAAAGACTGAAAATGTGACCTAGTGCACGTGAAAGACTTTGTCAGAAGCCAGAGAACAAGAACACCACATTTAAAAAAAAAAAAACACTCATGATTTTTAAGACAATCAATCTCATGCTCTTCAGTGCCTGGGTCTGGCCATGCTACAGCAATCCCACCCAGTGATTTGCGTGGCTTCTCCTGGGAGTCCTACCCCTCCTCTGTTCCTACCCCTGTCACCCACCAAGGGCCAATTCTCCCCAGAGAAGTCTTCTCACTATATGGTGGCCACAGGAGTTGGTGATCCAGAGCAGAGAGACGGTCTGCCTGGGGATATCAGCACCTGCACCAGTTCACCTGAATTAACACTGTACGGCAAATCCCAGACTTAATGCTCAGAGAGAAATCCTTCCCCCTACTCCCTTCTCCCCATAATTCCCCCACTGTACTTGGGAAGGAAAAGCGCCTGCAGAAACCAAGGGGTCACTGAGTTGTCACTCCCCACCTTGGTGCTGAGCACGTGCCCCTGTGCTGTATTCTGAGCCCTTTGCACCCTGTGCTCTGACACTCACAGGGAGGGAGGGGTAGCTTGTACTGCCACTCCCTGTGCTGTATCAGCTCTTGGCATAAAGAGAGGACTTCAGTCCGTAGGGCCAAGTTGGCACTAGTCACACCCTCCCCAACACAGGTTTCAGGGCACAACTGGGGCTAGTGTAGCTGTGTGATCCCTGGGCATGTTCTCTCCTACAGTCGCACCTCTCACTCTCCTCCCCATGCTGACCCCTCTGGGAAGCTGCCAGGGGCTGAAGGCCAGCCGGGATAAACAACTCTGCACAGCTCCAGAGCAACAGACATTCTTCCATAAATGCAGCATAAAGGAGTCACTTGCCTCCCAAAACATTGGGATGAAAGCAAAGGAGGCTGCATAAGAGTCAATACCTGTGAAGTGTCTGCTCCGCCCCAGGGCCCAGTGCCAACCGGCAGTCTGCAGCGCAGGGCTGCACACGTATGGGCACAACACGTTCAGGGGAGCTGTTCTCAGAACAATGCACTAGCTTACTTTGCACATTGCAATCAAAAGGGTTTTGTCTGAACTCTTTATCATACATTCGCCTTTATTCTCAGCTTGCTGCAAACAACAGAAGGAGCAATTCATTACCTGGGAGTGTGGCTGTTTAGAGATGGGAAAATAACTATTTGTGGTGCACTGGCAGTTCTGGAAAAACAGTCTGTTCGGGTCAAAACTGAAGTCAAAAATTCTGAAATTTTCTCTGTGTAAACTATGTCCATTTTGGGTCAAATGAAGCATTTTGTTCAACCTGAAACATCTTATTTCTGAGCATTTTTGCAGGACTAGTAGTCAGATGCAATGGTGTCTGCCTTTAGCCCTGTGGTTAGGCCTCTCCTCCACTATGTGGCAGACTTAGGTTCAATTTTCCCCCTCTGCGTCATGTAAAAACATGATTGAATTTGGGTCTCCCACCTCCTAAGAGAGGCCCCCAACCACAGGGGTCTTCTGGGGCAGCTTTCTCTCAAGGCTAGTCTACACATGATATGGTGCCACTGTAGCACTTCAGCGAAGGCAGGCACTATCTAAAGGAGGGGTTCTCCCATCAACTTAGGTAATCCATCTCTATGAGAGGTGGTAGCTAGGTTGATGGAAGTATTCTTCCATTGGATGTTAGGCTGGCTTAACTATGCCATTCAGGGGTGTGGATTTTTCACAGCCATGAATGACATAGCTAAGCCAACTTAATTTTCTAGTGTAGACCAGACCTCCATCTCACTTACTACTCAGCAAATATAGCTCCTGACCAGCAGCTGTCTCAGTACTGACACCCCCCGCCCCAACACACACCTCTCGCAAAACTCCTGACCTGCAGTTTCATTGGCTGAAGTGATTAAGCCAAAGAGATTGATTAAGCCAACTAGAGGGGGGGAGTGATGACAGGCTGATTTACCTCTGAGGTCACAATGCTCCCCTCCAGGCAGCACCACTTGGGCAGTGTGGAAATCCAGTTTTTCCAAAGCTCAGTTTTCCAATTGTCACAAAACCCACACTAGATGTACACAAAAAATAAAAAGGCTTAACATTGTGACCTTCGCACTGCAGTAATAGGGGTGTGTTTTGCAACATATATGGGCTGAAGGTGGCAGCATTGTCCTCACATCTTTGCAGGCAGACTACACAGCCATGTAACCCAAACTGTTAGTGTCAGGTTAACACACCCTGAAGGAGTCTGGCTACCACCCAACCCACACAGGGAGCACTAGGAGACAAGCTTAGCTGGAACTAGAGGCTTTATGCACTGCTCCCCAGCCTGCCCACTGCAGCCCCTGGCTTTTTTGTTGGCCATCAGATATTTGAAGGGTGGGGGGCAGGTTTTCCTCCCAGCTTACACGAGACGTACTGTCTATCCCAAATGCTGGAGGCAGCTGTAAGAATCATTCACATCCTTCCATGGACCAGCCCCTCTGGAGAGAAATGAGTGACCTAGGGGCTGGTCAGGCATGGGAGAGAGCCCTGAGGAGTTCCCAGATCTCACAGAGGGGCTGAGGCTGGGCAGGTGAGAAGAGCTCAGAGATGGAAGATCAGAGAAAATATGCAGAGGATTCCCTACAGTGTAGCAAGGCTGATAGGAAGTGCTGAAAAAGAGAGAAGGGATGGCTCATTCCCCCGTCCCCCGCAGAGAAATAAAGTGGAGTGGCCCCTAGTGCTGCCACACAGCAGGGCAAGGTGGCATCTGCCCGGACATTAAGAGATGCCTCCATTGCCAGTGTCCTGGGAGTAGGTCAGATTTTGCAAGTCAGTAAGTCCTCATCCATAGCCAGTGCACTGAGGCTCCATGGTAATGCAGACAGATAATAATACAATGCAAACATTGTGCAAATTGGAGCTAAGGCTTTGAGAGGCCCAGTTCAGTCCAGTCTTGCCACTTAAGCTGCTAACCACCACATGTCAGAGATGGGACATGAGGGACCTTATTATAATCAGCAGTGATCTCACCTGCCAGCTCAGACCTACCCCATCTCTCTCTCTGGCCCTCCTCCCTGGGCCCTACCTACACCTGCCTAACCTCAGGATATCCTGTCCTTAGGGCTTCTCAAAGAACTGCAGTGCTTTTGTAGGAGGAGTGCCAGGCTTCCACAGTAGTGAGAGGGCTACTGAACAGAACAGGATGGGGGCAGGAAATGCTAGCCTAGTGGTTAGAGCCCTACCCTGGGAGACCCACTTGAGTTCCTTGCTTTGCCACAGAGTTCCTGTGTGACCCTGGGCATGTCACTTAGTTTCTGTGCCTCAAGTCCCCTCTGTACAGTGCGGCTGTAACCCTACTGCCAATAGCATCAGCAGCAACAAGGGGCAGGTCCTTATTTTAGGGGATTCTCTACAATTTGTTAATTTTGGGCTTGAGCCCCCACCCAATAATCTGGGAACCTATAACCACTCTGGGCACCTTTGCCAGCAAATCTGTGTCCACTCACAAGCACAGAGGTTTAAACCAACTAACTTTATGGTGGGCAGGAGAGAAAAGGGAAAGGCCAGCTTGAGTGGGACAAGTATTCACAATTTAACACCTTCCACCCCTAGTTACCTCAGGGAGCACAAGTCAGAGTCCCAAACAATTAAACCCTGAATGGCTGATGCAGTTTGTTCTGCCCCCTGCCTCTCACTCTCAGTTTGTAGGTTCCCAGCTTCCTCACTCACAGCCTGTGGTCCCAAGAGTCCAGGAAAACTAGGGTGTCGGGTTGGTAGACAGCTCTGGGGCTCTACCACCTGTTCTGCAATACTGATTTCAGCAACTAGGACAAGGAGGCCTCCCCAGAATCACAACTGATGCAGACGGTTGCTGTGAATCCTTCTGCTCCTGCACGAAACTGCTCTCATTCAGCTGCTGGAGCCTCTGGTGAGCTCTGCTCAAATAAAACAATTCCAGCTCTTAACTCAGCTTTTGTAGATAAGTGAGAATCAGTAGTTTTAAGAGCACCTCAGAGCCCTTAGGACACAGAAAAGTATTCATAGCAGCAAACCAAAAACATGCAATCTCTCTCTCTTTCTTTTAAGCTCTAGCCAGGGTCTTTTACTGCACCTTGGCAAACATCAGTTTCCATTAGGGTGACACCATACCCAGTCATTGTCTAGGCTTTACAGGTAGGTTCCCAACAAAGTAAACTCCAATAATATGCTCTCAAGTATAAAACTTAGTCAAATTATACTTCCATATCCCCAAACTACCTGCAGTTACTATGTAAACGAGGCCTGCCTTGCTCAGTCGACTCCCTTGCTCTCCAGTAGATGCCATCAGAGAGCTCACTCAGTTACCTTCTCCCATGGGCTTCAGGCCACAGGGCCTACAAAGCTAATTGCACTGCCCCGCCCCACTGGGGGATTGTGAGGATAAAATACAAAGAGTTTGAGGTGCTCAGACAGTACAGTGATGGGGGCCAGGTAAGCACTTTCGATAATCAGACAGAGTGATGGCCCATGCCGCAGAGGGGACACTTCTGGAGTCTCCCAGCTGTTTGGGTTCACCAACGATGCTGCAGGTGATGTAACATTGTCCTGATTGAAAATGTGGTTTTCCAGTGGAAGACGGAACCCCAGGGACAGGTTTGGGGTGGTTTAACTAGGAGGGAAATGTCTGGTTTTATGATTCCCCAAAGCAGACCTTACCTTTTCGCTTCAGTTCTTATACCTTAAGCTTCTGGACATCACACTAGTAAAACCATTAGTGGATACTGTGTCCAAGTCTGGTGTCCACGCTGGAAAAGGAATGTTGAAAACCTGGAACAGGTTCAGTCAAGAAGACTGATGAAGCTCAATCTATTTAGTGTATCCAAGAGATGGTGGAGAGGTTACTTGATCATAGTTCATGTGTACGAACAAGGGGAAGAGATTTCTGATAGTGGAGGACTCTCTGATGGAGCAGACAAAGGCATAAGAGGATCCAATGGGTGGAAGTCAAAGCCAGACAAACTCAAAGTAGAAATAAAGTGTACATTGTTAACAGGGAGGATAATTAACCATTGGAACATGGGGACATGGTGGATTTGCCATCACTCTGAGTCTTTAAATCCAGATTGCAAGTCTACTTCCCAGAGATCTTCACTAGCTCAACCAGAAGTTATTGCAACTGATGCAGGAATCAAAGGGTGAGGGTCTCTGGCCTATGCTATGCAGGAGGTCAGCCTAGATTATCACAAGGGTCCCTTCTGGCCTTGGAATCTATGAATCCATGAAAATCTTTACTCCTCCCTGAGGCTGAGCCCCTTCCTCTGCTCTTTCACTGGGCATAGGACCCACACTGTGTTGAACTCACTGTGACTCTCTCCTTTGCCACTGGGACCATTCACTCTGCCTCCCACAGCTCTGAGCCCCTTCTCTCTACTGCCTGGGCTTTCTCAGTGCTTTGGCCCTAGTGCCCTATTCCTTCATGATAGACTCCTGGTACTAGGCTCTTCCCCTAGGGTCCTAGATCCATCACTGCCACCTCCCTGAAGCTCAAAACACACTTTTTTCTTTCTTTTCTGGGACCAACATACTACCAGTTTGGGACTCATGGCCTTTGTCCCTGCAGCTAGACAGGCCATTCTGCACTCCTGGCTTTGGTAACATTTGCCCCTGTCCTGTTCCAGCCATGGCTCTGTCTGGTATGCCACCCTGCCCCCACCAGCATGACCGTGCACACAGGTCACGGTAGTCAGGACGGAGTCAGGCCCATGCTGTTTCAGAAGTACCTGGATGGCCAGTATTCGGGGGTGCAGTGGCCACCCTACCTGCAGGATCCACTACTATTCCAGCCCCTGCTGAGAAGAGGCCCATTCAGACACAGGCTCTGTCTACACGGCAACTAGCCCTCGCAAATGGCCTGTGCCAGCTGACTCAGGCTGCAGGGCTTTTTCCATTGCTGTGTAGACTTGTGAGCTCAGGCCAGAGCTCTGGGACCATCCTACTTCACGGGGTCCTAGAGCCAAGACACCAGCCCAAGCCCAGAAGTCTATACAGCAGTGAAACAGCCCCACAGCCTGAGCCTGAGTCAGCTGGCATGGGCCAGCCGTGGGAGCTAGCTGCTGTATGGACATACCCTAAGAGACCAGTCATCGCAGAGGGAGGGGCAGTGGTAAGGTGTGTAACTCATTTCCACTTGGGGCAGTGGGAAGAACAGAACCCATCTCTCTCTCAAGGCAAGAGGTAAGTCACCCACGCAGGTAACAGCAGGCTGAATTTTAAAGAATATGGTTGTTGGGGTGTGGTTCTCCTCTTAATTTTAAACTAACAACCATTTCCTCAAAATGTGACTCATCCGGTAACAAGTTGTGCTTTGTTTACACCGGTGCCATGGTAACCAACCACATTCGTTACACCCCTCACCGCATTGTTTGCTGTCTGTTTCCAGGGATGACGGATGTAGCCCATGGTCTCATGCTGATTCTATGTGATAATAACTGCCCTGTGAACACACCAGCAGCAGTGACAGGATTCTCTGATGTCTCATCATCCTGACCCAGGATTGAGCCCACACCCATGGGACAGCATTAGCCTTTCATTCAGGGAGAGCATCCCAGATTTATTACCCTGTCAAAGGCCCCTCTGGTGGGTCAACCTAGCTTCCCAGCCAAGGAGGTTTCCTAAATTGCCCTCTCTGCCCTCCCCAGCCCAGCTAGTGCACACTCCAAGTTTCCATCTTTGCAAGTCAAGGATGAACTAGCACCTTCCCCAAGAGCCAGTCTCTCCCCTGCCAGTCCCTCTGCCCCCAACACAGGCAAAATGCACCCCAGGATGTGACTGTGGCTTCCTCTTTGGTAAGCCATAAACATAGGTGGCAGTAGGATGCCACTCCTTGAGGAGATTTGATTCTCTACTGGGCCAATGCTGGAGTTACACATACACCAAGCCCTCAGACTGCAGGCTTTCCTGGTTCCTGTTCTAGGCCTGTCAAACACTTGGTCACTCAATTCCTTCATACATGCAGCATCACGCACACATGTGCCCGGATGCTGACCTCTAGCTTGCTCAACAACTGCTTCAGCCTCAGCAGAAGGGCTGATCAGGCCTTTGCACCTGGCTAATCTATAGAGAGCTCCAGCTGGCCAGCTCAGCAAACTGGGACTTTTTTTGAGGCCAGCTGCCATTTTGAGTTAGCTTCTGGGCCTTCCCCTGCTGCCTGGCTCCATCTAGGCACTCTAGGGGTATTTCCACTCCTGGCTCAAAACAGCAGGTGAGGAAGGATATGAAAAAGAAAACAGGTTTAGTGAATAGCCCCAAATGCAACACAACTCACTCCCCTTTGTCAAGCTCACTCAGCCTGCTTCTTATTGGCTCTTTCCCGTCATTTCCACACTGTGTCACTGACCATCCCAGGTTGCTCCTTCCTAGGCACAGGCCAAAAGCAATCCATTAAATAAGGATCTAATTAGTTCCAGCTCAGCTCCACCAATGTATCTGCATAAGTCTGCTGGCCCTTCCCTCCAACTTCAGCAAGGAATCATGGGACCAGGACCCAGTTTTCCATTTCTCTGTCTCCACCTCCAGAAGCCCTGTGGAATCGTCTTGTCTTGTTCTTCGCAGACTGGAGCAGTTAATTTGTTTCCTTTCTTTATGAATCTGCTTGAAAGGAAATGCTTCATTAGCTACCCTGCAACCACCAGGCAGGATTTCTTTCCTCCTTCCAGAGGCAGTGCGGCTAGTGCTCGGGGCATTGTTGCTTTACTGGAGACATAATGTGTCAGAAGGCTCCAGCTTGGAGCTGCAGAATCTGGAAATACCTAGATCTTTCCATAGAGCCCATCACCATAGTATCTGTGTGACAGCCTCACAGCATTTGCCACACAGGGAGGTGTGCTGTACCTGGGTTAACTGATTCAGTGTCACCGAGGTCCCAGGTAAGACCAGCAATGATGCTTGAGAGAAGGTGAGTTCTGGCTTGCTAGGTGGCGGTGGAGGAGTGTTATGGCAAAGCTAGAACAGCCTGAATAGCTTTAGTATTTTGGGGTCTTAGCAAGCTCTGATGGACTGATGAAGGGAAGAATGTACTTCTAGAGCCAAAATCTCTCCTGTGAGAGCTCCACACTGGCTGCCTCATCCTGTTTTAATCTGGGGGTTGCCAGCTCACATGGCCCAACTGAGCTCAGCTGTTAGAGAAATGCAGGAGTTGGAAGTGATCTCTACGGAAGTTAGTGTCCCAACCAGAGAAGTCTCAACAGAACAAACACACCCTTACTTTGCCTCCAACCGAAGTGGAAGCCAGCGCGGACCCTGGAGCACAGGGTAACCAGGAGCAGCGCCAGGATTTTTGGCGCCCTAGGTGGGGGTTCTTCCGTGCTTCCGGTCTTTGGGGCACTTCGGCGGTGGGTCCCAGAGCGAGTGAAGGACCCGCCGCAGAATTGCCGCCAAAGACCCAGAGCACGGAAGGACCCCCCGCCGCCAAATTGCTGCTGAGGGCAGCAAAATGCCGCCCCCCAAATCCTGGTGCCCTAGGCGACCGCCTAGGTTGCTTAAATGGAAGCGCCGTCCCTGAGGGTACCATATGCTCCCTGCCACAAGCACTGCAGACTCAGCAAAGAGCCGCGTTCTGCACAAGGTGACATTTCTGGATGATCTTCAGTTACAGCCCCCTACAGAGCATATTGCAGGCTGGAGGCAACAGATCCATTGAGAATGATAGCGAAAGCCACATCTGCTAAGAGGTCCTAGCCACCCAGCCAGACACAGATGCCACTTGATCAGCCAAGATTCCAATAAGGTATCTTGATCCTTCACTTGAGTTACAAAAAGGCAGACGGACATTTTATTCCTCATCATTTGCTCTGGATTTTCCCCCTCCCCCATAAAGCACCATCTCTGCCTTCTCAGGATACATTTCACCCAGCCCCCTGCACAGAGGGGAAACAAAGAATGCACAATGAAAGAAGTGTGAAGCTGAATGTCATCAGCATGTTGGCACTGCAGCCCTTGCTGCCTTTCTATCTCCCTAGCCACATGGGCCTGTGGACCAGAAGGAGGATCAGAATGGAATCCTGCAAAATCCCATGCCTGGGAGCAGAAGAATAGTTAACCCAGAGAACCCTTCGGGAACCCTCAGAGAGAAAAGGACAGGCCTGCTTTGGAAACATGTATTTTCAAGTGGTTTTTCCTTCTGTCTTGTAGCTAGAATTCCACTCTTCTTTCTTTAGCCCCTCAACAAGGGGAGTGTTTGAACCAGCCTGCTCTACTGCTCTTCCCCAACAGATACATCAGATGCTGATAGAGACAGGGCACTAGACAGAGGCAGGAAACCTGGGTTCTATTCTGAAGTTGTTTTACCTCCGTATTTGGCACAGATGTGACTGCTGCTGGAATAGTGTGTCCAGTTACGGTGTCCACAGTTCAGGAAGGATGTTGATAAATTGGAGAGGGTTCAGAGAGGAGTCATAAGACTGACTGAAGGATTAGAAAACCTGCTTTGTAGTGGTAAGCTAAGTAGATTGAGCTCTTTTGAATCTTACAAATGAGGTTGAAAGGAAGGACTTGATCACAGTCTACAAATACCTGCATGTGTAATAGAAAGTTGATAGAGGGCTCGATCTAGCAGACAAACGTCTACTAAGAGCCAATGTTGAAGCCAGACAAATTCAGCCTGGAAATACAGCATACACTTTAATCAGCGAGAGTAATAAAACATTACAACAGCTTACAAAGGGTCATGGTGCGTTCTCCATCACTGGCAATTTTTCAGTCAAAATGGGGTTTTATTTTATTCTTTTTTTAAAAAAATCTGCTCTAATTCAAACAGGAGTTCATTAGGGAAGTTCTCTGGCCTGTGTTACACAGGACATCAGACTCAATGATCAAACTGGTCCTTTTGGGCCTTGGAATCTATGAAACACACACAACTCTAGAGCTGGTAGGAAATGTTTTAAAATGTTCAAACCCAGATGAGATTCTGTGGATTTTCTCTCCTCTCCTCACTTCTGTAAGCAGCTGCATCAGTGATGCAGAAAGAAACACAGTTCAGAGTCATTCTTAGCAAATGGCACATGGACTTGAATAAAAATCAGAACCAGCACAGGTTCACTCCAGACCCAAACCTTGCCTGAGGCTGTAGGATATTCACTTCAGTTTTGTTTTCTTTTACACACCCTCCCTCACTTCCTGTTTTCAGCCACAAGTGGAAATACCTCAGATTGATGAGAATAGCTTCTGTGGCAGATTCGGATTTTCTGAATTCACAAACCAAGCCCATTCACAGACTAAGGAGGTTTTGAGAAACACTGCAGCTATTAGATGAGCACCTAAGGATTCTCCATCATTCAGCACCTTACCCTTCCCTGTCATGGTCTCTCTCCCTCACCGGCTATGAGGTGGCCATGAAAGTGGCTGTGAAACAAATGTTCATCTCCTGGCTTCAGAGAGTAGAGATGCTAAAAGCCTGCACTCCATGGGACGGATCTGGAAAATCCATCAACCCTGGAAATCCAGAGAGTATCATGAATGTTTCTGACTTATCCTGTGGCCGTTAGAATGTTGTTTGGATTTGTTCATGTCATGAAAAAAAGTTTGGCTCAGTGTCAATAATTCTTTTCCAGAAGGTTGGAGGAGCAGAAGAGCAGACACAGAGAGCAGGCTGTGGGTCTGGTGACTGTTCTGTATGACTAGGACCCTACCAAATTCATGGTCCATTTTGGTCACTTTCATAAGATTCATAAGATTTTTAAAATAGTAAATTTCATGATTTCAGCTATTTAAATCTGAAATTTCAGTGTTGCAGTTGTAGGGGTCCTGACCCAAAAAGGAGGGGGTTTTTGGGGGGGGAGGTCACAAGGTTATTGGGGGGGGAATTGCAGTACTGCTGCTGGCGGGGCATTGCTTCAGAGCTGGGCAGCTGGAAAGTGGTGGCTGTTGGCTGGGTGCCCAACTCTGAAGGCAGCGCAGAAGTAAGGGTGACGATACTGTGACCCCCCCTAAAATAACCTTGTGACCCCTTTGCAACTCCCTTTTGGATCAGGACCCCCAGTTGGGGAAACACTGGTCTCCCTGTGAAATCTGTGTAGTATAGGGTAAAAGCACACAAAAGACCAGTTTTCACAGTCCGTGACGGGTTTTTCACGGCTGTGAAGTTGGTAGGGCCCTATGTATGACGTTAGAAGAAATCCTGGCCACATTGAAGTCAATGACTGGGGTGGGGGAAATGCCTTTGAGGGCTAGAAAAAAAAAAAAAGATACCTTACAGAGAGAGTTTGAAAGATCCCCAGCTGTTTAGCTTATTAAAAAGAAGATCAAGAGGTGACTTGATTATAGTGTACAAGTACCTTCATGGGGAAAAGGTACCAGTACTAAAGAGCTCTTTTATCTGGTTATGTCTTTCATCACAACAAGAACCAGTAGCTGGAAGTTAATTCCAGACAAATTCCAATTAGAAAATTAGGCACAATTTTTTTTGTTTAAGGACAATGAATCTCTGGAACAAACTATCAATAAGAGTGATGGAGTCGCCATCTCTTGAAGTCTTCAACTTTGTTTCCTTGTACTCCATCTGCCTGTCTATACCCATCTTTTAGTCTGTACTTGGATCATAAGATTTTTGGGGCAAAGGCCATCTTTTTCCCCCTGTGTCTGTACAGCACCTAGCACAGTGGGGTCCTGATCTATGCCTGGGGCTTCAAGGTGCTTTGGTAATACAATAAAGAATAAATCCAGACAGGATGAGTGCATGGAAGATAAGCTGTAGTCAGACACAAGTTATTGGGCTCAATACAGGAGTAACTGGATGAAAATCTCTGGCTTGTGTCATACTGCATGTCAACCTAATGAAACAATGGTCCCTCTTGGCCTTTAAAAAAAAAAAAAAAAAATCCAAGGAACCATGTGAGTTTTGCCATTAACTTCAACACAGCCAGGAATTTACCCATTGTGTTTTACAGGCTCTTTGAAGATAGCTTCTTCCTGTACTATCCTCAGGAAGCAACACAAACAAGTTACTGTTTTTCAGATTCATCCCCACTTTTATAACCCACAGTGGTTTCATTTCGTGCTCTTGAATTAGCTTTTATTCATCCAGTACTTTGAAAGCCACAATTTTGTCTTTAATACAATAATGTTGGACAGGTTATATGCAGCGTTATTTATGATCAGAATGTTTCCTGGGCATAATCCTTGGTGCTTAAGTCAGGCACTAATTATTTACACGTTTGCAAAAAGGAGCAGATAAGCTTGCAATAAAGGGATCTCTCATACATTACTGCCCCCTGAATAACATCCGGAATATTTTTACCCTGAATATAAACAGGGATATTTTGCAATTGAGCAATGATTTTGCAATCACTGTTTATGCTGATACAGTGGTAACAGATCTTTCCTTCAGCTCCAAGACATCTGATTATACAATTGCTAGTGCATTCGGTTTCCCCAGAAAAGGAGAGCATGGGGAGTTTGGGTATAGCAGTAGGAATCCAGAGATGCTTCTTTGAAGTGAATGGGGCACTCTGGAATTACACCAGTATACGTGAGAAAAGAAACAGGCATTTTATCTCAGGGAGTTGTGAACTGCCCTTGGCATGCAGGCTCCCATGGTTTGCAGAAAAGTAGTTGCACTGATAAACATGTAGCTATGTCCATGTTACCCCACCTGATTCCCGTCAAGGAATTTGCCTTGAAGTCAGATATAGAAACAAGAACCAGAGTGACTACCCATAACAGGCCTTCTCCATGGTCCTCCGTGAGCGGAGGTGGGGAAATCCACTGTCACAACTCACAAGCTAATCAGGCCCAGCATACATGGACGCACACCATGAGAAGATGTGAAAGGCCTTTAGAAATTGATCGAGGATTGCTGGAGTGAAGCAGTCTCAGCAGAACCTGAGGTATGTAGCATGACTGCGGCAAGAAATCCTTTGTCTGCTTATTGGTTACAAGAGGCCAAGATCAAAGGCCCAAACTGCATGAAGGAAAGATTGAGCCATTCAGGGTTGTTCTGATTCTGAATCTGAGACAGTTATAAACTTGTGGGTTTTGAAGGACTGACCAAAGCTGGAGTGACCTCTGGTAAGCTTTTTAGCATGGTGTTTTCTCTATCATGCTTTCACCATAAGAATAAATGTTCTTGTTTAAAGAGCTGTGTGGTAATTTATAACTGTGGGTCATTACACTGTTCATAACCTCTGAAGGGAAAGCAAAGTGCAGACACGGGCCTATTTAGAGCACCTGGTTTGCTGGGATTAGCACAGTGTAGGCAGGGAACTGTGCAAACGGAAAACTCCTGATCAGGGAGAGACACAGGTGGAGCTGTGACAATTTACACAGAGGACCTGCCCCCTGTAGTGCAAACTGCCCCCCCTCTTTCAATGACATTTTTATCTATTTCCATCCACTGATTCCTGCATCTAGTCCATAACTTCTTGGTGAACTTGAGCATTTTTTCCCCCTAAGAGACACCCAACTTCCCTGACATACTTCAAGTGGTGGAGAATCCAGCACATTCCTAGGTAAGGCATTCCAACAGGCACTGTTACAAATGTGCACCTTGTTTCTAGTTTAAGTTTGGCTAAGGTCAGTCTCCAAAAATTGGAAGTTGTTATGCTTTCATCTGCTACATTACAGAGCCCTCTACTAACACAAATCTTCTCTCCATGGGTACTTCTAGATCATGATTACGTCACCTCCTAACTTTCACTTTTCTAAGCTAAGCAGAACAATCTTTAGTCTCACTTGGAAAGCAGGTTTTCTAGGCTTCAGTTCATTCTCGGGGCTCTTTTCTGAACCCTTTCCAGTTTGCCAACCTCCATTTTAAAATGTTGATACCAGGACTGGACACAGTATTCCAATAACGGCTTCAACAATACCATATGCAGCGGTAACACCTCTCTACTTCTGCTCCATATATCCCCGATTATGCATTTAAGAATCACATGTGCTCTCTTAGCCACAGGATCGCAGAGGAATCTCATGTTCAGTGGTTTCCCCCATGACCGCTAAGTCCTTTTCAGAGTCACCGTTTTCCAGGACATAGGATGGGGGGCCTGTAACTATGACCTACATTGTTTCCCAGAGGTGTGGCCTTGCATTTAGCTGGATTAACACACATTTCACCAAGTGACTCAGATCACTCTGCAGATCTTACAAGAGTGCAAAAAGGATCTGAAAACTTTCCTAGCCCCTGAAAAATGCATTTGTTTCCCAGGCTCAGCTAGAAGTAAGAAAACTGGATTTTATGAAGCAATCACCAGAACAGTTTGCTTCTTGGCTGATCCCCAGCTGGAGAACCTGCAGCCCCTAATGTCATTTAGGCACAGAGTGAGGTGACGGAAATAGAGATTCAGAAAAAATGTCCATGTTAGCATTAATTCCTGGAGCAGCACTGGGAAACACCCCCAGAGCCGTAAAACCGAGTCATTCTGTCAGGACCATAAACTAGAATTGCTGCCAAGTCCTGGAGATTCTCCCCTACACAGACCATGCCCGATCTACCAACATCTCCATCCTACCCCTCATGGTTCAACGATAAACTGGAGAACCCAGTCCTTTGCCGGGGCAGAGGGAAACAGGGAGCTGCAAGCAGCTTGAATATCTACCAGGGGGGTTGTTCCTCTACAATAAAGAAAGATCCTTGACTCAAAACCTGCAGCTAGTTAAGATGCTGCTTTTGCAGAGTTTGCTCTACAAGTGTAACAGGTGGTTCCCCTGTTTTCTTGCTTCTGCAGAATTTGGTAAGGAAGTCCTGCTTATCAGAATGAGCTCAGAGCAATTTCCGGCAAGTGCTGCTTTGCTCCATGTCTGCTCTATGTTCACTCAGATAACACTGAGCACCGGGACTGTGCCTGGAGCTGTGTGAGCTGAAGGTGTTAGGAGATGTGTAAAAAGCTTCCTGACCCCAGTCCTCTCATGAACTTGCTGGTGTTTTCAAGATGAGCAACAATTTTGCTTCAGAAACAAGCACTGTAATGGGACAAGTACTAGCTACAAGTGGTGCACTCAGAGACCAAGAGTGTGCAAAGCATTTCCTTCTTATAGAGCCATTGGATTAGAAAGGACCGCAAGGGTCATCTACCCTAACCCCCTGCCAAGATCCAGGATTTGTTGTGTCAGCTTCTGACAGGCCAGGAGCTGTGATCAGCAGGAGGGCAGAGATATTCTCTGTTCCAGGCTCCTTGGATGTCCCCATCCAGGGACGCACAGAGCACTGGCTCAGTTTGTCTACTGCTGCCCCCCAGCTCCATGCCCTGGTGTCAGTGGGCCCCCTATTGCCATCTATATAGCTCACATGCATACAGCATGTTAAAGCTTCCTTCTCTGTTCTGGGCGTTAGGAGTACCTGGCGTCGCTTCTCCGTATCCATGGTCTGACTCACTGGCCATCCCCCCAGCAAGAGGAATGGGAAGCAGAATCAGCACAGCATGAACCAATTAGCACTGGCATAAGCATCCTGCATTCCCAGCCCACTGAAATCAGTGCCACACCATGATTCTCTGCAGGGAAAAGGAGGACACTGCTTAATTGCCAGAAACCCAATGCCACAGGAATAAACAAGCATCAGTCACAAACATCCACCAAATCAGCACATCCAGAACAGATTCCTGGCACTACACCAGGCCCTCAGTGAGTGCAATAAGGTGACCCAGTACAGGCTAGGGATGGCTTTCCTCCTCTTCTCTGGGGTCTCAGGCCGAGCGCAGCTCTGGGGAGAACTGAGGTGCCTCGCACAACAGGATACTTACAGCAGCACAAAGATCTAGTTTAAATGGGATGATGCTACTGTCAGGGTTCTCAGATCAGTAACTGATCCATCATGTTACTGCCCAACCTACAAGCTGGCAGACATGGCCATGCAAGAAACACACTCACCTTTCATGGAGTAAAGCAACCATCCTTCCAACTACTGCACCATGGAGCCCTCCAAGAGCATGTCCCCCTGCAAAGCAGAGCTTCTGGAGAGCACCTGTGATTTGACTCCAAAATACAGGCATGCTCCCAAGGTGGAAGCTGTGCTTGCTCTTCATTTCAGAGACTCAACCCTCCCAGGCATGGAGTTCAGCCAGCCCTCTAGATATGGAGCAATTAAGATGATGCTCTGAGGCCTGACTTTGTGGGTGGGCTGAGCCATGAAGCCAGACAGAAGTGTTTATGAATCTAGATTGAGCTCACATGTTCTTGAGCTATAGGGACTGCTGTGGCCACAGAGACTGCAACAAAAAGATACAGAAGAAATGGGCCAACATAGCAATGATGGTGCATCAGACTAATGCCACATTAGGCAGCATAGGGCTGAGCATGCTGATTTTACATGTTTTTTCTGTGGCTGAGCAGACCATTAAATGACTGGTTTGTATTTCAAAGGGGAGCCTAGTCAAAGATCCATGGAAAGGGACAGAAATGCACCTCTGACAAATACAGCTCAACAATTAAAGCAGTTGAGCTGTATTCTCCCCAAGGAAGCCAAGCATTTGGTAATGTTGCTCACAGCCACCTTCTCTTAGGTGTTGCAATGTGCCTTTCTGCGCCTGGACCAATGATGCTTTGTGGGGCCCCTCACCTCTAGCTTTCAGATGGTTTGTTCCTCGTGGCCACCAACTTGCCCTCTCTAGGGATGCAGAAGCTATGTCATTGTCTTCTCTGAGCCATCAGATGTGGGATTTTATGAGGATGGGACTAGAACCTGGGTCTGCAGGGTGGCTGACACCTCCACACCACTGTCTAGCAGCCAGGGTGGGGCTGCATGCAAGATCTCCACAGGGTCTAGGTGGTAAATGCCGCAGGAAGTACCATCTCACACAACCAGACTGATAGCTTCACTTGTGATCATTTTTGGTCCAGGCTGGCAGCTCAGCTTGCTCTTGGATTCCCAAGCCTGGCTTGGACCTTTGGCTTTCACCCTTGGACTCTAACTCTGGACCCAAGCCTTGGGTTTGGCCCTTGGGATCTGACACCGGGTTTTGACCCCAAGCTTTAGCACTTGAACTCTAACTCTGGCTGCGAACCCTGGCTTTGTCCCTTGACCCCTGGCTCTGTTCCCACACCCTGGCATCAGTACTAGGACCCTGATCCCAGTCCCAAACTCAGGTGACTGCACTTAGGCTCCAGCCCCAGTTCTGACCCCTGATCTAGGCCCTGGATGCAGAAATTGGCCTGACCACCCAAGCCCCACTCATGACACCACAGGCGCTATCAGCCTTCCACAGAAACACTTTACCTCTGAAGACACAGCAGTTCCTGGGCTCTGCATTCACAGCCCCTGAAGTTCTTAACTTTGCCCCCTTCCCTAGGCCGCACATATCACACTGCATCCATCTACACCACAGAGATGAAGGGAGCAGGGTTGTTTCAAACACTTCTCCCCTTTCACACAGCAGCTGCCTTTTCCATAGCCACAGAACCTTAGGCTCCCACGTTCCACCTGCCTTCTTGTCCAGCCTCCCCTCCACTGGACAATACTCTTAGGGTGTCCACCGTACTTCTCCCTACAAGCCAGTCTCTTCATAAGGGTCATCCTACTGTAACAGGCTGCTCTCTGGTTCCTCACTCCACTGATGATACTAATACAATAATGCAACTGACTTCAGAGTACAGAGGTTCATGTGGGGAACAGAAATTTGTTTTCAAGGCCTCCTGCATGAAAGTTTAACTAATTTCTCGCAGAACAGTTTGGAAGACAGGTTAGTCTGAAGTAGGCAAGGAGAAGGCCTGGAAAATGCAGTGGTCAGATTGAACGACCCAAGTGGTCTTTGCCAGTCTTTCTATCCTGAATTCTATGTTAAGTTAGAACTCTAGTCTTTTTTTGGAATCAGGAAAGTGCTCCCTGTTATAGTCTCATAAATCAAACAACTCCAGGTAGAGTGGGGAGAAAATGAGCTGATTTGAAAGAGCCACTCCCTCCCTCTCTCTGTTTCTCTTGCTGAAAGCCACAGAGTGTTTTTGGCTTTTCTCCTTGGTTGCTAAAACCTTTCTGCTTCCTGTTCTCTGTCCTTTGCAGAAAACTGTTCTGCTTTTTCCATCCAATGGCTTTCAGACCTAGCCCACAGTCAATTGCCAAAGTAGCAGGCTATTTTTCCTGTCTCAATGACGAAATGTTTATAGTAACTGAAACCTAAATGAACCTCCAAATTCACTGATCTCAATCCAGCCTTCAAATATAAAGCAAAAGCAGCCTTCTTCTCCCTCTTTGGGTGGTGTAAATAAATAAAAATATCAATAGACTTATCGGCTCCTTGGGCATGGCCTACAAAGGACAGGATTTCAGATGCCCACTCAAGCCAACCCTTGCCAGCTGCTGCTCCATTTGAGTGCCTTGGAGCCTTCTCTTTTGAACTTTGTTTTTCAGTTGGGCCCCCACAGGCACTCTCTCAGTGTGTCTTGACTGGGCATCAGTCACTGGAGGATACTCAGCTGGGGGCTTTCAGCACTGTCATCTCATGAGAACCCCTTCTCTTGTCTCTGTCTACACTAGCAGCTGTTCAGGAAGACCATGGACCTGCTGTTTGTGTCCATGACCTCAGACTGCTTCTTCATGCCTAGTGCATTGAGCTCACCTGTAATTCACCTCCAGGAACTTCGGGCACTGGAATGCCTCTGTATTTAATATTCTCAGTGTTACCGAAATGTTGGGTCTGCCTAGCTGAGAGCCAATAACAGCCTGACAGGGATAGGGAAAGATGCTTTATTCTGCAGAACAAAGGAGAGCCTTGCACCTTGGTACAAAGACTCTGTTTTATACAAATTTTACATTCACATTTAGACAAAGACCCTTGCCATGTTAACACTTGATTGGTGGTTGCCAGACTCCGTATTTTTGTTATATTTGGTCAGTGAAAACCAGTTTAGAGCCAGATTTCTCTGCCTCAAGGCAGAAGATAGTTCAAAAGTTCAGGTTACTGTGTACGTGAGGCCTCTGCTTTCCTCTAATGGCTGAACTGCTAGCTGTTAAGGGGGGGTTGGTAGTAACTTTCACAGTCCCCCCTTCGGGCCTGATAAGCCCAAATTGTCAGGCCCCTAGCACAATTTGCAATTAAGCTGGAGGGACAGATACTGGTTTTTTGTATGGGCAGCAGAGTCCCTAGTCACAGCATTACAGAGACACTTTGCACATTGCATTATTACCCTAACAATACACAGACAAAAGAGAAAGAAAATAAATTATTTGACAATTGTACGGAAAAGGCCAGTAAACCATGACCCAAGGTGTGGGAGGAGGTCCTCGAAATTAAAGATGTGATTAAGGGATACAGCATGGAAAACAACAGCATTTTTTTTTTTTATACATAGGTTATTTTGATATTTTGTTTTTTTTATTTAAGAGACGCCAGTCTATTTACGCAAGGTCAAAACAACTTTTTCCACAATTTTTTTTTGCTTGCCTCACACAATCCTTGCTTTTACAAATTTCGTGTTATTAGGGTTACAGCTAGCCTGACTTTGGCTAACAGAGACTGTCATGCATTAAGATTTTTTACAAATTCTTGTTAGTTTTTTTGTACTTTTACACTTCCAGACAGAAAGTGTCCATGTATGTCTTTAGGACCACAGATCAGATGGTACTCCTGATGCGTCTGTAAGGGGAGTGGGCCAAGTCTGGTGCTCAAGATTACTTCGAATGGCCATCAGCTGATTGTTTAAAAATTCAAAATTTCCTAAATATACTAGGTTCCACTGCAATGCCTTCCCATTCTCAGTGATATTTAATACCATTTGTTAGTAACAAAGGGTGGAAATGACATGTAACTTACCAACTTCAGCCTGTACTTGGGTGTATTACAGGGGTAATACTGTAATGGAGGAGATGGCAGGGGCAGTGGCAACAAGGTGCCTTTGGTACTTGTCATTTAAAACCCAATTAGGGAGAGCAATACAAGCTGAAGGATTTATCCAGAACACAGGGTGCAGCATGTAGAATAAACCCCAAAATCCAATTAATACCACATTTTTAAGCTTGGGTTCCACATATTTTTTTCTGCCAGTGTATAATTTTTTGTTTTTTTACCAGGGTCACTTTTTAGTGTCCTTTCTAGTTAGCAATTTCTGGACTTTGGTAATTTCAGTGGAGTGAGTGTTTTCCACTCCCACCCCCCCGAAACAGTTGTGGTTTAGCATTTTACAGGGGAGAGATTACCAGCACATTACCCTGTAATGGTTTGGATTTTTCTAGAAAAATCCAAAAGTACAGTAGATTTGTCAGTGGACAAGGGAGAGGTTACTAGCACTTCATCTTGTCCTTTTTCCCTGCTGTCCAGAAGGCACAGCAGAGCTAGAAGGAGAAATATGCTAATTATTAGTAGGAGAATTCTTCCGAGGTGGAGAGGTCTTTTTGCAGTGAGAATTATGGATCCAAGCAGTCAGTTTTTGGCACTTTACAGCGGTGTTGGTAGTCAGCAGGACTTAATAAGGGCCTTTCCAGCATGGAGCCAAAACAGTTTTTGGTTGGTGGACCTTTACATAGAACCAAAAAACTGAATCTGAGGAGTGGCAGGGCTGCTAGGGTCTTTGGGTAGCGCTTCTTTACCTGTGCAAAAAGAAACTTAACATATTGTATTAGTGCCTGGCAGTGTTTTGCAGATTTTACAGCTGCTTGGGCACATTTAAGCCTCCCCCTTTTCTTGGTTGTTAGCCAAGTCTTAGCTGTGAGCAGTGTTCTTGAATGGGGCCAGTATTTTATTTTTAGCCTGAGCTTGCTAGCTTTTTTTTTTTTTTTAATTAATTTGTTTGTTTGTTTGTGGCTTTTTTTAACTTGCAAAGGAAACTTATTTTTTACTTATATTTTTTTTTAATAACAAACATATAAACATTGCCATTATACAGTACATTAGTTTTATTATTTAAATGTATGCCACATATACTTTTTTAGTAAAATAACTTTATTACAGAGCTTTGGAGCAATAAGCCAGGACCAGCACATTCACTTTGAGGAGTTTACTCAATACAACCTCTGGTGTCCCATAGCTTTCCACCATTCCCAGCTTTCTGGCTAGAAATCTGAGGTAGCCAGAAGAATTCCATGTACAATATGGGGAGTGGGTTAACTTTTTATGTCCTTGCTTTTAAAGATGGTTGGTATGCAAATTTTAATAAAAAATTTTAATTAAAAGATTTGGCCAATGAAGTTCTTTTTCTTACTTAAAAATATATTAAACTTTAGTATATCACATTTTCTTGATTTATTTAAACACTTTGTATTTTAAGTTGAATAAAACAAGTATTTGCATTTTAATATAACCTTTTTGTTTGATTTTAAACTAGACTATTCTATAAAAATATTAAACACAACAATTCTGGCCATGAGACCACCACCACAAGACAGGACATAGAACACAAAACATAATTCCTATTGTGCCAGTAAATGCATGGCACACTGAATGCTGTTCAGCTGGCATCAGGTTTTTTTTTTTATTTGAAAGACAAAAAAACCCAGAGATTTACCACTTCTGGGCAGTCAATCATGACTTAAAATATACAAACACCCTTGTTGACTTCAGGCAAAACAGAGGAATTACCCCATATTTTCTTGTATTTGTTTTACAGGCAGCCGAGGTTTCAGTGGCTTTTACCTTATTAGTAAGATAATTTGCATTAATACAGATGCTTTCTGGCTTGCTTTTGGATTTAAAGCTATTTACAGCTTAGATTTTTACCTTAAAAGGGACATAATTAACTTTAAAATGTTTGTAAATAAATTCTGGTAAAGACACCAAGAACTTTTCTTTTTAGCATTTCTTTTTGAACACCGGGTAAAGGCCATTTATTTAGCATATAATTTAAAGGGCTATTCTTAGAGGGTTTTTTTTGAGACCAACTCATTTGTTTTTTGACACTTAAACAGAGAATTAAACAGAGAGCAAAGGGAATTACGGTCTAATTCAGGATTTTTTAGTTCTATTACACCGACTGCTACAGGGGATGGGACAGAGAGATCTCAATTCGACCTCAGAGCTTTATTGCATGCTATGGCTTCCACCCTGAGGAATTATGAACGAGAGGTTCAGTTCCGCCCACACACCTAACGCCCAAATGTATACAGCAGAAAAACATTAACCAGTTAACCAAAACAGAACAGAACCAGAACCAGATAGTGTTCTATTTTATTAAGGCTCACCTTATTGGAACATGAACCCCAGGGGCCACGGTGAAGCGAGGAAGAGGGGCTAAATACCCTGGTGGCACCGCTCCTAGTTCACCACAGCCATCCAGAGTCCGATGTCCGAGCTAGAAGAGTCACGTCTGGAGTCACCAGAAACTGTTACCAAAATGTCGGGTCTGCCTAGCTGAGAGCCAATAACAACCTGACAGGGATAAGGAAAGATGCTTTATTCTGCAGAAGAAAGGAGAGCCTTGCATCTTGGTACAAAGACTCTGTTTTATACAAATGTTTTATACACATTCAGACAAAGACCCTTGTCGTGTTAACACTTGATTGGTCGTTGCCAGACCCCGTACTTCTGTTATTTGGTCAGTGAAAACCAGTTTAGAGTCAGATTCCTCTGCCTCAAGGCAGAAGAGAGAAGATCGTTCAAAAGTTCAGGTTACTGTGTACGTGAGGCTTCTGCTTTCCCCTAATGGCTGAACTGTTAGCTGTTAAGGGGGGTTGCCAGTAACTTTCACATCAGGATGCTATAGTGTGATTTCCTATTGGGTGAGGATGTAACAGCCAGTACCTGTACTCACAACTGCTCTCTATGGATAGAATTTGGGACCTGCCCACTGCGTGCATTTTTCCCTCTGCTGGCCATGGAGGGGCTGTCTTAGTTCACAGGTATCAGCAGGGTAGCCGTGTTAGTCTGGATCTGTAAAAAACTGACAAGGAGTCCTGTGGCACCTTATAGACTAGCAGACGTATTGGAGCATAAGCTTTCGTGGGTGAATACCCACTTTGTCAGACACATGGCGCATTAGTTCACAGGGTAGTTTTGGAGCCAGAGTTTGTTACAGCATCACCGAAGGGTGTGATACACCAGAGCACTGAGAAGAAACTGAATTTTATTTACTGTCCCCAATCATATAATATTGGTCAAGGTTACAAAAGTCACAGCCCTGTCACCTGACAGGGCTCATTCTCATTCAGGACTGTGTCCGGCATCTCCAAGACCAGCAGCTGCAGTGCAGTCACCATTTGTTCCTTTCCACCCAGCTGCAAACCATTTGCCTCTGGTAGACAGTGGGAGGACCCTTTATGGCGACAATGCACATCCTCCTAGAGCAGGGATTGGCAACCTTTGGGATGCAACCTGCCAGGGTAAGCACCCTGGTGGGCCGAGCTGGTTTGTTTACCTGCCGCGTCCATAGGTTCAGCTGATCGCGGCTCCCACTGGCTGCAGTTTGCCACTCCAGGTCAATGGGGGCTGCTGGAAGTGGCACGGGCCAAAGGATGTGCTGGCCGCTGCTTCCTGCTGCCCTCATTGGCCTGGAGCGGTGAACCGTGGGAGCTGCGATCGGCTGAACCTGCGGACGCAGCAGGTAAACAACCCAGCCCTGTCCACTAGGGTGCTTACCCTGGCGAGCCACATGCCAAAGGTTGCTGATCCCTCTCCTAGACAGTGCTGGAAACCAGGCTGAAAATATGCTGGGCCACACAGGCCAGACAGCTGAGATTTATTATTTTTAAAAGAAATTGTTCACTAATGGACAGCTACAGACCATCTGATTTCCCCAAGCCTTCTCCTTCCTTCTAAACTGACCCTTCTGGGATCAGAGCAGATCAACAGAAAACCCTGGCTCAAGCAAATAGCTTTCTAAATAAAAAAACTACAACAGCTGTTTCTTTCTCTTGAACCCCTGACCCCTGTGCCAAATCCATTGATGTGTTTATTTGGCCAAGGCTACAGCAGGATGTGGTGTAGTATTAAATTCTCCAGTCGCACGCTTGGATTTGGCTTCAGCTTCCAGCAGCATCCACTCAAACAAGGCAGACTCTGCTGAGGGCTTCATCTTAGACTTCCTTTTCGTTCCAAACCCAGGTGCCTTTCTGTGTGGGCAGGTGTAGTGGGGTGAGACACACCCGCAGGAGTGCTGGCAGTAGGTGAAACTGCTCTTCCTGGTACTTAGGCCCCTGTGACTGGCTTGCTGCCCCTTAAACTGTGCCCTTCCCCCACCAGAGACAGGGATCAGTGCACCAGAACAGAATGCAAGGAGCAGTTCTGCAGAATGTATTGTAGGAAAAAGGTGTAAAGAACTGAGACCAATGAAATGCATCTGAGAGGGAAGCCAGCAGAAAGGGCTACGGGCCACTGCAGACACTCTTTGCTTACTGATGGGGTACAGACTCAGGGCCAGACTGGCAGGTCCCCCTCGCAGCTGAGCAGCATGGGAGAGAATGAGAAGACTTTTCCCCTTCCATAAGGGCCATTCAGAGCTGGGGGAGTGCAGGGGCTCCCTCCCAAGAGTGATTTGCTGGGAAGGGGCAGAGCCTACTCTAATCTACCCCCATGTACGCCAGCCAGGAGAGCTCCTCTAACTGGCACCAATGGGTAATGACTCCCAAGGAGCTCATCTGCTCGCTAGGATCACCAATGTGCCTTGCACTTTGCCACAGTCTCTTGCCACACGTGTCCCAACCCCTACCCTGGCTGAGGATTCCTCTAAATGCTAAGGACCGGACTGGCTCCCAGCCAACCCTGGAATCAGGGAGCTGTGAGGGTGGCACAAAGCCACCTTTGCCCAGCGCCCCAGACCTGCACCAAGTGCTGCACAGATGGACCAGAGAGACTGAAGCAGCAGGGACAGGGTGTCTGGCAGCCATCCTGAGCAGAGCTGTTCTGTAAGTGATGTTCCATCTGGCAGCTATAAGCTCCCATTTGCTTTTGCCATCTCCCGATCCTTGTGTGCTGACGGGCATGTATCTTCCAAAACAAGACTGCGGCTCGAGTTTGCTGCATCTGCGTTCACTCACCTCTCGTTCTACCAGGAACCAGCCACCCTTTGAGTCCAGGCTTCAGCTAAGCACTAGGCATCCAGGCAGCATGCTCTGCCATAATGCCATCTTGGGCTCCAATAGGAGAATCCAGCCCTGGTGAGGTTTCAGCAGATGATGTTCGGCTTGCACATAACTGATGTGTTTCTCCAACCCTGGGAGGCTGCCAGATCCCTGCTGTGCTCGGAATACCCTGAATGCTTTGGATAGCTGGGGAGCCGGGTCCCACACCACACTGTGTCAGATTTCAGGCACTCCTGAGGACACTTCACTTGATGGCTGGCCTGATGTCAGGGCGGCACTGAACCTCACACCAAGCAGTGTGTCAGAGACTGGGGTAGCATCATGCCTGGTGACTGGAGCAGTCAGACCTAGCAGGTAGAGCAGGAGTCGGTAGACAAGAATAGGAGACTAGGGTCAGAATCTGAGTCAGCAATCAGACCCCAGGGTCAGAGCTGGGTTACCTGCAGCGAGGCAAGGAAGGAGCAGGGCTGGAACAAGGCAGGAGCTGTCACAACCATGGCAAATAGCATGAGCAGCAACCAAACTGCTGTTGCTGTTGGGTTGGAGAGCTGGTCTGCCGATTCTTCCCACCAATCAGCTGGTGTAGCTGACTCCAGGTTAGGTTGCCCAGAGCCTGGCTCTGCTGTAGGCTGTGATTCCTGGCAGTATTGCTAGCGAGTGGGGGAGGAGAGCAGGAAGGCAGTATTGACCTAGTCCTGGATTTGTCAGGAATAACGGTCAATCAGAATTAAACATCAGAGATGCTTTTTGTGGCTGGCAAAAGACTCACTCACTATCCCTAACTATGGGCTTGTCCCCAGTTCCAAGCCTATTTGCAGCAGCTTGCAGCCTGGCCTAACATGGTAATTCTGGGGGCAAGAGGGAGTAAATGCCCCATCCACTGCTTGGCTGGAGATCCAGGGTGGTACACCAAGCACTACTCCCATGAGCAGGTGCGAGGAGAAGCAGCCAGGGGTGGCCCTGGTCCATTGTCATGGGGTTCACTTACCATCAGAGTACCTCCTGTGGGCATGTCTGGGGATTAGCTCCACCCACATCCAAGACCCACTTCTGTCACTTGTTCATGCACCTTGCAGTCCTCCACACCACAGTCCCCTTCTGCTGCCTGTTTCCTGGGTTTATCATAGGCCTATTACTGCTCAGCTGAGCTCTATTCCCAATCAGGAGGTGCTTGTCTGGCCTAATTCCCCTCAGGTGTGGTCTATCTAGTTAATTGGCTCCTGTCTCAACCTCATTAACCCACTGAAGGCTGGTGTGGGATGAACACCTTATCACATCCATCAAGAGATCTGAGCCAGTAGCAGGCTGCCAGAAGTTTCTTCTCCCATGGGGAAGGAAGTTGCAAGGAAGGAGTTATGCTGAATCCCAATTCCTTCCCAAGCCTGTACCTGGGATCACCCCAGGTGCTTTGAAAGCATCACAGGTCTCCCATAGATATAGCCCATGACCCTTTCACCTGCCTGCTTGAGAGCTTGCCACAAACACTGCTGATGGGTCTCTGAAAACTTACCCATCCAAAAATCACTAGTTGCTTTGAAATATGTGAACACCTGTTTCCAATGAAATTATGGACATTATAGTTAGTTCACTTGCTCCTGAACTCCTGTCTGCTTGGGGAGGGGAGTGACTGAACACTGCAGTGGGGATCGAAGTACAACTGCTCTTCTTGTACTCCCCACCAATCCTGGAGATGCCAGTTTGGTTCTAGCACAAATGTATCCACAGAGCTCTCCTTCTTACAATATAGTCTCTGCTGTGAAGGCATTTTGGAGATGGTAAACATAGGGAAAGCGCTCATTTAAGCTGAGATGAAAATAATGTACCAAGATGTTGAGAAAAAAAATTCATTATAAATCCCAAAGTGAGCAGCTGAGCCACTAGAGTGTAGACAGTAAAAAAAAAGTGTATATACACATGTGCATTGTTGGTGTAACAGGTACACATGCACACACACACACACGGAGGTAACCGTGTGCTAGCACAGAATGCTTTAACTCATGTACATTCAGACTTTAGAAACATTTTGTGAGCCAGTTGAGGTTGCTAGGAGACAATGACAAACATAAATCTACAGAGCACAGAATAAGATTTTTGACCTACCCATACCACACGCATACACACATGCACACACACGTGCACACTCACACACACACTCTGAGACCATTCCACCCAATCGCCACACCCTACACAACCAGTCACCAAGACTGGTCAAGGCTACAAAGAGCTAAGGGGAGCCAGGGCCGGCTCTGCCATTTTTGCAGCCCCAAGGGAAAAAAAAAAAAGCCACCTGAACTGCCGAAGCAAAACAAAAAGCCGCTCAGACTGTGCCGCCCCAAGAATGGTTGGAAGTGCCTTAGCAAGTGCCGCCCCAGGCACATGCTTCCTCCGCTAGTGCCTGGAGCCGGCCCTGAGGGGAACTGTAGAAGGACCTAAGAGAGCTTCCTGACTGCCAGATCCTGGGACTGGGATGACAGGGGATAGATCACTTGATAATTGTCCTATTCTGTTCATTCCCTCTGAAACATCTGGCACCGGTCGCTGTCGGAAGCTAGGATATTGGGCTAGATGGACCATTGGACTGACTCAGTATGGCCATTCTTATGTACCATGGGTGCTTGGGCAAGAGTATGGAAGATGAAATTCAGTGAAGAAGTGCAAGGTGATGTCCAGTGGAAGGAATCATTTGAATTACTCACACACATTGCTCAGAATAAGTTAACACTGGAAAAATATCAAGGTCGTATTGTGGACAGCTCAAAGAGAGCATCTGTTCAACAAAGCACTGTGGTTAAGCATGAAAAACCTGAAGCAAATGAATTCTAAGAGAGAGTAATGCTAAAAATATTATAAGGCCATGGTCTAAATCATTGGTACAGACTGTGAGGGAATGCTGTGTTCTACCCCTGTCATCTCATCTTGGAAAGGATATAGCAGAAATAAGGTCTGGTATAAAGATTATTGAACTCACTGAGAGTCTTTCCACTGACTTCAATGGGATCTGGATCAGGCCCATAGCAAGTGTCCAGAAAAAAGCAGCAACAACAAATTAAGTTCTGAAAATTTTCCATATGAGAAGAGTTTATGGTTTAGAGAGGAAATATGAGAGAAGTAAATACATTAATGAACAGCATTAATCAGCTGCTCCTTTTTGTCCTCCTAACAGCAGGGCCAGGAGACATCTGGTGAAACTCAAAGGCAACACATTTCAAATGATCAAAGGAAATCCTTTTCTCATCCGCCCCAAAAAGCATAACACCCATATCCTGTGGAACTCACTGCCACAAGATATTTAGGCCAAGAGCATACAAGAGAACTGGACCAAGTGATAAATCCTTACCACTCACATGTTTTTAAACACTCCTCTCCCCAGGGGAGGGAGCAGAGCTGTCCAGATGGACAGGGTTTCCTACTCCTGTTTTTTTGCCAGAGAGGGATCATGGTAGTGACACAGGGGAGTAGACTCCTCTCTGCCCTTAGAAGTACTATTCTCAGAGACCCCCTTGCCATCTCTCCAGCAGCTCTTCAGCACCCTGTCAATGGATGGATCCCTGGCAAGGTGATTTCCCACCTTATACTCATGCTCCTTCCTCTTCTAGCTGCAAACATCCATAGGGAGCTGAAGAAAGCCAGCCCTGCTTTGAATCAAGGTAACCGCTCTGTGGAGGGGCCACTCACCTGCCAGTGCGCCGCCTCATTGCCAGGCACAGTGCAGCAGCCTCTGACTCTGGCACTCCTGGCAACAGCCCCTCCCACCTTGAAGTAATTTGCCCCTTCTCACAACTCAGACCTCCTAGCCAAGTCATGTATAGTCCCACCCCTTCCACGGTAGTGGAAAGGCTAAAACAAAAAGGCTACTTACCTTACACCAGGGCTTCAGCACCACCCTGGGCTCAACAGGCCTTGACTCGGGGGGCTTGTACATCCCTTTTCCTGTTGCAAGTATAAGAATAGCTATATTGGGTGAGACCAAGGGTCTATCTAACCAAGTATCCTGTCTTCCGACAGTGGCGAATGCCAGGTGCTTCAGAGAGAATGAACAGAACAGCAATCATTGAGTGAGCCACCCCCTGTCATCCACTCCCAGCTTCTGGCAGCCAGAGGTTTAGGAGCACTCAGAGCATGGGGTCAATAATAGTCATAATTACAGAATTGCTGAACATTATAAGTCAAGTTCACCGCGATGAGAGAAGGAATGGCAGTGAGAATCACAAGCAGCGTGGAAAACTTTAGGTGCCCAGTTCAGTCTTATAGCTGACTGAGTGAGAAGTAAGAAGGAAAGTACCTCATGTTAGAGTTTAAATAAAAGTTGGTCATCATAACAGTTTTATACTGGTGTGCCCCCATTAACTTTAATTAAATTACTTCTCATTTACGGCTGGTCTACCCTGGGTGGGGGGATCGATCTAAGATACACAACTTCAGCTACATGAATAGCGTAGTTGAAGTCTAAGTATCTTAGATCGATTTACCTCTCATCCTCACAGCGCGGGATCAATGTCCGCGGCTCCCCCTGTCGACTCCGCTACTGCCGTTCAGGCTGGTGGAGTTCCGGAGCCGACGGGAGCACTTTCGGGGATCGATATATCGTGTCTAGGTGAGACGTGATATATCGATCCCCGAGAAATCGATCGCTACCCGCCGATACTGCAGGTAGTCTAGACGTACCCTTACACCAGATTAGCTGGCATCCTCTCTCTTACCATAGAATATGCATTTTATATAAGGCATGATCGGAAAACATTTTACACTGACAGGTTTCAGAGTCACAGCTGTGTTAGTCTGTATCCACAAAAAGAACGGGAGTACTTGTGGCACCTTAGAGATTAACAAATTTATCTGAGCATAAGCTTTAATGGGCTACAGCCCACTTCAACGGATGCATAGATGGAACATATAGTAGGGAGATATATATACACATACGGAGAACATGAAAAGGTGGGAGTTGCCCAACCAACTCTAAGAGGCTAATTAATAAAGAGAAAAAACTTTTGTAGTAATAATCAAGATAGCTCATTACAGATAGTTTGACGAGAAGGTGTGAGGATACTTAACATGGGGAAATATATTCTCTGTATATATCGCCCTACTATATGTTCCATTCTATGCATCCGATGAAGTGGGCTGTAGCCCATGAAAGTTTATGCTCAAATAAATTTGTTAGTCTCCAAGGTGCCACAAGTACTCCTGTTCATTTTACACTGAGTAACTGTTATTGATAATTTATGCTCCTGTTTCCAGCATATATCCACAAATTTATTTTTCAGCTGAACCATGATTGTTGTAAGATTTTTATATGTGGCCATATGTGGATTTTTATATGTGGAACTCTTTGCCAGAGTCTGTTGTGAAGGCCAAGACTATAACAAGGTTCAAAAAAAAAACTAGATAAGTTCATGGAGGATAGGTCCATCAATGGCTATGAGCCAGGATGGGCAGGGATGGTGCCCCTAGCCTCCATTTGCCGGAAGCTGGGATATTGAGCTAGATGGACCTTTGGTCTGACTCAGTATGGTCATTCTTATGTGATTGAAAGACAAAAGTATAAATACATTAATTTGTATTTACTTTTTTAAATGGTTCATAACAGTGGTTCTCAACCAGGAGTATGAAGAAGTCTTCCAGAGGCACATCAACTTATCTAGATATTTGCCTAGTTTTTACAGAAGGCTACGTAATGAGCTGAAGTCAGTACAAACTAAAATTTCATACAGACAATAATTTGTTCATACTGCTCTATATACCATACACTGACATGCGAGTACAATATTTATATTCCAACTGATTTATTTTATATGGTAAAAATGAGAATAGAAGCAATTGTTCAGTAACAGCACGTTGTGACACTTTTGTATTATTATGTCTGAGTTTGTAAGTAAGTAGTTTTTAAGTGAGGTGACACTTGGGAGTACACCAGACAAATCAGACTCCGGAAAGGGATACAGTAGTCTGGAAAAGTTGAGAGCCACTAGTTTATAGGATAGACACACAAAAATTACAATATATGACATTTTCACATAAGAACCCTGTGCTAAAAGTTACATCTGATGGATAGACATATATACCCACTATCAAAATGCACAGTCATTCACCAATTAACTGTGTGATCCTATGATTCTAACCCTTATCAGCTCTTCCTGTACCAGCCTTTGGTTTGTTCATTTGCTTTGTCCTGTTTAAATTTAGGCCGTGATCCTGTGAAGACTTAGCCATGTGCTTACCATTAGGCACTGCGAATGGTTTCATTGAAGTAAACCGAAGACTGCTCACAATGGGTAAAGTTGAATAAAAATATAAGCTTTTGCAGGTTTGGGGCCCTTTTTTTAAGCTCTCGTGGGCACATTTTTTACCTGTTTTTGTAAAGTTTCTAGCACACATCTGGATGTACAAAAAACAACAATAAAACAATGTTAACAGTTACACTGGTCAGTACCCTTGGACAGAGAGTACTGTTGACGCACCAAAGGGGTTAAGGTCTGATAAAGGAGAGAAAGTCAGAGACAAGTAACCTCCCTGGATCTGATCTTACTCCCACTCGAGCAGTGGTGGGCAACCTGCAGCTGCAGGCTGCATATGGCCCATCAGGGTAATCCGCTGGTGGGCCACAAGACAGTTTGTTTACATTGACCGTCCGCAGGGACAGCCGCCTGCAGCGCCCAGTGGCTGTGATTCACCATCCATGGCCAATAGGAACCACAGGCGGCCGTGGCTGTGGACAGTCAATATAAACAAACTATCTCAGGGCCTACCTCCGAATTACCCTGATGGGCCATGTGCAACCTGTGGGTCTCAGGTTGCCCAGCACTGCACTTAAGCAAAGTGAAGTTTCTCCACTCATTTAAACAGGGCTTCCCAGGCAGAGCCAAGTCTGTGCTGGGAGCATGAAAGAAACCAGGCTACATGTGCCTTCACTGTCATACTTTCTGCTTCAAGTGACTCCAGAAGACACAATATCAGACCTGTGACATAAAACCACAACCACCAGGCTATCCCTGCTTAGGTAAGGAAGTAGTTCTGTTCCTTTAAACCCCTTCATTTTCACTGGCATCTGAATTAGCCTTAGTAGATGGAATACTAAAAGGTTATTTTGGGTCAGAAAATGTACAAATCTAAGAAATGTTGCAATGCCCAATGAAATGTTCAGAAGAGCAGCACTAGTGGCATATTGTAAAACGTTGTTATTAGAAATAGACTAACATGAGGTCCTCTGCTCTGCTTCTGTGGAATACAGAATGCCTCTCTTGGAAACCTGTTCTTTTACCTATTTGTCCCTGTTCTGCTGCTAGTCAGGAGAGGTTTCCAGCCCATATCATCTTTCATTTCAAAGGCTTTTTGTTGGGGTTTATAGTCAGTGATTAGCTAGTTTGTAATGCTTGGCAAAGCATCCTCGGGTGAGCAGGTTACTATAATTCTGCTGTGACATCATATTAATAGAGCTAATTCTATCACCAGCATTTTCTGGGGTTTTGAAGGGAGAACCCAGGTGCTGCTCTTTGCATATCTCTCCTCACTTCTTTGCATATTGACTTTTATTCTCCTGTGAAGAAGCCCTGTGTTCCTTTCTGGAGTGTTTAAACAAGGCTCCAATCATCAAAACATGCTGGAGAAAAACAATTATTGAATGGCCCATTAAGTTTGAAGAGAGGAACAGCTTCCTTCAGTTGGCAATATGCTTGCAGGTTAGTGCTGGTGCAAAGAGTAGCAGGTGACTGCAGTCTGGCTGCACTTCCATGGTTCTGTCTTGTCTCTGTTGGACAGTCAGTGATGTGCTGGAAGGTGCTCACTGAGGCTTTCCCTTTTTACATTTCTGGCACCAAACTCCAGGGAGAATGGGGTACTGTCAGGTGCTGCTGGCAGATGTCTTAATTACACTGCTTAAAGTCCTTTTGTTTAAGGGACAGATTCTCTAGCCCCCAGTGCATACCCATAGCCCTGAGCACATGCTAAACTGGGTTTAGCACAGGCTAAGCAGAATCCCCTTACGGACAATTCATTGTCACATCACTAGGCCACTTCTCCCTGGCAACTGGGCCAGAGATTATTTGCACCTGCAGATCCATCCCAGGGGATTTCATTGAGCAATCTTGTCTTAGGTGACCAGAGAACCAGTTAACAGGCACCTGACCCATGCAAAGTCTATGGCTTATTTGGTTAATACCATCCACTGTTATCTGAGGACCAAGCCCTATTTTGCATTCATTACTGAGGCCTGGCTGGATATTTCAAGTCCAGTGTTTTCTAGATGAGAAGTTGGTTCAACCTGAACCAGGAGAAGGTTTGTTTGGTATCAGCTATAGCAATTACAGTATTATTGGTATTTATTGTTATATGTAGTATGGTAGAGCAGGGATCATGACCCCTCTGAGCTAGGTGTTGTGCACACGTAAGAAAAAGTCCCTTCTCCAAGGAGCTTGCAGCTGCCCTTCGAAGTAGAAGGTACCTTACCCCAAAAAAGGGTTTGTTTTAGTGTGTCTGGCAAGGCGAGGGTTAAGATGGGAATAGCTTTAGTCCCGTCTGTGTCTTGGCCTGGTGCTAGCTAGCTTGGCTTGGCAATTTCACCATCCCTGTGGGAGTCTTATCCTTGAAAGAGAACTCGCAGGATCACAGGGCTACCCTGACAGAAAGCAGACCATCGGGCTGTGTGTGGCTCAGTGTGCCCAAGTGGGTGTTTTTGGCTATCTTGGGGGACTCAGAGGGGAAATAGAGACTTGGGAGTGGCCCATCACCTCCATCAGGTTACACCGGTGCTCCCTCAGGGCAGAGGGTCTCTTTCACTGGGCTATCCTTGGAAAGTGCTGGCACTAGTGGGATTTCAGATCAGAGCTGGAGTCCTGTCATCCTGGGCTGCTCTACTGAGGGCCTTGTAAGAAACCACATTCATCTCTATGGCAGCTCCTAGATAGCTGCACTCCCTTTACTCCAGTGACATATGAAGCCTTAAGGGAGGAGACCAGAGCATTGGGAAAAACAATAGCGCTTGCTCTGACTGGCCTAGCCTCTGCTGTCCTGTGGCTGTGCAGGGGCTTTCCTCTGCTAGAGCAGCTGCCAAGCCTTGCCCAGTGAACCTGCTGCAGACAGCACAGAGGCACCGTCTCACTGTGGGGAATTCCCCTCTGCTTCACGGCCACGCTCGACTGGCTCTGAGGCAGCAGCACTGTGCGTCGCCTCAACACAACTGTTCAGTTCTGACTTTCAACTGCTCTTGCTCCCACAGGTTCCGGAGCTGCTTGAAGAACTGTGGTCTGCCACATGTGAGATGAGCCATAGGATGGGATAGTGGCTAGAGAGAGCAGTCTGGCACTTGTGAGGCCTGAGTGCAATTCCCTGCTCTGCTACAAGTTTCCAGGGGGCCTTGGGCACATCACTTACAGCCAGAATGCCAAAGGGGTGTCACTACCTGGTGGGGTTCAAAAGCACTGAGGTGGGTCAGTGATCTAACCAGGCACCTAAATACTGTGCCCATTCCTGTCTCTGGGCCTCCATTCCCTAGTTGGGGCTCCCAGCACTTCCCTGCCTCTCAGATAGTTGTGAGAATAAACAGAGTGAAGTCTATGGGTGCTCAGACACTGTGGTGATACTGAGATAGAAAAGGCAGGGCTGGGGAACAAGGCTACCGTTACACAAATGGCTGTCTGACCTCATTCTTGCCTGCCCTCCCTCTCTGGTTTTAGGATGCCTGTCGGGCACAAATGATGCCATCTGACTCCTTTAACCCCTCTAAGTCCTGCTTTAGGCCAGGAAATTGCTCCCATCTCTCCAACTGAGGGAAGAATGGGCTGTGACCAGGTCTATCAGCAGCCAGGCCCAGAGCTATCGGGGGAGGGGGGGCAGAGGGGGCAGGCAAAGGGGATATTTGCCTCCGCAAATAATCTTCAAGGGGCCCCAGTTTGTTGTCAGAAAGGCCAAGCTATGTGCAACATGTACAGGCTTCATCCTTTATAAATCACAGCTAAAACTGACCCAGTAGCCAAATGTTCCTTTTTTCAACCTGGCCAGGACTTCAGGAAGACTATTTGTTTTTTAACTAGCAGCATCCAGGGATCCCCAGCCACCCCCTTGCCACTGGCAGCAGTAAGTCCCTCAAACTGGCCCTGTCAGCAGCCTCTACTACAGACCATGAGGTTTTGTTTGCTGTGCAGTGGGCCCTGGCAGGAGGCGGTGGGGTTGTGCTTGAGACTCCACAGGGAGTTACTGGGGGGCTGCTTCTCTACCCCAAGGGCTGTCATGTGAGATGCTGCAGGCCTGTGTTTCACTGGGTGTTGAGGCTATGGGAGGAGTAGTGAGGCTGCCGGCTCTAGTGCCAGCTGGATGCTGATCATGCTTGGCTCTGGGATTGACTTTCTTCAGACTCAGTCAATGCCATGTCTCTGCTCTCCCAGCCCCTGGCCAAGGCAGCAGCTTGGTAGAGGGCAAGAAGCTCCAATTCCATGCTGCCCGGATGAAAGTGACATGGCTACTGGCCCTTGGGTAAGAATGTGCAGTGACTCCCTGGAGGAGATCAAGACCTCAGCTGGCCCAGCAGGCTGCAGCAGCACACAGCTCCAAGTCCCATAGGAGCTTCGTCCAAAGACTGCTGAGGTCCTTTAAAGATCACAAGCGCTTCGTTGTCTGATCCCTGGAGATCCTCAGTCAGCAAAACACACTACTACAGCGAGGAAGCGGCTTTCATTCTGGCTTTATTAGTGGCTACAAATACGTCTGCAGAATTGTGCTGCTAGAGGTTGGGTTTGAAAGCAGGGCTACAAGTTTGGCTGGAAGGGGATCTGGAACCTTCTTTTTTCCCCACAAGGCTTTCAGTGATATTGGCCAACTCCCCCCGTCCCCCGCGCCACATCCTGATAGATACAGAGCAGAGACTTTCCTGTCACCGCCAGCTAAATTCCTCTAGGTAATTTATTACTTTTAATGTGCTAGTTAATTACATAGTGAATTAAAAATGCATTTGTCATGGTGCTTGTGCTGTCCCCAGGCTCCACCGGGAATCCTCTCCATCCAGCCCTACAGACAGAGGAAAAGGAAATGCAGGTGAAAGGTCAGACAACAGGGCTGCAGCACAGCGCTTGCGTGGGGGGCTCAGTGATGAATGGACACAGCTTTTCAGTGGATACCCAGGAAACAAAGCAGTGCCTGTGACAGCCCCCATCTTTGACTCCAGGGACGATCTGGGGACGGCCAGAGTTAAGGTGTGAGTTAGAGAGCCAGGCTCTCTAGCTAGAGATTGTCACAGACTCATGTCCTCTGGGGATCAGGCACCAAGTGGAACACATAACACACGCTGATCAGTGGGTTGCAATTGAACAGAGGTGCCAGGGCATAAGGGGCAGCATTCAAAGCTGGCCAGAGCATGACTGGGGCTCTTGGACGTAGAACAAAGTGTGAATCTGGCTCTGCTCTTGGGTATGCTAGCTCTGGCGTACCAAGGCTGAGAGAAGGCACGTGACTCTAGCCACTTTCCTGTGGGGTCAGCTTCTGAATCACATGAGCTGGAGGAAGGATGCCAGCCCCAGGGATGCAGTGGGAATCCAGCTATGCTCTAGCAGACAGGATCCAGGATGCTAGGGCTGGCGCAATGCAACTTGCCCATTAAGAGAAGACTTTACCTGAGGTTTACTTGAATGTGTGACTCTCGGTACCGCCCCGGCCAAATCCTGCAAGAGAACCAGAATGGGATCATTACCACCTGAGGCATCAGAAGCAGGGAGCAGGAACCAGTGCCATGGCTGGGAGAGCCCTTGGGCTAGTGAGACCACTGCCTCTCCTGCTGACCCATATTCTCCCAGACCATCTGTTGCCGTCTGTCATTCTTCTCTTACACTGACTGGCAGCTCTCTAGGGCAGGGGCTGCTGTTTTTGTGCAGTGCAGCGGGGCCCTGGTCCACAACAGGGCTCCAGGGCACCGTAGCAATACAAATAAGAGTGAGTGCAGTGACAGACATGTCTCCTGGTGCCCTGGAACTGCCACAGAGTGCAGAGACCAAACACAACATCCAAGCTAGGGGGAGAACAATGACCACAGCCTGAATATTCCCAGGGCCATGAGCCAAAGGCCTAGGAAACACCTCTGCCAGCCCACCCATGGCTTTAGAGGGGACTGGGACAGAGTCGTCTACAATACGGCATTTCAAATGGAAACCATTCGCACACTGGGGCCCAACTTCCTTCCAGATAGAGAGGGAAACACTAACTGGAGTACAAGGGAGCTGGAACAAGAGTCAGAGGCTTTAATAGCTGGGTCACTAGCTCAACATGGCCCACGACCAGCAGTGATCCAGTGCACTCAGGGCTGAGAGCTGGGCAGCAGCCTGTGTGAAGTGGGACAAGGGGTCCTAGTTACTCATTGGCACAGGATTCCAGGTCACAAATGGAGGAGCACTAGCTAGCTGGCGCAGAGTTGTCAGCCTCAGTGGAAAGGGTGAGCAAGGAGCACATGTGCTGTGGGCTGAGCTCCCGTCTCAGCAGGAGCACACTGACGGGAGACAGGCCCCAGGAAAGCCAGCACTGGAGCTGCTCCTGCCATGCCCGTCCTCCGCAGACACAGGGGATTTCAGTCCCATTTTTAGCAGCAGCAAATGCATGTTCAAATTGCAGGGACTGGACTAGGAGACCTCTCAACGTCCCATCCAGTCCTACATGTCTATATAAAAACAGTGCATAGTGTAAGGCCCCTCCCTACAGAATGCTGGAAGTGAACAGCCCCCCTGCAGGTAGCCCAAGTCCTGTCTTGGTCTGTTAGAACTCCAGCCCTACAAGTGCTGATTAGACCCAGCCCACACAGCATTACAGGGGGCCTATGTGCAAGGAGCAGCGAGCAGCTTTTCTCTCCAGGGCACTGGCTCCAAAGAGCAGGAGAATCACAAGGGGAAAGCCCTATAGCCACACAGTCCCTGCCTCAACAGCCCAGACAGCACTCAGCCCCTGCATGGCTGTGAAAGGGACTGGAGTGTGAGTACACGTTACCCAGCCTTGTGGGGCTGCTCACAACAGCATCCCCAGAGCTTGCTCCCGGCTCCCCTCTCAGGGAGTCGTTGCTGAAAAGGACGCTGGGAAATGACCTGCCTGCCCCTTCCCCACAGGCCTGCAGACCAGGAGAGGGAGCCATTCAAGGGCAGACGATTGGCTGGCGCAAGGTGCGCTAGGAGCAGCCCTGGCAGAGACACTGCCTCCCTGAGGTGCAGCTCCACCCCGTCCCCTGCAAGGCTCTGGTGGTAGCACCCCAAAACAAGAGCAGCAGGAGGAATCGAGGGTGATGCCTAAAGAGGCCAAGTGGCATAAAGGGTGTGGAGTCCTCCTGGAAAGCTGGCTCCAGCTGTGAGCACCAGGCATTGAAAAACGAGGCCCAGGGGAAGGGCTAGGACAGAACAGGATAAGTGTGGGGCTAACAGCCCGGGAGGTAGCTGCTTATCCCTGGTGGGGAACATGCCTCTGTTATGGGGTTACTGGGTGATGGCTTCCCTCTGGGGAAGGGACTTGTGACCAGGGGACTGAGGGGAGGAAACCCCTGTTGTGTGTGGTAGGAGTGGGGTCACCATGTGGGTTATCTTTCAATTTACCCTCCAAACCAGCCGTGTGGAGCAGTGTGCCACTCTGCCCTTCTCTCTGCTGTTCCAGAGCTCAGGCTGCAGCCCAAGCCAGAATGTCTACACTGCAATTAAACAGACCCTTAGCCTGTTTAATTTCAGCTGGCACAGGCCAGCCATGGGTGTCTGATTCCTGTGTAGGTGTACCCTCAGTGCTCTCCTTCCCTGCCACAATCCTACCCAGGTTACATACTCAGGAATTAAGGAATCTGAACTGGTGTCATCAGGATTCCAGCTACTGCTGTGCTAGCCCTACCCTGGCAGCAGGACAGCAGCTCCTCTGAGCCCGCTGAGGTGCCTCAGGGGGATACAAGTGGGTTCCATCCTCCGGACACTGAGGATGCTGCTGGAGGAACCCTTCGCCTAGCGGCAGGAGGGGGCAGGCTACAGTCACGCTTGACTCTAGTTCTCCCACCCAATGGCCTGGTGCAGCCTGGCATTTTACCCTTGTAGCTTCTAGAGATAAAGAGAACGATTCCACGTTCCTGGCCAACCCACATGCTGACAAGCAACAACTGCATAGCTCAGCCAGGGGCCTGGCTGACCCATTGTCCAGCATAGCCCACTAGCTGCTGTACAGGCTTAAGCCAATATCCTGCTGACTTGGAATGGCATGTAGATGACACTTCATGTTACACCCCAGCAGCCACAGAATGGATGGCGGGGCAGAAATTCAAGTGGAATTCCACAGCCTCTAGCATTGGCGCCACATCAACAATCGCATTCGGCAAATCACATTCCAAAGGAGTGTGTATTGAACCTGAAACCCTGGGGGGCGTAGGGTATTGGGGGGCAGCAGCAGAGAGGGGAGAATTCAGACCTGTAACTCAAAACTTTCTAAAGCTTGCTGAGTCACAGTATCTGGAGCCCCACAAGTTTTGAGATTCCCTCTCTTCAGCATTCTCACCTCTTCAAAGCCTCTAAGAGGTTCTGGCAAATTGCATGGGCCTGAGGGTTTTCACACTCTTCAATCTGTGACTACACGGCTGGGTCGAGCAGCGTGGCTGGCCTGTGAAAGCGTGAATAAACCTTCACACTAGACTACCTCACTACAGTGAAATGTTGCAAAGCACTTAAGTCAACTCGTGCCATGTCCAGATGAGCAGGCCCATTTGTGCCATTACTCACACTGGTACAATGCCCACCAGCTCTGGGGAGAGTCATGCCTGTGCAACAGAGGACAAAACTGTGACCATAGAATCTGAAGACAGGGAGGGTGATATTTCTTCCAAACACTCAGGGTACGTCTACACTACAGCGACAGTTACAGCGCTACAGCTGTGCTGCTGGAGCACTGCAGTGTAGATAGCCCCCTTCTGTCATAGTAGGAAGTTTCTGTCGATGGAAGCAATCCACCTCTCTGATTGGAGGGAGCTAGGTCAATGAGAGAATCCCTCTGTCAACCTAGCCACCTTTATATCATGGGTTAGGCTGACCTAACTACAGTGGTCCGGGCAAGAAGCTAGATTGACCTAAATTATAGGTGTAGGCCAGGCCACAGCATTGACCTAACTCTGCTCCTGCCAAAGTAAAAAGCAAAACTCCCATTGACTTCGGAGCTGGGCCAGCACTGAGACCTTTTGAACGTCCTACCCAGAGAGAAACAGTGCAGATCCAGAGGACCACCTCTCCAGCCAACGTGACCGGAGATTGTGAGAGACAGAGCTTCTGCTCCAAAGGCCACAATTCAAGTTTGAGGCAGTGCCTACAAAGCAGTCAAGGGAAAGTTGCCTGGCCCCTGGAGAAAGGGGAAGGAGGCATGAGTGGACATCGAAGGGTGACCGCACGCAGGAAGATGTGTGCTGACAGTCGTATGAGCGGAGATTGTGAAGGGGAGGACAGTGTAAAGTGTAATGGGTGTAGGTGTATTTAGGGATGTGCACATGGCTCTAGCAGTTTGCCCCCAAGTTTAGGGACATATGGGGGAAGACAAGGGGACAAGAGGCTAAGAAGGAGTGGCTGTGGGGAGTGCATGGGGGGCTTGGGAGCTGGGAGTTCAGGCAGGAGTGGCTGTGGATGGATGCAGGGGTGTATGTGCATGGATCTGTGTCTTGGAACATGTGATCATGCTTCTGGGCAAGAATCCCAGGAGACAGACACCACCGGTGCCGGTACCCAATATCCAGCCAGGGAGAGGTGGGAAGCCCCAAGCATGGAGAAACTTACCTTTGGGTCCAAACAAGGCAGAGTAGCACGGCTGGTTGCAATAGGGCTTCCCATCATGCTGCAGAGAGAGAAGAGACTCCTCAGTGCCACATTACTCAGGGGAGTCTGAGATAAGCAGGGCCCAGGAACTGCGCATCAGAACAGGCACTGCTCAGTTACTGGGCCCACTCTTAACACTGTGAGTATAGAGCTAGATTAACAACTCCTGGGCCCTGCTTTCTTGTCCCAGCTGTGTCAGTGACCTCCCCTACTGCCTGCTCTCCCAGTGCTGGGCCCTGCCACTCTTCTGTCACTCACCCCGAGTGGAGTCCTGACCTCACTACAGCTTTGCTAAACTAAAGAAACATTGACGTGCCAGGAGAACCAAATGAGAGCCTTGTCTAAGGTCCTCACATTCCTCCTCACCTGAGACCTGCTCTGGACATAGGTCTCTGGATAAGGCTAGGGCACCCTGCGGCACCTAGCCCACAATCCTAATGACTCTCTGCCCTGTTACACATAATGGGAAATTCCTCAGTTCCATACAAGATTCCTCCAACTCAGCAAAACGCCCCTGCAGGAGACCTGGACTGGCCCACTGTCTCCATCCTGTCAGGTTAGTTCAATTATTATGGCACCCCACTCACCGGGCCAGCCTGGTGCTGATAAACCAGCCTGCCCACACACACAGCAAGCCCCCAGCTTGGAGCTGGCTAAAGGAGAGTTCTTGCTACTTCAAGGCAGGGCCCCCAGGTAGTCCCATATTCCATAGAATCAACCAAAGAACTCACCCCATGCTGCAGAATTTCAGCTTCCCTCTTTTAAAATTCAATTTCTGGCCCCCAAGTCTGAGACCTGAGTAACTGATGCAGCGATGGCTGCCTGCATCTGCATAGCACTTGAACCAATAGCTCCAATAGCTGTGAACTCCCCGCTCATCTCAGGCAGAGCCTCAGGCAAAGCCTCATGCGCTCTGTGATTCTGCAGCAGTGGGGCTTGCCATTGGCCCCAGGATGCCATGAAATGCAGCCCTCTTGCCCTGGCATTAGCTGTTTTGTTGCAACCAGACCTCCTCTTTTGCTCTCCAAATTTCCCGCCTTTTGCTCTCCAAATTTCCCCACAATGAGATGACTTTACTGTGCACAGCGCATACACTAGGACAGTGGTCTCCAAACTTTTTTAATCGCGCACCCTCCATCAGTAAAACTATTTTGAGCACGCATCCCGTTGCGCCGGCTCTACCATTTTTGCCAAAGCAAAAAAAAAAAAAAACCGCTCAGACTCCCGCCCGAACTGATGAAGCAAAAAAAAAAAAAAAGTGTGCTTTTCCTGCTGCGCAGCCCTCCCCCCGTCCAAAGGATCCTCTTGCGCACCCCACCATTGCACTAGGCGTCCAGCTTGCAGCCAAGGAGCAGGGAGAAGCCAGAAACGTAGGCTGGTTAGTGAGGTGGCCTGGAGATCCCCCAGCCGTCCAGAGCCAGGGCAATGAGCTGCTGAAGTTCACTATAAGCTCCCTGCTTCCGGGGGTGAAGGAGGGTCTGAGCCAGACAGACTGCAGGAACAGAGGCCAGGGGAACAGAGCCAGGCTGGCTGGAGAGTACAGTAAGAACCCCACCCTCAGAAATACCCAGCAACAATTTGTACCTCAGTGAGCCTGGGGGGAGGGATAGCTCAGTGGTTTGAGTATTGGCTTGTTAAACCCAGGGTTGTGAGCTCAGTCCTTGAGGCAGCCATTTGGGGATCGGTCCTGCTTTGAGCAGGGGGTTGGACTAGATGATCTCTTGAGGTCCCTTCCAACCCTAATAATCTACAATTCTATGAGTGTGAGGGGGATGGGAACAAGGGTACTGCATGGTGCAGGGATAAAGTCATGCTGCCGCAGAATTTTGGAGCTGAGGCTGTGAAATATGGGCCCCTTGTCCTGTGGAGTACCCGGGGATCAACTTTGCAATGGCAGTGTGCACTATGCTGCCACCCACAGGTGAGGGGTATAAAGAAGCAGCTGATTAAAGCTTCTTGACATATCTGTCCTATGCGTTGGAAGATGCAGCTAAGAGTTACAGTGACACAGAGCTGGTGGCCGGCTACCTCACCCCTTACCTCAGCATGGCCGCCTGAAGTCAGGGTCTTGTTGCATTTCTCACACTTCAAGCATGGTCGGTGCCAGTCTTTCCCCAGGGAGGTAACCTTCTCAGCTGTCAAGAGTGCGGAAACAAAAGAGTACCAGTCAGGAGGCACATGTGAAAACCTGTCTGACAATCACAGGGGAAGAGACACCTGGAACAACACTGGGAAGCAAAGTATTGCAAAACATCCTTTTTCCAACCCACAAATACAGGGAACCTCCTGCTGCCAGGGTGCTGGGGACACATTTCTCACTAAAAGCCACAGCAAACAGTAGTGTGCTTGGAGACTGGCCTGGGTTCAGGCAACTGAAGATAGCCCCTGAGGCAGCTACAAAAGGAACAATTAGGTTACTCCCCAGGTCCGGAACAGGTTTATATTAAGAAGAAAAGAACACAGGATGGACTTTAACTACAGTACAAAGGATGTAATTTGCTAAAGAGGCTAGTGTGTTCTTTCTATTAGCAGCTGCACTCACGGATGTGTATTAAGTGATAACGCTGAGCTTTCCATAGGAACCCTTTCAGTGCCAGGACCTTCGAGTGGATTTTCCATGCCTGAAAAAGGCAGAGGCCTGAGCTCGGGGACAAAATTTCTTTCTATGAACCAATACCTCGCCACTCTGTGCTGGGTGAGGAGTGCTGGTCTGCTAGGGCTTTGGCATTACAACTCTTTTTCTGGGTGGGCAGGGAGCCCATGACTTGGGTGTGACCATTAACTCCAGGAGAGAAGTGATCACTAGAGAGGGGATCTCAAAATGCTCCTAGCAGGCAGGCCCCACATCATAGACGCCAACATCATGGTGTGAAATAGCACCAGGGACTATCTGGGGAAGGGGTATGAGCCCAAATCCCCTTTATGAAAAAGCCTTATAGAAGTCAACGGGGAGGAAACTGACAGGGTTACACTGAAATTAAACACCGTTCTTTGGAAGTTGTTCTAAAAGGCTTCAGAACCTGACAAATTTCAATAAGGCTTTTTACAGCAACCCCTTGGATCCCTCTTAGATAGTAACATAGCCCCCACTACCAGAGAATCTGAGCACCTCAATCTTTACCACATTTATCCTCACAACACACCGGTGAGACTGAGCTACACTATCACCTCCATTGCACAGAGGGGAACTGAGGCACAGAGAAGTGAAGTGACTTCCCTAAGGTTACACGGGAAGCCTGTGGCAGAGCAAGGACTTAACGCAGGTCACTCCAGTCAGAGAGCCACCCTGCCTCAGGAGGCGCACGCTGCTATGGAATTCTATAGGCTGATTTTAAAAAGTTCTCTGGAAGGATGATTGCGCTGTTACATTTAATAGGGCTAAGGGGCGGGGGGGACGCAACTTTTATTTATATTATTATAACACAGAGGGGGCCACTTCTGTAGGTCAGGAGTGAGGCATGATGGGGTGGGGGGGGTAGCAATCTCTGCCATGCTTGTTCTACATCTGAAAGAAATGCTGAGCCTTTCTTTTTATTCCAGGGTTTCTGGAAGGAATTCAGAGTCCAGGAGCGTCACTTGGGCACCTTTCACCCCTATTGGAGGAATGTTTAGAGAAGCTTATCACTGCCTAGGCACTATATTCCCAGTGACTGGGACTTCTCACTAGGAGAGCTTCCAGACTCTGGTGCTGCAATCTCCCCATGCAGGTAGTGATTTAGTGCTGATGAAGTGATCTGTAAATATCATTCCATGACCACTATGGCAATCAGTCTTCGCTGCACTCCTATGATCCTGCTCTCTCTCCCCTTTATGATCTGTCAAATATATCAACTGAAATCCCATCAAGGACCATTGAAGTAGCTCATTGAATTAACAGCCAGGCTCTTCAGGTTTCAGCTTGGAGTGAGGAACTAGATGGTGTAAGTGAAATGTAGTTAAGCGGCAGCTAAATCTGAGCAAAAGACTCCATATACCAGCCATACAAGACTTCCAGTATTGGGACTCTTAGCTGAGAGATGCTGTATTTTTCTTTTTATTCCAAGACTGCTTATACAAGACCAGTGTTACTGCTATCATCTTAGAAATAAGAGCTTACAATTGATTTTGGACTCTCCTTGGCCTTTGCATTAAACTCAGTCTTGTACAGCTGAGGTCATGTGACTAACGTCATAAAAATAGCACTTCCTTGCTCAACAGACCCATTGCACTTACAGAGACACATCTGCTTACTTCACTGCACAGTATCTTTCACTCCTGTTAGCCCTGCAGGGCTAGACCAGCTGTGCAAATGACAGCTGGATTCTCTTCTGAGTTGATCAACTGAATTATAATGATAGATTGAGGGTATATAGTGTTTATGCCCAGAGATGTGCTAACCAGAACAAAACCAACCTGTCTTTAGACTCGGAGGTTTTAAGTGCTGACAGTTCTATTAAAACCATCTTTTACTAGTAAGCTTAGCAAACGTTACCTGGAGTAAACGAGCTGCCATAGACATGAAACTTCACAATGCCACTTTTAGTCACCATTCCAAGTAGAACTGTACTTTAAGGGGAGGTTTAAGTCTTGTTTACATTGAGGAAACTTACAAAAAATTCCCACTGTTGCTATCACCACTTTATTGGAATGGGTATTAGCACCAATAGTGTAGACAAGGCTCTTGCCACCAGGACTGATTTTTACTCCCTTTTGGTTGAATCTATTGAAAGTAAGTAACTAAAATGTTGGTAAAAATGGATTCAGCTATCAGAATATTGTCTATACCTGGCCTCCAGCCAGTGCTAACCCCAAGTCAGGATTCTTTACTAAATTTCTCTAGTGTAGGCACTATCTTAAATGACAGGCAAATATGAATGGATGGGAAAACTGAGAAACAGTTAAGTCTCCATCACAGAGAACTGGAATGTACAAACTCTGGAATTCCTGTGTTCTGAGCCATTCTCTGATTATTATTTTTCTGGCACAGCAGACAGAAAAGTACAACACACCCCACAAGGAAACCAGAAATATAAGAGAGAAAGAAAGAAAAAAAAACAATATGTTCCCAGTCCATGGCTTACAGATTTATTCAATAAATTTAAAAAATAAAAGTTCTTATAGGGCCAGCATCCACTTCTAGCTCTCAGCAAAACACATCAGAGTTTTTATGTCAGGGACATGGGGAACCAAGAGATAGGAGAACTTCTGCATGTGGTTTTAGTAGATGGAGTTAAATGATTGCAGCAAAGGTTATTGCCAGGACTAGCTACCCAAACCTCTTGAAATACACCCATGGCAGGAAGTGGGACCATGTAACCCAACTAAGTACTCTGAGTCAGTACAGAAATCTGCGGCTTTTTGGAAATTCCTTCCAAATCAGGGTGTGGCCATCCATCTGCTCCTTACTAGGGGCTGGATCCAACTCCCAGGGGAGTCAGTGGAAGTCAGATCAGGCCCAAAGTCTGTTCAAGGCATATAGTGATAGTTTTAAGAAAAGCAAGCCTTGCAGATACATGTCTCCTCTGTACTGTAGCCTTATTACAATAAGACATTCACGATTTCATGGTGCCCTCTGTTATGCCCAGGTAGTCGTGACTGTGATCAAAGGCAGAATTTGCTGTTTAGAATCAAACTAATTTGCCTTGTAAAGTTTTTAGGAACCACTTTAACTGATCCTGGTGTTGAATTCTGGACTGGAGTGTCCAGATTTCTGGGTGGCTCACTCCCTGCCCATCCAGTCTGTCCACCTTAAGCAAACATCTGTGATGAAGCTGAGAATGGCGCTGTTGGAACAAAGGACCAAAATATTAGCTTGGAGGGAAGTGTAACATGGCAGTAAGCCAGCACCTCTGAACCATGTCTCTAGTGATTTGCTTCCGTGCCCATCAAATGGCTTGGAGACAATCAAAGCACTGAGGCTCCATGTTAACCTCTTCTGTTCAGTGGGGCAGACATCCTGAGAGGAAAGGGCCTTCGTACAATGACTTTCAAGACGTTTCAGCACAGAAGAAAACAAAGAGGGAGTAAGTTGCAGTGGAGGAGGTCTAGGCTGGATATTAGGAAACACTATTTCACTAGGAGGGTGGTGAAGCACTGGAATGTGTTACCTAGGGAGGTGGTGGAATCTCCTTCCTTAGAGGTTTTTAAGGTCAAGTTTGACAAAGCCCTGGCTGGGATGATTTAGTTGATGTTTGTCCAGCTTTGAGCAGGGGGTTGGACTAGATGACCTCCTGAGGTCTCTTCCAACCCTAATCTTTTATGATTCTAAGTTGCAGAAGGATCTCCCAGAGCAGTTTTTCAGAGGTGGCCATTTGCATACACAACGTATTGTTGCAAGTTCTCATATGTACGTTTGGTGACTTCTGAAAGACCTGGCCTCTGATTCATGGTCACCCTTCATGACTGGCAAGTTGTGTAAACCATCACCGTTCATCCTTAGGAGAAGAGCGAATAATTGAGGTTTTTGGTCTGCTGGCCAAATTGAAAAATTCACTGTATATCTAACTGAAACGGATTTCTGTTTTGGTTTCTCACAAACAAAAAAGCTCCTAAAACTGTGTTTGGGTCAAATGAACGGTTTTGAAGATGATGATTGAAAACAAAATATCCAAATTTGCAAAATGAACTGTACAGACAATTCCAAAATCTGTTTTCAAGGTTTTTTCAGCCAAAACTATTTGCTGAATTTGACCTGAAGTCACAAATAGTTTCAGTGCCCTGAAAAATGCATTTTTCAGGGAATTTCCTGTCAGCTGAAAAAAAATCACCCAGATTTACTTGGTAGAGCTCTGTGCTCACCTTGAACTGGTGTAAATGACCACACAAAGCACAGGGACTGATGAATTGAGCCCCTGATATAAAAGATCTAAAAACAGAGGATTAGTTGTTTGACATTTTTGCCTCTGTAACCAAATGGCCACCGACAATACTAGCTACTGCCAGAAGAATCCTCTTTAGACGTTAGGCAGAAGATACACAATGGATACAGCTTAGATGGAAACATCTCAGAATCAAAAACAGATTCAGTATCTAATACTAAAATATAGCCCATCCCCCAGTCCTCCCTTTTAGAGGTCAGCATACCTAACCACTCAGACGCACACAAACTCCTCTTTATTTTCTATACTCTCTCCTTCCTACTGTTTTCTCCAGATCTTCTTCTTTCACTCCCAAATTACAATGTTGTGTCCTAGACACAATTTCCCAACTGTTACATGTTTACATTTGCTATTATATGGATGGCTGGACTTGCAAGACATATGGCAAGAATGTATTTTATGTTTCTCTACCAAACCTCAACAACAAACAGCCCTCACCTAATAATGTACCTGTTCAGCTAAAATGTGCAGCTGGACAGAGAAATGGCAGGATTTCTTGTACACAGAAATTGATACGGTTTCACTCATTTTATAGAACACTGTGTGGTTCTTGGATTCTGAAGATGTTTTTTCACTGTGTAGAAGGGAACAGGAGACTTCCTTGATGATGGGCAGCTATATGAGAACATAGTATTTTCACTGGCTTTGGATATTATCTCTCAACAGACTTCAAAAACTGTATCAGCCTGCGGACTCAGAATCCAATGGGACCGTATAAAAGCACTACAATGAAACAGTTTAAAAACTACAATGGAAACTCCCCCCATCTTATGCCCTTTGTTATTTCTCATTACTTAACCAGGAAATCTTTGGTTTTCTAGGACTATCGATTGTACTAGTGGTTCTCAATCTGTGTCTGGCTTGCAGCCCAATGAGCACATAGCTGCGATCCATGTAACATCCTCAGGGCCATACAGGTAGTAAACATAATGGGTGGGTGTGGCCCATATAACACATAGTGGCTGCATATGCAGCCTACACTGGTAAATAGGTGGAAAACCACTGGTTTATACAAATGGACTGCCAGTTCCTCTAGACATTACTACGGATCTGAAGGCCTAAGGGGCATGGGCTACCCGGGGAGGGAGGGGGAGGAGGTTAATTGCAAAGAACTTTTTTATGAATGATAATAAAATAACTTGTTAGGTTTTGAGAGCACTTCCTCGCTTGTAAAGCATACAGCTGTCTGCAGTAGTTTGCTGCTGTTCAAGTCTCCTTAATCATAGCTGGGAGGCATGCAAGGGATCCATAAATCAGAGCATCTTCCTAAGGCTGCAGGGAGGCCCATGGAGAGGAACCCTGCTTGGACTCCTCCTCCTGCCATGGCTCTGCACAGCCTCTGTGCCAGTCAGCTTTCCTCAGCCCTTCCCGCTAAGAGCCCCTGCACAAGGGGAAAGGAGGCAGCGCTTGCCCTTGATGTTAACAGGAATCTGTGCAGCCTACACATCCCACCTCAACCCGCAAGGACCAGCACTAATGCCGGTCTGCTGGAGCCCTGCAAACCCAGCTCCTTCCAGGCTGCACGGGACCCCCAAGCTGTGCAGGCAGATGGGGAGTGGAGAGGATTTTGAGCCCTTCTCACAGAAACCGGGGAGTTCTCAGATGGTTTGTCCCAGAACACTGATCTCCTCCCACATGGCTGGGCAGGAGACAGTGATGACAGCAGTGCTGGGCACAAACCAAACACCAGCTGTAGCCAGAGCCGGCTCTAGGCACCAGCAAACCAAGCATGAGCTTGGGGCAGCACATTTTCAGGGCATACCAGCCATCTTTTTTTCTTCCCCCAATTCAGGCAGCAAAAGCCTAGAGCTGGCCCTGGCAGCAGCACGTAGTGCGTGAGGGCTCCCTGGGGCCACTGAGGTTCAAGCTGTGGGGGAGCAGTGCCACACCTTGTGGCTGGGCTGGGCAGGCTCCAAGCGGGGGCCACTCAGGCTGGGGGCCACCCCAGGGGGCACACAGAGCCACCTGCAGGTGCCGCAGGGCAGCTGCTCCCCAGCACTGCAGCCGGGGCTTGGCGAAATGGCCCAAGTCGCCCAGAAACTGCAGCAGGGTGGCCAGGAGCAGCAGCAGCAGGACCACAGAGGGAGGGGCGCTGCCGTGTGGGGCCTGCATCCCACTCTCTGAGGCTCCGCTCCCTCTGGAGCTACCCTGCCCTGGCTCCTCAGCCCCTGCCAGGGCAGGCCCCCAGCTCTGCCCTCCCGGGTCCCGGCAGATCCTGGAGGTAGGAGCCCTGGCTCAAAGGACCCTGGGCTGAGGTGCAGCCCAGGAGCCCCGCTGCTTACCTGACCCTGCCAGCACCAGACCGACTGGAGGCGAGGGGGGAGCAGGCAGAGTCAGCACTGGTGGGGGGAGCCCAGGGCTGGCTCTCGTGCAGTGGTCGCCATACAAGGTAGGTGGGGGGGGGATCCCAGAGCTAGGCAGCAAGGTGGGGGGAGAGAGCCCAGGGCTGAGGTGGCAGGGAGTGTGGGTGGGGGAGGGCATTGATGGCAGGGGGAGAGGGGAAGAGCCCAGGGCTGGGCTGGGGGCAGCCAAAAAATTTTTTGCTTGAGATGGCAAAAAACCTAGAGCCGGCCTTGGCTGTAGCAGCAGCATTTAGGCAGTGCAGCCTGAGTCCCAGCCCAGGCAATGGCCGCCCCTGCCCCACCCACCTGTGCTGCTGCCAGGGCACTGGGCTGTGCCTCAGTGGGGGGCTGGGTGCCAGGGAGCCTGTATAGACAAGGGGGGACAGGAGGCAGAGCACCCCATTTAGGAGCTGTATTCAGGGTCAGGCAGGTGGGCTGTACCCCTGCAGGGGGCTAGGAAGCTGGGTGTAGGAGCAGAGGGTTGGGCAAGGTCTCTAGCCACCCCTGCAGCGCTCTGGTGCTAGGGAGCCCATACAGAAAGGGGCTGCAGCAGACAGGGCACCCCATGGGGCAGGCAGCCAGAGTCCCTGGCACCCCCAGTGGGAATCTGGGTACTGGGCACCCCTTGGGCAAGATGGAGCAGGGACAGGCAGGGTGCCTGGCAGCCCCAGCAGGGAGCTGGGTGCCGGGCACCTCTTGGGGGAAGGTGGTGCAGGGGCAAGGAGGATGCCTGGCAGCCCCAGCAGGGAGTTGGGTGCCAGGCACCCCATGGGGAAGGCAGAGCAGGAACAGGCAGGGAGCCTGGCAGCCCCAGCAGGGAGCTGGGTGCCAGGCACCCCTTGGGGAAGGTGGGGCAGGGGCAGGCAGGGTGCCTGGAAGCCCCTGCAAGGAGCGGGAGGCGGCGCCCTTACCGAAGTAGACCTCCTTCTGGCAACGGGGGCACTTGGGCATGGTGGTAGCTACGCGCGGGCTGGGCTGTGCGCTGGCTGCTGCTCGAGTTGCTCTGCTGCTCGGTGCAGCCCGCGCCTGCAGGGTCACCCCGCGGCCCCGCCCGTGAAGCCCCGCCCCCCAGCTGTGCTCCCGGCTCGCGGGAACCCTGGCACAGGGGCAAGGGAGGGGAGACAGGCGAGCGGAACTGCCGGGCCGGGCCGGGCGGGGCGCGACTCGGCTCGGCTCTGGGAGTTGGAGTGGAGGCGCTGGTGGACAGAGGGGGATAGGGGGAATCAAGGTGCATCTCCTCTCCTGCCCCTAGTGTCCTATTGCTTTTTGTCCCACGCTCTTTCCTAAACTCACAGGCGCTCCCCCCATTCCTGCCCCTAGCCTGCTGCTCCATGAGTCCTTCTGGACATGTAGCCCTTGGGAGCCAAGAAGCAGCACACTTGGAGTCAGGCCCCAGACTGGCCCAGATTCTTCACCAGGGGCTCCAGAGCTGTGCTGGTGGAGCAGAGACGGGGGCATTGCGGCCACAGTGGGAGCTAATCACCCACTGTCTTCACCCTGTGGGGCAGCAGGTGTGGGCTTCAGCTGAGATCAGGCTGAGGGCTAGTCAGGAATTGCTCAACAAAACATTTGTTGTCAGAAAACACTGACTGGCGATGCCAGAACTTGCCGGGGGCCGTGTCAGTTTTGATTATTTCTGTTCTCAGAAAGGTTCGACAGGTCTCAGATGGAATTTCTGGTCAAAACCAAAGCTAGAGAGACTAGCCACCACCCCGGGGAAGGAGAACCCAGGTTCAAGTCCCTGATTCAGAACAGGGATTTGAACCTGGTCTCCCACATCCCTAGGGAGCAGCATGTGCATGGGGCTATTGGCAGTTTCTCTCTCTGGAAGGTCTCTGTTTCACCCCAATGCAGAATGGGAACATTTTAGAAATCTTGATAGTTTTCCTGGGAGAACTGTTTTCTACAGAACTGGATGCATAGACCAGGAGTGAAAGTCAATCCCTGCCTTGAAGAAGTTATAATCTAAACCGAGAAATGAGAGGAGGGAGGATTACTATCCCCAAGTTACACCTGGGGGGATGTGGGGCTCAGAGTAGATGCAATGACTTGGCTGAGGTCATGCTGTAGTCCTGCCTGACTCCTGCATTCTTGAACCATTGAATGAAAAGAGCGCCTGAGCCACACCCAATGCCTTAACCACACAGCCATCCTTCCACTTGATATACAGTCCCACTTCCTTGGGTGCCAGGGTCAACTGGCACACCCAGAGCACTGAGTCTGACAGAAAAGCATATTTTAAAAGGCCAAAGGAAGCACCAGGCTTGGATCTGCTCACGATCATCTTGGTCCTGGAGCAGTTTGTGCCAAGATAGGAAGCAGGCCCCACACCCCTGGGCTGTGCATTCTAAGGGGTGTGGTGGGGACCACATGTGCTTATTGGGAACATTTGATCATGTTTTCTTGATTATTACTATTATTTGGTATGGGGAGTTGCTTTTCTTTTGGAATAAACCCCTCTGAGGAGTCCCAGATGGATTCCTGGGGGAAATCCTTTCTGTCTGGCTAGGAAGGAACTAAGAGGAATAGCCAAAGGCCTGTTTTGCATTAAATTATCCTCCTCCTGTACAGAGCACCAAAGCCAAATATGTCAGAAATGAAATCAGGTGCCAGCTGCAGCCAGTGAGGGACTGTCTGTGGGTAGTGAGCACCCACAATTCCAGGTGAAATTGACAGGAGCTGCAGCTGCTCAGCACTTCCATTAAATCAGAGCCGCTCAATGTCTCAGGTTGGTTCTCTTCCGAGGGTTTACCTCAACTAGCTAGATGAAGGTAAAAAGCCTGTTCAAGGCTCAAGTTAAATTCATGGTTAAATTAGGATTAGCTAATAATCCTAATCTAATCTCATCTTTTCTTCCTCAGCTAGACAGACCCCGTCAGAGGCACATAAAACTGTATGTTATAGCACAATTCTCTTGTTGTCCTCCTCAAACCAGGGTAAAAGCCAAAGCTCTGTGCTGATTTATAACCACCAAACCCCAGGAAAGGGGCTGTGGGTGACATCTGGTCCTTAGAGAATGGCAGCTTTCCTGCAGAGTCTAGATTAGGAATGACTGAGTAATGTCCTCCTAGCCAGCAGCACTGCATCTCACCCCTTGCAGCAGGCAGGAAGCTGGACTGCTGTCCTTGGCACTTGGGGGAAGGGATTTCATGAATGAAAGTCCTGAAGCACCAGTCTTGGCAACAGTCACTGAACTCAGTAGGACTAATTCTCTCTTATGTAAAGTATGCACTCCCGTCCCATTGGCTGGGAGCACGAGCCTTTGGTAAAGCGTGTGTGCTGCAAGATTTTCACTTTAGATCATGAAATAAACTTTAGGGGTGAGTCAAAACAGGATGGAGTCTCACAGAGTGGGGGGGAGGGGTTGAAAGGGGTGCTTCCTCCTCCCCACCCCAACCCCAGGCTACTACCATGCCTCACTGACAGCCACCTTCATGAAAAAACAAGTTGATGGGCTTCTACCAAAGTCCCCACAGAAGCCTAGGTCAGACCTCAAGCTCCAGGGTGTGCTCTGAAATCCCACCATTGGCCAGGGATTGCTCTCATAGAAAGCCAGCAGCACGGCCTGTAATGGGACTGACTCTCATTGTGAGACTGCTTTTAATGCTGAGACTGGACCTATCCGCTCCCCAAGCCCTCTCCCCTCAATACACACCATGGCCACAGCTGGGGGTGGGTGCTCCAGAGTCCCAGGCCAGCACAGAGTGACAGAGAGTATCACATTTAGTCCCACCACATGGCCAGTGCAGTCAGTGTCTCTCTCGGGAGCTTTACAACTCAGCAGCTCAGGAAACTCCACCAGGGAGCAGTTCTCTGTCCAACCAGTGGTAAGACTGACAAGTGGGGTAAGACTGATTCCTGGGGCTCCCTCGAGCCCAGTGATCTATCGAGTCTTAGAGGTTAGCAGAGAGCATGCTGTTCAGTCAGCCCCGCACAGCTATGTCTATTCTCTCTTTTCAACCAGCTATGGTGGATTTAGTGCCAAACTGACAGCCCTGGGGGCTGGAGTTCTCTTATTTAGCCCCAGAACAAGCATGGCACAGGCAGCTGTTTTCCTTGTACTAGCCATTGTGTACCTTACCCAGCCCCGGAGGGAGGGCTCTACTCAAAGGCCCAGCAAGTGCCAGCTGTTATGGTGCTTTTTGTTTTGACATGGATACTTGGTGCTGGAGGAGGGCTGAACATCAGCTTATAAACATTTTGCACAGGCTGCCAAACCAGCACCCAGTGGATGTGATTTTGGGGCCAGATTTGATCCTGGTGGAGATGTATCCATACTATAAAGTTTGTCTGGATCCAGATTAAAACTTCCCCCCAGTGTGGGCCATTCAGTTTCAGGATTTGGTTTGGACCCCTCTCCAGTGAGGCAGGTGACTAGCTTTAATAGGTCAGGGGAGATATTCAGGCATCAGCTTATCTGAAATCTGCACAGATGGGATCTGACCTCATGCTTCTCACTGCGGGACCAGGACCATGGTAAGGGTGAAGTTCTATTGATTTAGGGCTTCATTCACTGCTGCGACTCCATGGCTATGTTGGTCCAACATCAATGATTTTAGTGATGTTACATTGGTTCAAAACTGGAGTAATGCCCCTATGCTTAGCCACAGTGTAGCTCTGCTATGTTCAGACTGCTAGATTGGATGCAAAACTGGGCTGGAAATCTTGCCAGAAATCTTCTGCTTCCTGGCAGGCTCCATGAATCCAGCAGTACTTTGGCACTTATTGGCCCCGCCAGAACAAGGCCTTCTCTAAACACACAAGTAGCATCAGTTTAACTAAAACAGCTTAAGTCATTTTAGTGAAACTGGTGCAACCTCCTATGTAGCTGCGCTTACATCAGGTTACAACTGGTTCATACTGATTTGAGCTTAAATTGATCAGCTACAGGGCATCTAGTGTAGTCCAAGATTTAAGGCTGTATAAAAGTTTACTAGACTTAAAGCTTCAGTGGATTTGAAGTGGAGGTAATGGCACAGCTGCAAGACCAGTATAGGATCACTGTAGTCTCTGCACAGGGGGATAGATGCGAGAGATGAATATCCCTGATTGGTAGGCAGTTGATGTAGGCAGGGTCAGACCAGCAGAGGGAGTATGGTATTTACACAGGATAGGTGTGAACTCAGCTTATCATCGGAGTGGGTGGAATGAATCTGGCATAAGACCATGTCTGATTTGATTACAGTTCCAACTGGCTTTTAGAGCAGGCTCAAGGGGACACAGAGTTCTCTCAAAACTTTTCCAAAGAAAAAACTCTCATCTCTCCAAGATTGATCCAGAACTGACCTAGAAGCATGGCGCTCACTTGAAGGACTTCAAATGAACTCAGGGCATTTATGTGATTAGAGTATGAAATGTCTCTGAGAAGCGTTAGGCACTATTCTTCATACATACTTAAAGTACCAGGGAGCACCGGCTGAAGAGCAACTGTGCTGAAGTTACACTGGACGAGCAATTGGCTCAGGGAGAAGAGTAGTGAGAGATGGGCTGGGGATTGATTGAGGGGGCTGCCTTGCAGAGGACCATTCTCCAGTCTCCTCCAGTGGCCTGGGAGGAGGAAGCAAGCTCAGCAGAACCAGTAAGTACAGGTGGTGTGACGGCAGCTATATCCTGGAGTGAAAATCCTTCAGAAGCAGTTTATAACAGTGTCAGACACAAGCCTGGTTTCAATTTGTTTCGCAGTAGCCCGCTAGTCATTAGTGCTTCAGGAGTGCCCACTTTATTAACCAGGCAGGACTCTGTGCATAAGAGACATGGATTGACTCACCCCTGCATCACTCCAATTTTACACTAGGCTATATCCTGGAGTGAAAATCCTTCAGAAGCAGTTTATAACAGTGTCAGACACAAGCCTGGTTTCAATTTGTTTCGCAGTAGCCCGCTAGTCATTAGTGCTTCAGGAGTGCCCACTTTATTAACCAGGCAGGACTCTGTGCATAAGAGACATGGATTGACTCACCCCTGCATCACTCCAATTTTACACTAGGGTAACCCCCCCTGATTTCAGTGCCACTACACCAGCATCAAACTGGACTAAAGCAGTGGTTTGAATCAAGCTCACCATCTCCTACTACTGCTGTAGTTAATCCAGGTGGTCAGCAAGTCCTAGGAACAAACATCTCAACCACCATAAAACCAACCATTCCTGAGAGGCACAAGTCTTTCTTTTTACAGACAGCAAGTTCATAAACACGCTGTGTTCTGGGAGGGTTTGGATGGTTTTCATGCTCCCTTTAGTCCAACAAATGGAGGACTGTGCAACTTTTATACTACAGCTACATAGACTCCATAGGTAGTTCATTGGAAACCAGCCCAGCCGGCTGCCATTCAAGAGGACTTGGCTGATTTGTCTGCTAGGATTTAGGGGTTTCCCTAGGAGCAGAAAGAACTCCACAAACATTTAAGAACGATTTCAGAGGAGTATGGCCTAGCAAGTTCCAGTGAGCCATGTCCAGTTACGCAGTTTACAACGTGACAATTCTTACTTCATTGTTCTAAATTATACACAGGCCCCTCGGTAGATCTCAGCCTGCCAAGGGAAGGACATGAGTCTTTTAAATTGGGATCAAGACCATGAACAAGGGAGAGAACCAAAATAATCTGAGGAAGATGCTGGGGGAAATGGCAGGTTTCATTTCTGTAACATACTGGCTATTTCTCATTGGCTGAGTTTCTTTGCTCACACTCTCTGATGTCAATAAACTGCAATAACAAAGAAGTAGGATATAGCAGTTTACAGACATCTTTGAGGCAGCTAGGACTTTTACACTGAACACTGCCCTTGAATGGGGCAGGATTGATTTACAAAGCCCCAAATCCTTCCCAATAAATAGCTGGTGTCTTACTCCATCTGTCTCCACTGATGAAGGTACCTGGTTCCCTTGTTGCTTTGTCCCATCATCTGACCAGTCCTTCTTTGTGCAGCTTTTTACACTATTTACTCTAAAATTCCCTGCCACTACAGCTTAAGCCCACAGGACTCTATGAATGCCAGATACTGAAGCCGGGGGCATTAGACCAGGAGTGAATTTGGCCTGTTCTCAATTAAACTAAAAGGCAACAAATAAAATGGGACAAAAGGAAAATAAAACTATACACTGAGTACAAAGTTAGCCAGTGGAACTCACTGCCACATGGTATTAATGATACAAATATGTAAGCTTCAGAAAAGGATTAGAGTGATGTTTGTCACCCAGTGTAGTTTCTATTCCAAGAGCAGGGACTCTGCAGCTCAGAAGCAACAATCCTGCAGCTTGGCTGGTTCTGCCTGGCTCACAGAGAGCCCACCCTGAACCACCTCAGCACTGCCCTCTGCTGGCTAATTCACCAGCATGTGGATCCTTGCTCCTCTGCAGGGTGCTTTGGTTTCTTTTGCCTGCCCAGACCTCAGGCCTTCTAGTGTGACGCTGGGAATGTGGAACCCTACAAGAATGAGCAAAGCTGTGTGGGAACCTTCCCTGCCACAGGGGGAATGGCTACCTAATTCTCTTGGCAGGTTGAGGTGGGACCATGAGGCTGGGAAAGGAGGGGAGAGCTCTTTCCCACCTCCCCACTCTGCAGCATGCAGGCAGCCCCAAGGAGCAGGGAGCTAGTGGGGAGAGGCAGATGGGGGAGCAAGGTTAATGGAGCAGAGACAGGGATGGAAGAATCTGCTAGATCTCTTCTTTCTGCGGGTCTGAGCAGCACATAGCTTGTGTGTTTTGCTGCCATTGGAGAATTTTTCCAGACAACTCAGGCCTGTGAGACACCTCTGTTTTCCTATGGCTTTAGAGTCTCTCTCAGCTAATACTATCAGGAATAGACATCCTGCTAGACAATGCTCCCAAACCAAGGTTCATGCGTCTGCTAGGGAAATAACAGCCTCAGCAACCTGCAGCCTTATCTTGTCTAGAGACATTGGTTTAGCTAACGTAGTGATTAGCAGCATAAACTGCCTCAGCTGTCTGGGCAGCCCTTGATCCAAGTCAGAGGGTGGGGCTGGATATAGGAGCATTAGTGGCACTAGGAGCAGGTGGCTCAGTTCCATGCAGCCTTTTGAAAATACAGGCTGTGCTGTTTGTTTTTGTTTAAGGAATGTTGTTAAGGAGGTGATGCAAAAACCAGAGAGGGCGGAGGCTTCAAACATTCCCCTCTGGACTCATCCCATCCTGCAGTGGGATTGTGGAGCAAGAATAATAATAATATATTTGGCCTCTCTATAGCACCTCTTATCTAAGCATGTTGCAGCACTTCACTAATAATTACCCCTCCATGCTCCCCTGAGGGCTGGAGGAATTGGAAAGTCTTCTGTCCCCTCTAACACTGAAATGTTTTCCCCACCTCTGCTCCTCTAACCTCTCAAAGTAGGGTTACAAAGGAGAGAGGTGCCTTTTCCTTGCCCCTAGGTTAGGAGCCCTCAAAGGAGGCTGATAGGTTTTGGTAAGCTATAAGGGTGTGAGGTAGTGGAATTGCATCTGTTTACACTAGGGCTCAGCGTTTTGAAGCAGAGCCTGAGGACAAAGGGCAGGGGCTCATTTACAGGATACAGATTTTTCTAATCTCCCTCTTAACCAGGTTAGTATCACTGCTGCAATTCAGGGCTATCAACAGAGCCATGCATTTTCCTGGGACGGTGCAAAATCAGCATGGATGGAGAGCCAAGAGCAGAAGGAAACACCACGGGATGAGAACACCATTTCCCTGGATACAAGCCCTTCTCCCAAGGTTTCCATTGAAAGAGACCCTACAGAGTGACTCTGGTCAAGAGACAGCAGAGCTCCAAGATTCTCCAAATACTCCAGACAGCTGCAAACTCTGCAGAATTCCTTTCCTCTTAGCCACAGGTTCAGACAAAGTTCTATTAAAAAAACCAACAACCCCATTTACAGTTTGACACATGATTTTAATTTGACAAGAAAGTTACAAAACAGCCTAGAAAAAGGAGCAGGGGAAGTGTGATCTGATGGAAAGGCTGTCAATGAGACAGGCAATTCTTCTGATTACAAGACAGAACACCAGTGCCCTGGGATGTGGAACAGGGCAGTACTAAGAGCAGACACAGGAGCCTATTCATGTCAATCACAGAGATTTACACTTTGCTAATCCTATTCTAATCTGTACACGGAAACCACAGAATTAAGTAAACTGTAAAACCAAATCACCCCCTAAGGAAAAACTCAGGGAAATGTCTTAATAAAGATAAATGGGCAGCTAATGTTTCAGGCAATGGGAAACCGAAAGTGATGATAAAGCTGTTTTAGCAAGACTGCAAACCCACCTGTTCAGGCCATAAACCAGCTTCTACCTGACAGATGAGGGAGTAGGGGGTTGGAAGGACCGTCCCAATTGGTTGGTTAGCCCATAATTGTCCACTGCAGGGTTTCTTGCACTTTCCTCTGAAGCATCTGGTGACAGCTACTAGCAATGGCAGGATACTGGCATGACTGGACCATTGATCTGAGGAGTATGGCCAGTACCATGTTCCCTATGGAGTGTGATGAGTGGGACTGGGGACATAGGGCCAGGTTTCAGAAAGGACTTATCTCTGTCGGATGCCAGGGTGCTCAAAACAATGCAAGCTGGGTCAGGCAGCCAGCTTTCAAATCCTACAGCCTGAGCATGGACCACAGGCCTCTCTGCATGCGTAATAAAGATCTTTTCCCTGTAACTCTGCCCTCCTGTAGCATCACTTATTGCTAATGAAACACCCCACAGGACCCTGTGCTCCAGGTGCTGGGGGTGGCAGGACCCTCCCCAAGGCACTGCTGCTGCAAGGGTTGGCCACCTTTGCTGTGAACAGGAGGGAGGCTGACAAGACCAGAGGTGCCCCTATCCTGGCTGCTCACATAGGAACAGCAGCAGCGGCACCTGGGGAGGAGGGGGATGTCTCGCCACCCGAGGTGAAGTGGTGGTAGCCGTGGCAGTGATTACTAGGCCACACACCTCGCTGCTGGCTCCAGTGGTCATGCAGAGCTTTCCTAGCTTTGCTGCTTTGTCCAGGCAAGTCTCCTCATGTAACTAGCCGAGCTAGGGTGGGGCTTGGAGGCTCCGTCCAGTTGGTTAGTGTGGGAGTGAGGAGACCTGAGATGGGCCAAGCAGTCTAGTCTCCTCAGGATTTGGGGGAGCAGCAGCTCTTCCTCTCCCACTTGTGGTTTCAGGTGAGGCCTGCTCCTTGTACCTTCCAATCTGTGATTATCTGATGATGTTGCCCTAGTGATATCATGTCATAGGATCCACAGTCTTCAGGTCCTAGGTCTATTGTCAGTGCTCCTTAACATGGCCCTACTCCTGGATGGGACCATCCCTGACTCTCCAAGGTAATCCAGTTCTCTTCAGTGGGCCTGCTTGGGTCATTAACAGCTACAAGATCGGGCCTTTATCTGGTATCAGACTTCCTGCTATAGGATGAGCTAAGTGGCTCACCTTGTCTCATTCCATAAGGGGTAGGAAATGGATACTGATGCAATGGTCACTCCCATACCATGATGGAAACATCAAGACAGGACTGATTAGGTTGAATAGGAGGATCAGATGAGACAGTGAGGAGCAGGGCCTGTTAGGGAAGGATCAAAGCCAGACAAGGGAGTAAACAGCAGTGAGCTGGGCTGGGAAAAAGCAGGCTCCCTGTGTGCTGACAGACTGGTGGAGAAGCAGCAGGAAAAGGATGGACATGCAGCCCCAAAATTGCTCCAGATAGGCAGCCCCAAGGGCAGCAAATCCAAACACCACTCAGGCTGAGAAGTCGCCAGAGGTTGACGTGGGGGCCACAGAATGGGCCAGAAACACAGGGCGAGTAAGAGCAAAGCCCATTTAGCAGAACAGAGTTTGAATGAGTGATGTGAGAGATGTTTGGATAGACGTCTGACTGGAGGGGATGCAGGAAAGAGCTGGGGCTAAAGGGCACACTCCAGTGCAGGAATGAAGAGAGAGAGAGATTGGACAGTGGCTGGTCAGAAGGAGAGGGACCAGGGATGCCTTCTGTGTGGCGGGGAGGAAAACAGAACATAGGACACGGTGTGCATGTTGACTTCACAAGTCACCTTGACCCAGCAGGCCATAAAATGTTGCTGACCTGTCTGTGGGAGCTGGAAGGAGGGGGAAGGTCTGGTCAAGTGATTCCTTGGTTCAATTCCTTCCCCTGTGAGAACTCTTAGAGGGCTCTGTTGGGTGGCCGCACATCCCCCCTGAAGTGACTCACATGAAAGATCAGATGGCGGTGAAGATCCTTCCCTCTGGTTCAGTGCGTTTAGAGATGTTGGGACTGGACTGCCAGTGGTTCGCTGAGGACATTCAGCAGCATGCCTCCTTCTCATCAGGGACATGTGGCATAGTTCCCATCATCTTCCCCACACCCAGTGAGATCAGGATGTGAATGAAAGCGAACTGGCTGACTTTGTGTGTGGAAAACTCTGAGACTGGTGAGGGAAGCAACTAGAGTAACTCCCAACAGCTGCTGTCACCGTGACTGCTCCTGTCATAAGTAGATAGGTAAGGTAAGGGTTAATTTTCTTTTGCCTGTAAAGGGTGAACAAAGGGAACCAAACACCTGACCAGAGGACCAATCACAGAACTGGATTTTTTAAAAGTCAGGGGCGGGAATTGTGTACTCTAGGTCTTTTGTTTTTCCCAGCTATGGAGGAAACATCTTTTCTGATAACTCCTATTTCTTTCTAATATTTTCCTACAAAGTGTGAGTACAAAGGCCCCAAGGAAATAGCTGTTATATGCTTTGGGTTGTATTTACAGGTGTGTTGATTTGCTGGACTGGTTTAAGGGGCTATCTTTTAAATCAGACTGTTTATCATATTTTCTTATAAGCAAGAGCCTGTATTGATCTCTTAATGCAGTATTATTGTTTTGTATTTCTTTCTTTTTATATAAATTCTTTTTTAAAACCTGGCTGAGGTTTTTGGGTTTCTCCGGTAAGGCTACAGAAGGGGGGTGGAAGAATCTTTTATATTAGCTTTACTAGATTTGAATGCATCGCCTCAGGGGGAGGGTGATTTCCTCTTTGTTGCCTTCAAGAGTTAAGTACTGCATCGCCCAGGCTCACCAGGGAAAAGGGAGGGGAAGCAGGGAGCAGATAACGAGGAGACAAGGGGGAAGAGCTTTTTTTCCCCTTGAGAAGGAGACCCAGGGGTTCTGGTCTTGGGGTCCCCAGGGAAAGGTTGGGGTGACTCGGGGTAACTAGGAACCCTAAATAGTCCTAGTTGGTGGCAGCGAGATAAAATCCAAGCTGGCTATAAGCTTGGGGGAGGTTCAGATAAACACTCAGATTTTGAACTCTAAGTCCAAGATTTGAAGACAAACGTTTATTACTGGAGGCAGCGGTATTGCGAAGTACGAATCCAAGCCAACAAGCTACATTACTTTCTTTTTTTCCCTAGGATTAGCAGTGAGAAAGGGTTGGTTTTAAAGTGCTAGAGAGAAAAACTTTTTTTCTGCCTGCTTTTAGCAGCTTGCATTTTAGCAGAGTCATTAAAGAGAACCATTACAGGTCTTTTGTTAAACAATTGGGACTTAAGTACCCAGCCAGCAAACGCACACAGGTAAATACAGTAGCTTTTGTTTGGTTCAATTGCCTATCAAACAGAGCCAGAGCAAGTCAAATCAGTTGCTAGGCAATCTCAAGAGACAGAAAGCCAGCAATTCAGGCAACAACCACCAGAGGGCACCACAACACAAGAAAACAGAAACCATGAGTTCCAAGATGCCTGAAAGCAGGAACGCGAGACTAGCAACAAGCAGAGACAAACGAAAAAAAACGATCACAAGACAGACATGAAAAAAGACTAAGGAGATGAACAAGAAGAAAAAAAGAAGCCACAAAAGAGACAACAAGTCAAACTGGCAGCACACAAGAGAGAAAAGAAAAAAGGCAGATCACGAAAGAAAACAACAAAAGAGAGAGCAGCATGCCAAAAGACAGAAGAACTCCAGAGGGAGGGAGAAACCACCGCCAAGAAATGGAAAAACAACAAAAAGAAAGTGAAGAGAGGGAAAAACAGAGAAAGCATGAACTGGAATAGAACAGGCTAAGCATCAGCCCCAGCAAATCCTAACCCTCCGGCGCCAGTTGTTGTTCACCGCACAGGAAATTTCCCAACTACAAGGCAGGTGATGACACGGAGACCTTCTTAGAAAATTTTGAAAGGGTCTGTATTGGGTACACAGCATCCCTGAAAGACCAGTACATGCTAGAGCTGAGGTCACACATCAGTGGACCCTTGGCAGACGTGGCGGCTGAAATGCCAAGGGACCAAATGAACGATTATAAACTGTTTCAAACCCATGGCCAGATCCAGAATGGGGATAACCCCGGATCACGCCCCGTCGGCGGTTCAGAAACCAAAAGTGAAACCAGAGGGGTCATTTCCCAAACACGCCTACTACGTGGGAAGCATTGTGACGCCTGGATAGCAGGATCCCAGGCCAAACCTTTGAACAACTGCGCCACCTCATGCAAATGGAGCAGTTCTTGGATGGTGTTCCTGAGGACATACACGTACATCCTAGATGGAAACCCAAAACTCTCACCGAGGCGGGGGAGATTGGAGCCAAATGGATGGAGTGGCAGAAAGCAAGAAAGCTACTGTAAAGGGGAGTGAAAACCCCAGGCCACACCGACAATAAACCCTACAACCGAGCGCAAACCCGACAATAAACCCTACAACCGAGGGCAACCCAAAACCCCACCTACAAACCAAGGAAAGCCACAGACACCCTATCCTTCCACCACCTCACCAGTCTTCAGTAACTTACTTCAACCCAGTGACCCGTTATCTGGAAGATGCTATAAGTGTAATGAAACGGGACATATCAAAGCCAACTGCCCAAAGGCCAACTGCCCGAATAACCCCACCCGGGTGCAAGTCATTGCACCCCCAGCAACCAAAGATCCCCAGGCCCAGATACCTCTCAAATCCCCTTGGAGCGAAGGGAAAATTTGAGAGTGGCGGAAAGAAGGTTACCGCGTGGAGAGACACGGGGGCACAAGTGTCAGCTATCCACCAATCCTTCGTCGATCCCAAACTCATCAACCCAAGGGCCAAAGTGACCATTTACCCCTTCATGTCACAAGCTGTGGACTTGCCTACAGCTGAACTGCCTGTCCAGTACAAAGGCTGGTCAGGAATGTGGACTTTTGCAGTCTATGACAATTATCCATCCCCATGCTACTGGGGGAAGACTTGGCCAACCAAGTGAAGCAGTCCAAGAGAGTGGGAATGGTTACACGCAGCCAAACCAGGCAAGCTTCCAGACCCATTCCTGTTCCTGAGCCGTCCACAGAGAACCTGTCTGTGTTACCAGAGACCCAGACTGAGGTAGTGGACCCGGATCCCATGTCAACGGCTGAACCAGCCACAGCACCTCCAGTCCCAGACCCGGAACTGGAACAGCAACCAGCACCAGCACAAGCAAGTGCAACCACACCTTCAACCCCAACGCCAGAAGGGACCAACGAGCCTGAACTGGCAGAAGCAACAGACAACCATACCGAAGAGGCTCAGCAGAGCCTGAAATACCACCAGGTGCACCAGCGGACAGCGGTACACCAGCTACAGAAACAACCCCATCATCTACATCACTTCCAGAGGGACCAAGCCCAAGTCCCCAGTCTGAGGAAGAACTGGTGTCCCCAGCTTCAAGGGAACAGTTCCAGACTGAGCAGGAAGCAGATGACAGCCTTCAGAAAGCTTGGGTGGCGGCACGGAGCAACCCACCGCCTCTCAGCTCTTCTTCTAACCGATCCCGGTTTGTTATAGACCAAGGACTTTTTACAAGGAAATTCTTTCTGGTGGACACGCCAGGAAGAATGGCAGCCGCACAAACGGTTGGTGGTTCCAACTAAATACAGGGGGGGAAGCTCTTAAGCTTAGCCCATGATCATCCCAGTGGTCATGCTGGGGTGAACAGAACCAAAGACAGGTTGGGGAAGTCCTTCTACTGGAGGGGATGGGCAAGGAAGTTGCCCAGTATGTCCAGTCTTGTGAGGTGTGCCAAAGAGTGGGAAAGCCTCAAGATCTGGTCAAGGCCCCTCTCCAGCCACTCCCCATAATTGAGGTCCCATTTCAGCGAGTAGCTGTGGATATTCTGGGTCCTTTTCCAAGAAAGACACCCAGGGGAAAGCAGTACGTACTGACTTTCGTGGACTTTGCTACCCGATGGCCAGAAGCAGTTGCTCTAGGCAACACCAGGGCTAAAGCGGTGTGCCAGGCCCTAACAGACATTTTCGCCAGGGTAGGTTGGCCCTCCGATATCCTTACCGATTCAGGATCTAATTTCCTGGCAGGCACCATGAAAGACCTGTGGGAAAATCATGGGGTGAATCACTTGGTTGCCACCCCGTACCACCATCAAACCATGGCCTGGGAAAGGTTTAATGGAACTTTGGGGCCATGATCCGTAAATTCGTAAATGAATACTCCAACGACTGGACCTAGTGTTGCAGCAGTTGCTCTTTGCTTACAGGGCTGTACCACATCCCAGTTTAGGGTTTTCACCCTTTGAACTTGTGTATGGCCATGAGGTTAAGGGGCCATTACAGTTGGTGAAGCACCAATGGGAGGGGTTTACACCCTCTCCAGGAACTAACATTCTGGACTTTGTAAGCAACCTACAAAACACCCTCCGCCATTCTCTAGCCCTTGCTAGAGAAAACCTAAAGGATACTCAGGAAGAGCAAAAGGCCTGGTACGATAAACATACCAGAGACCGTTCCTTCAAGAGAGGAGACCAGGTTATGGTCTTGAAGGCGCAACAGGCCCATAAGATGGAAGCATCATGGGAGGGGCCATTCACGGTCCAAGAGCGCCTGGGAGCTGTTAACTACCTCATAGCATTTCCCAATTCCTCACTAAACCCAAAGTGTACCATGTTAATTCTCTCAAGCCCTTTTATTCCAGAGACTTACAGGTTTGTCAGTTTACAGTCCAGGGGCAGAGGACGCTGAGTGGCCTGATGGCGTCTACTATGACGGGAAAAAGGACGGGGGCGTGGAAGAGGTGAACCTCTCAACCACCCTGGAACGTCTGCAGCGGCAACAAATCCAGGAGCTGTGCACCAGCTTCGCACCATTGTTCTCAGCCACTCCAGGACGGACTGAACGGGCATACCACTCCATTGACACAGGTAATGCTCACCCAATTAGAACACCACCCTACCGGGTGTCCCCTCACGCACAAGCTGCTATAGAGCGGGAGATCCAGAACATGCTACAGATGGGTATAATCCGCTCATCTACCAGTGCATGGGCATCTCCAGTGGTTCTGGTACCCAAACCAGATGGGGAAATACGCTTTTGCGTGGACTACCGTAAGCTAAATGCGGTAACTCGTCCAGACAACTATCCAATGCCACGCACCGATGAGCTATTGGAAAAGTTGGGACACGTGCCCAGTTCATCTCTACAATAGACTTAACCAAGGGGTACTGGCAAGTACCGCTAGATGAACCTGCCAAGGAAAGGTCAGCATTCGTCACCCATGCAGGGGTGTATGAATTTAATGTACTTCCTTTCGGGCTGCGAAATGCACCCGCCACCTTCCAGAGGCTGGTAGATGGTCTACTAGCAGGACTGGGAGAATATGCAGTTGCCTACCTCGATGATGTGGCCATTTTTTCAGACTCCTGGCCCGAACACCTAGAACACCTGGAAAAGGTCTTTGACCGTATCAGGCAGGCAGGACTAACTGTTAAGGCCAAAAAGTGTCAAATAGGCCAAAACAGAGTGACTTACCTGGGACACCAGGTGGGTCGAGGAACCATAAACCCCCTACAGGCCAAGGTGGAGGCTATCCAAAAGTGGCCTGTCCCAAAGTCAAAGAAACAGGTCCAATCCTTCTTAGGCTTGGCCGGGTACTACAGGCGATTTGTACCACACTACAGCCAAATCTGCACCACTGACCGACCTGACCAAGAAGCCCCAGCCAACTACAGTTAAATGGACTGATGAGTGTCAGGAAGCCTTTACCCAACTTAAGGCGACGCTCACGTCTGACCCTGTGCTAAGGGCCCCAGACTTTGACAAACCATTCCTAGTAACCACCGATGCATCTGAGCGTGGTATAGGAGCAGTTCTTATGCAGGAAGGACCGGATCACAACTTCCATCCTGTCGTGTTTCTCAGCAAGAAACTATCTGAGAGGGAAAGCCACTGGTCAGTCAGTGAAAAGGAATGCTATGCCATTGTGTACGCCCTGGAAAAGCTACGCCCATACGTTTGGGGACGGCGGTTCCAGCTACAAACTGACCATGCTGCGCTAAAGTGGCTTCATACAGCCAAAGGGAACAACAAGAAACTTCTTCGTTGGAGTCTAGCTCTCCAAGATTTTGATTTTGAAATTCAACACATTTCAGGAGCTTCTAACAAAGTAGCTGATGCACTCTCACACTGGTTAAAACTTTTCCTTAAGATGTAGAAGTCTTGTAGTTTACATGCTTACTAGTATATGTAAAGGTGCATGTGTTGTATTACTCTGATTAGTTTAAAGTTCTAGGTAGAAATCACCTCCAGTGAAATTTTACACTGTCTGTGATTTGGGGGCGTGTCATAAGTAGATAGGTAAGGTAAGGGTTAATTTTCTTTTGCCTGTAAAGGGTGAACAAAGGGAACCAAACACCTGACCAGAGGACCAATCAGAGAACTGGATTTTTTAAAAGTCAGGGGCGGGAATTGTGTACTCTGGGTCTTTTGTTTTTCCCAGCTATGGAGGAAACAGCTTTTCTGCTAACTCCTATTTCTTTCTAATAATTTTCCTCCTACAAAGTGTGAGTACAAAGGCACAAGGCAAATAGGGGGGTCCCCCAGGGAAAGGTTGGGGTGACTCGGGGTAACTAGGAACCCTAAATAGTCCTAGTTGGTGGCAGCGAGATAAAATCCAAGCTGGCTATGAGCTTGGGGGGAGGTTCAGATAAACACTCAGATTTTGAACTCTAAGTCCAGATTTGAGACAAACGTTTATTACAGCTCCATGTGTTATAAAGTATGTCCGCCCCTGCCACAGATGTTCACAGTCTGGGGTTGCTTTAGAACCACGGACTCTGGGATTCCGATGTGACGCATGCTGCAGTTCATCTGCTAACAACTAGGAGTTTACAGCATTTCCTGGCTCATTTGGATTTTGCCCGGTGTTATCCATGCCTGTCACCTACAGCTTGAACTGACGTAATACAAGCTACTTGGGCCATCCTCATACACTACTCAGAAGCTTCAGCTTGGTGCATGAGGTGGCAACCCACTTGCCTAGTAGAATGGGTCTGTGTGAGCACACCCTGCCTCTGCTCCATGAACAGCCCTGGCTCAAGGGCGAGTTCTAATCTCTAAAGTTCTACGTTGTCTTATCTCCTATGCCCTCGAAGCCAGCTGAGATCACCAGTTCATTGTGTGCTTACAGGCCCAAGCTATGCACTCGGAGTCAGGCGGTTTCCAGTTGAAAGTCCCCAGCTATGAGACATGCTGCCACTTGCAGTCACCCTTAGAGCTCAGGTTAACTGACCTTCAAGGCACAGTGTAAAGCGCAGCTTTTAGATCAGTTGCTTTCTTCACTATGGACAATCAGTAGCTCATGTCACAATCCAGTTCAAGTTGCTAAGTGACAACAAGTGTTGCCTGTCACTTCCTTTCCAACAGCCAAACACTTGAGAGCAAGGCAGTGATAATTAAGGACATCATAAATCGTACACTGCTCACATAATCGACACATACATGTGCTTGTAGTCAAGGTGCTGCACTATGCACTAGGAGCTCTGGATTCGGCTTGTGGCTCTGCAAGACACTTGAGCACTCCGTACCCATCTGTAAAATAAGGACAATACACCTTTCTTACGGGGGTCGGGGGGTGGGTGTGGGGGATAGATCCACAAGAACTTGGAAGATGCTCAGCTAGGATGATGAAGTGGTGAGGAAGCAGACTGATTTGTTGCAGAGGCACAAGGGGATATTTGAATGGACTTGTTGCTACATAGGATCTTGAATCGATTTGTGGCCAAATACACCTCCGTCCCTGTCCCCCATACACACACAAACCTAAAAATCACACATCAGAGCACATAAATGGAGTGTATAGAAAATCTGACAGCCATCAAGGGGATATGCATGTCTACTTAGAATATAGCAGCCACACAGCTCTTGCTATTTCTACCACAGAAGAAATACCACTGCTTCAGCTGGAGTGGTTGAAGGTGGAGGTTTGGCTGGATACAGGAGGCCAAAAATCTAGTATTTTTATAGGACACTCTCTCCCTCCTCACTGTGAATTCTGCAAGCCCTTGCAGACACCAGGCGTTTGATATGAAGACCATAGAAAGCCTCTCATTGGCTTCAGTGAGCTTTGACTCAAGCCCCAGTGGACTCATTTTAGGTTTCTCTCTCCTTTGCTTCAGATCTTGATGCTTCTAGGGCTCTTTGGTGAGCTCTGTAATTATGGAATCTCATAATAGTTTCTCTGGCATCTCTCATTCATCCACAGGGGTGCTGGCTCGATTCTGTGTTTTCCCACTTCCAGTTTAAAGGCAGCAGGAATCCATTGCTGGAAGCAGGACACTGCTTCAGGCCTTATGACAGCCCACTCACTGCTAGACTTCTCTTTCTCCTGGATCTCAATAGCTTCCTTTTGGTCAGCGGTGGCGTTATTTGCAGCCTATTGATTAGCCTTCTGTGTTGATCTAATTTCCAGGACAGTGATCTGTTCTTCAGACAGAGATGAGCTTCTTATACTTCTCCCACTGTACTGGTCATCTTTTCTACTTTTCCCATAAGAACAGCGATACTGGGTCAGACCAAAGGTCCATCTAGCCCAGTATCCTGTCTTCTGACAGTGGCCAATGCCAGGTGTTTCGGAGGGAATGAACAGAACGGGTAATCATCAACTGATCCATCCCCTGTCAGACTCTGGCAGTGAGAGGCTTAGGGACATCCAGAGCATGATGTTCCATCTCTGACCATTACAGATTTTTAAGGCTGGCCTCCTGCATAGCACAGGCCAGAGAACTTCACCCAGCAATTCCTACATCAAGACCACATCTTGTGGTTAAACAAGATGTGTATTTACTAAAGAGACATCCAGTCCTGATTTAACTTACCTCCCAATCCTGCAACTGGATTCTCCCCAGGTGAACCCCTGCGCTATCTATTTCAGCTCCCAGTTTAGCAAACTTTGAGTCCCCAATAATTATAAGGTTAGTGGTCACTCCTGCAACAAGTTTTCCTTGGCATCTGTGGCTGTCTCAGTACTGGAGAAATGCAATAGAAGACTCCCCCAATCTGGTGTAAGAATTGCTGAAAACAGACAGATAATGAGAGAACAGGTTCAACACTTCTGTTCATACTGCTGCAGTGCCAGGGGCAATTGTGGGTAACCTCACCCAAACAACATGCAAGGGGGACAAGCTTCAGAGAACTACTAGTAGCTCTCGCAGTGTAAATGGACACAGAGGGGTGAACAGCGCTGGGTGGCCTGAACTGACAGACAGTACAAGTATCACTGCCCACAGTTTCCAGCACAACGAAGAGCCCTGGCTAGATGAATCAGTATTTGGCTGTGATTTGCACAGAGTTGTGCATCTTGGCATAGCCCGTGGGCGTCTCTCTCCTTAACACCACACGTTGATCTAGCCAGGCACATTGAGGGAGCAGCCCCCTGACAATGGGAACCAGATTTTGGGAGGCTGCTGACAGAGCAAGACAACATGTGGCCTCCTGTGCCTAGTGTTTCGACAGGAAAAACACCCTGTGTCTCCAGAAGGCATTTGAGAGGGACTGTAACAAAACTCTTTCCTAGCTAAGACTGGAGCGAGAGTTCAAAGGCAGGAGCAGATCTAGGCAGTGCAGCAGGCCTCACCACCCTTAGCCAATGTCTGCAAAATCCAAATTTCTAGCCCATTTTCTTGCAGAAACAGATTTGCAAAGTGAACCTCTTTAGCTAACATTCATCTGCCGGCCTGCAGACCCCTGCAGTGACCACAGGCCTAGCAGACACCAGTCTCACCTAGACAGCTGCGTCTTGAAAAGCTTTTCTAAATGTTGTACATGCTAAATTGTTGACAGCAAGGGTATTTAACCATTAGAACACAGTACCACGGGAAGTAAGAGAATCTCCATCTCCTGGGGTCTTCCAACCCAGACTGGTTGCCCTTCCGGAAGATTTGCTTTAGTCAGACTAGTTCTTGGGCTCAACAACAGGGGTGACAGTATGAAGTTATCTGGCCTGTACTGTTCAGGAAGTCAGACTAAGTGATCTCACGGTCCGCTCTGTCTTAGACTCTATGCCTAAGCCTCAGCACAAACTGCACAGCTGGTCTTCACTTGCCTCCAGCCTAGAGAGAGCATGGAGATTTCCCATGTATGATCACTTTGAGAATACATCAAAGAACAGTTCCCTGGCCCTTTCTCAAACCCCTCTTCTAACTACATGGTTTGCCATCATAGGTTTCCACTCAAAGAGGGAAACTCTTTGTTGCCAGAACATTTTTTCCCAACTGAAAATTTGGTTGGTCCTAAGCTAGGTGCTTGTATAACACTGACAGACCCTGCTCATCAGTGGGCAGGATCCAACCTGAGACCTCTGGAGCTTAGCGCATGAGCCTGTACTGCATGAACTAAAAGCCACATGGCTTGGCTATGGCTGTAGAGCAGACTCATTAATCTCTCTCTAAGTGGTCTCGGTGCCACTAGATGGGATAGAGCACCACACCCAGGTGGTGTGTGGGTTACACTTGCTTGTTTTCCAAATGGCAGTCTGATACCATGTGGGTCAGTCTTTCATAAAGAAGCAATTATTTGTACAAGTTTGCATACAATTCTGCATGATTCCACTCCCCTTTGCAATTCTTGCCTCAGCAGCTGCTGCTAAATGTAGACAACACTGAAGGAGTGTTAGTACACAATCAGTATTGCCAACTCCAAGTGTTGAAAATCATGAGATTAAAAAAAATAATAATTCAGTGACCTCACATTTATTATCTACCTTTTGAGCTTCCAGAGATCATATTGTCCAGTTTCTCCTCCCCTCCCCCCAGCCATTAGGGCTGGAAACTTACTTTTGTTCTAAAATGAAAGCTGAGTGTGTGTAAGACACACGATTCCTGGAGCTGGGGCTTTCACATAAATGTTGTACATTGCAGGAGCTGACAATGCTGCACCTGATCTATTTATTGTGACTCACTGGCAAGCCGAGACATTCAGAGCCATTTTCTGAGTACAGCCTATGGTAGCAGCAACTAGCATTATTTGTATTCTCTAGTGCCTGGGAGGCCTAGTCATTGACCAGGACTCCCAGTGCTAAGGTGCTGTGCAAACACACAGCAACAAAAGATTTTGCAGCCCACTTCCAGACCTGGAGACCATGCACGACTAGGCCAAACTTACTCTTGCTCTCCCCTTCCCCGGTATTGGATTTTCAGATTCATTCCATCGAATTCTGTTAATTTCTAACAAACGTGGCTGGCTGGCTCTAATTACAAAGGAAGCTGAGTTCCAGAAGAACATCCAAGTCTCATGATAAATGGGGGTAAAGAGAGAGGTTTGTAACAATAACACATCCTAGGAGGGCTGTGGCAGGCATGTAGCACTGGCTGGCAGTGACTGATGCAGAAGCAAGGCATGAGGAGGCCCATGAATCAGTACAGGAGTCAGATTAACTCCTGGCAGAAAGTCAAGTACAGGGGCCTGAAGGTGGAAACTCTGCCCAGGAAGGTGGAGGGAATGTAGCAGCCCCTAGCACATATAACCCCTCTCTGCTACAGGGCTCAGCGCTGATCAGTGTTGCTCCAGAAGTGGACATCAGTGTATGGATTGGGGGCATGACCAGGGCACTTGGGACATATGTTGATTCAGTACTTCCCCCAGGCAACCTCCTCCAGCAGGTCTCCTATGAAGTCCTAGCTAAAGCCATTCTCCCTGGGGTCAAAGCAAACACCACTGCCTTCCTCTGGGCCACAGCTGCCCCTGCTGGCTTAGGGCTGTACTAACTGCACCCCTTGTGCAACGGGTGAAGGGCTGGCTTAGAAGACTCTTGTAGCCCAGCATCCAGGACAGCTGGGATCTCCCCTGGTGGTTCATATTGTGAAAAACAAGTCAGATGAGTAAAAGCCACTGCGAAGTCCAGCAGTTTCACATTGCGCAAGGGAGATTTCCACGCAGACTGAACATCTTCTAGTTGCCAGTAACAGAACCACACAAACTGGGGGCCAACACTAGCTGCTAACTCATAGTCCCCAGCTACCTACCAATGCACGGATGTGCTCCTGGGACAGTTGAGGATTCAACCCAGACCAGTGTGGGGCTGTGTCACCACCTGCCCTGCAACTCTGTCTGCCTTAAATGCTATGCTGCTGCGGCTCACAGCCCTGACACCAACAGCCAGTGGGTCACACCTGGCTTCAACTACCCAGTCACTGTTTGCAGAGTGACCTGCCCCCCCAACACTTCCTCCCGTCCAGTCCCAAACTTCCCCCAAATGGTCTCCCTGCAGAGCCCAGCCCAGCCCAGCCCTCTCCTGGGACACTCACTGAAGTAGTTACATCTGCTGCCCCTTTAAGAGACAGAAATTGCAGCTTGGTATCTTGAATGGAGCGAACAATCACTTCAATCCAATCAAAGCACTGGGCTGGTTTAGATACAAAGTCAAACAAGTCTATTTGATTAAAAAGTCATTGGCTTAAGTTATACCACATACAAGGAGTAAGGACAGAAAGGGTTACAAGCAAACGAAAGTAAGAAAGACTAAAACTTAACTTCAGCAAGTTGCAATCTTTGCCTCAGCCGGTTTCTCACCTATATTCAGATACCAGAGACTTCACCTCCCCTTAGCTGAAGGATCCTCTTTTCTCTAGCCTCTTGCGTTTCCCCAGTAACAGATTCCAAAATGGCTTTCTGTCCTCGTTATCTTCCAAAGCTCAGTGACGTCTCTTCATCAGGCAGGAAGCCCTCCTGAGGCCCGGCTTGATGGCTCCACCCAGGACCGGCGCTAGGGTTTCTCGCGCCCTAGGTGCACGGCCATTTTGCCGCCCCCCGCACTGATCACACGGCTCCGGTGGAGCTGCCGCAGTCATTCCTGCGGAGGGTCTGTTGGTCCATGGCTCTGGTGGAGCTGCTGCAGGCATGCCTGCGGGCGGTCCACTGGAGCCACGCGAGCAGCTGACCATCCGCAGGCATGACTGCAGGAGCTCCACTGGAGCCGCGGACAAAGGGACCCTCCGCAGGCATGCCTGCGGCAGGTCAACCGGAGCTGCCTGCCGCCCCCCGAATAATCCTGGTGCCCTAGGAAATTGCCTAGGCTGCCTAAACAGTAGCACCGGCCCTAGCTCCATCAGGGAGATTCATTTTGGCAATCTCCCCCTCATATACTAGGTTGATGGCTTTGTTTCCTTTTACGTAATTGTGCCTTCATTATCTCTGCCAGGCTGGTCAGACAAGCAACTGCACATTCCTTTGTCTAGGGCAGCCTAGGCTGTAAGAAGATAACTCTAGCACATATTGATACACATGCCATACAGTGGTTTTCAGGACCAGCATGTTAGTGTAACCCACACACCACCTGGGTGTGGTGTTCTGTCCCATCTAATGGCACCGAGACCACTGTAAAGCAATGAATCTGCTCTACAGCCTTAGCCAACAGGCATATGGCTTTTAGCTCATGCAGTACAGGCTCATGCACTCAGCTCCGGAAGCCCCAGGTTCAATCCTGCCCACTGACAACCAGAGTCTGTCAGTGTTACATTAGCAGTTTGTATATGATCCCTTACAGAACCCCTTTTAGACACAGATCATGACAACGGTGTCAAGTGCAGGGGGCACACCAGACCTGACAAGAGGAGAGAGGAACAGAGGAGGAGAAGTGTTGCCAACACAGAGAAGGGAACTTCTGTGTCACAGCTCCCGAAAGTGTTTTCCGGTCCTGTTAATGGCATAAGCAATACAGCTTCCCAGTGCCCATAGGGGGGCAGGGGCATGACACAATCAATCGTTATCTTTTGCTACCTTGCATGTGCTCCTAAACCAACTGTGTAAGAGGGCACTGCCCTCAAACACTCCCCCTTGGAGCACAATATGACCCTGCGAATTGCACTGATTTACTCCCAGCCCAGAGGGCTGAGACCAGGACTCCCCCTTTATGGGCTGGTTTATTAACTCTGGTAGCAGTACAAATGCAGTAGCTCCTCAACTCCACCCTTCTTCTGGGAGCTGATCATGGGTGTCCTACATTCCAGAGTCCCACAGCCTCCCCCTGCGCCAGGGTAATAATTCAGGTAGGCTTACGCTCCTTGTATTCCTGAGTAGCACAGCTCTCCTCCTGGGGCTGACTGGTGAACAGCCAGGCTCTTCCTTGGACCAGGAGTCCCCAGCTCTCCTCCTGGAGTGCGTCTGTAACTCAGGCCAGCGGCAGGCTTCAGCTAGCTTCTCGCCAGGAGGCCCCTTGTCCCTAGGGAATCCTCTCTCCCCTCCGCCCATGTTTGGAGAGATTATCAGAGCCAGGTGCTTATTACTAACTTAGCTGCTCACCAGTCACCTAAATACTCAATTACATGGGGCTGAGATGGGCTTCTTCTCCTTACAGAAGGCTGTTTTGGGTAAACAAGACCCTGACTCCTCTTAAAGGGACCCCTGACAAACCCACTCCCTCTTTGATATTTACACCCCTTATCTTAGCTTCTCTTTGGGCCTGAGCCAAAGCCCAATGAAGTCAATGTGAGTCTTTCCATTGATTTCAGTGGATTTTGGATCTGGTTCTTAAGCCATCCCTGAGCCAAGCTATACCTATTTTGCTTTTTGAATAGTTTATCCTAAATCAAATCCTCCAGCTCTTGAGTCATTTTGGCTCCTATTGGCTGACTTTCAAGCACTGGGTCTGTATCTTTCTTGTACAGGTGCCCAGAACTGGAGGCAGCATTTCAGCAGAGGTAGCACCAGAGCTGTACTGCAGGAATAACAGCCACACTGTTCTGTGCTTTGTCTAACAGGGCCAATATCAGCTTGGCAGTCTGCTATCACCCCTCTCCCACGCTCTGCACTACTGCTTCCAGAGAACACCTTCCTGTTGGGCAGCTGTGATTAGATTATCTTTTCCCCACACAAATTAGCTCATACATGCCCAGGAGGAATCTCCTTTTGGTGTTTCCTGCCCACATGTCTAATCACTCCATGTCCATGCAGTGTCTTCCGTCCTCTGCACAGGTACTCCCCAGTCCAGTAGCATCTGTGAATGTCATGAATATGCTGTTTACTCTCTGCTCCTGGTCATTAATGAAGATTTTAAGTGAAACCAGACCAAATCCCACTGCATATGCTGTCTAGGCTGCCACTGGAACATCTCCCTCCCTCTACTTCAGTTCCACCCACTCGAGGCAGGCCAGATCAGTCGGCTGTATCCAGGGCTCCATCAAGCAGTAGCCATGCCCCAGCCCTTTGAAAGGGGCTGCTATCCCCCAGGTGTGTTGATTAAGGGCCTGAGGCGAAGCAGAGGGTGGGAAATGTGCCATGGCACTGGTTATTTACATGGGGTAGGATGGCTCTGGGGCACACTTTGCAGCAACATTGCTCATGCATCATCCTCTGCCATCCCAGCACAAACACTGGCCAAGGCAGTACTATCCATAGAACAATACAGAACCAGGCTTATGTTTCTCATGGTATCTGCGTATGTTGGCGGGGAGGGCCTTGGAGTTTGTGTGCACACACACTCCATTCCCTCATCAGCTGGAGCTGAGAGTCCAGCAATGGAGAAAGGCAGAAACCAAGCGAATCTGTGACTGAAGGGACCTGAGGAGCTGAATGCTCCAGGGGAGGTAGAATACAAATCACCCCTATGATACACCAGGAGCTTAATATTCTGCAAGCTGGCGCATTTGGAGCATGGGGTAGTTAGGAGACCCAGTGAAGAGGGCCCACCTCGCAGGCAGGAAGAGAAGAGGTATGCTGCATCTATAGTGATTAGCTGGGAGACCCAGTGGGGGTGTGGGGACGTACAGACAGGCCCTAGGACAAGTGACTCAAGCCTTCAAGGCATGCCTAGATCCCTAAGATTTAAAGGTCTGCTGTCAGGTCTTGTTAGCTGGCTCTGTCTGACACTTTCTAACACTACAGTCTGGACAAGACAAGCTGTACTTTAGCATCCACTAAACAGGCTGAGTTACCCCTACAGGGAGGTCACACTTCACTTGGCCACTTGAACAGGAGTCAAGCCGTAATCTGTTGTGTCTACACAGAGTCCTATGCGTAGTCTAGGCACAGCAAAGGAGCAGGGGTCAGGACAGGCTCAGCTACCAGCGACCTGCTAACCCTGCTCTCTTTCCTAGTCTGGACAAAGCCTTAGAAGGTGTTAGTTCAGCTGAGCCCATAAATCCTAGTCAAGACAAGGGCAGCTTCATTGCACTAGGGTCTGATTCGGGGACAGAGCAATTCAGGGATTAAACAGGCATCAGAGCGGCAGAGCCAACAGTACAGCTCTCTTCAGCTCCTGGCATGGCACTCGTGAAGCACTGTCCATCGGGAGAGACTCTCACAGCAGCACAGCCACTCCCAGCACTGGAAGGAAAGAGCCAGTTTGTCTCTTTCCAGGGAATATTTAGGTTCCCAAGTGAAATGCTCCCTCAGCCCCGCCTTGCTCTGGCAATGTGTGGGATAACACAGCCTCTTCCCTAGCCGAGCCCAGCTGCATGTTAGCTGGAGCTGGCACGTCAATGAGCCCCAGCTGCATCTGCTCCATTAGTCCCTTCCTGCCTGGTTCCAAGTCTGCGTGCCTGAAAGGAAAAGGAGCTCTGGGGCCTTGCCTCTCGCTGCAGCCACAGCTTGACTGTCCCGGGCCACCCTTGCTCTAAAACCATTATCCTTGTGATGGGGCATGCTACCCTCCAAGCAGAGGGCGAGGAGGGTGGTGGTCATGCCTCCTGCCAAGGGCCCTGCAGGGAGCAGGCCATGCTGTCTGTAGCTATGCATTGTGGAGACTGCATGTGTGTGTTGCTGTCTTGTGTTCTCACACGGATTCTAGCACGGGGTGGGGCGAACTGGAGTCTGGTTTGGAGGGCGCCCTAGGACTATGCACACAGCTCACACAGGAGACGCAGCTCCCGGACAAGGTCAGGCAGCTTGTGTGGGGGACAAAACTGAACTGGGACTTATTAAGTGTTATGGTTATTTAGATAGCTGGATTGTTGTTTTGGCAGAGGCTAGGGCAGATTAGGATGACATGTAACAGAACTGCAACTTTGGCAGAAATATTGACATAGCAGCTGGGATCCCAAGTGTGAGAGTCGGCTGCTACTGGATAAATGACAATTATTTGGGGGCTGTTTCCCTAGGCAATGTCAAATTCAAAACCTCTGCAGCTGGCACAGTGCATGAAGTGATGCCTCACTTGTGAAACAGGCACTGAATGGGAGGGATTTCTGCCCTTCTCACTGCACCATTGGATGGCACTGGGACTCACCCCACTGAAAACCTTATACCCTTGGAAGTATTTAGTCACCTAACTCCCATTGACTTCATTGGAAGCTCAGAGCCTAAATACCTCTGAGGATCTGAGTCTTAGTGTCCTTCCCTCCTAACCAGGTCCCTGTAGGTGAGCTACTCTGTCCCTCTGCAGCCCCCCAACCCACATGGCAACACTCGGGTTTTCCTAACCTAACAGGTTGCTAAAACTTCTCTTTGGACGTTGGCTCTGACCAGGAGCATAAGTGGCATTAGAGGGCCCTTGGACAAAGCAGTGTTCATGGGAAGCCCAATACAGCCCAGCCACCATTCATTCCAGTCTCACGGCTTCACGCTGATCCACTGACATCTGGGTATCACTCGCTTTGCCTTTGTGGCTCATGTCACTCCGTAAAGAGGCCATGACCCTCCTCGGATTGAACCCACCTTTAAAGATACCCATATGTCAGAGCCAGGGCAATAAAAATCAATGACAGTTTTGAAGATAAATAAATAAATAAGTGGGTTTTTTAGAAAATAATCGTAAGTTTTTCTTTTTAAAAATAGCCTTGTTCAAATGAAAGCTGAATTTAATACAAAATATGTTAAGGCGTAAACTTATTATAATCTTGCAAGATTTAAATAAAAAATAAATACACCCAATCCATAAGCCTCATCAAAAACATCATCCACTGAGCCCACCTAGGTGGTCTATACTCCTATTTTATAGCTTCTCCCTACCAGAGCTCTGATTGGCTCAGTTCTCAAATTATGAATATCTATAACTCCACCCATCAGTCACCATTTTCTAACATACTAAAAATAAACAAATAAAAGAAATCTGTAAATACTAAGCTATATAATTGCTTAAATATCATTATGCTGTAGCCTCCTAGGTAGCAAAAAGATGTACCAAATTGAGTGTCCGGGCTCCATTTAGTTCTAAATCAATATATTTTCATGTTCACATCTACCACTGAGAATGCACCGTTCTTTAGAAACTAAATGAAGTACAAATGGAAAAGTCAATTAAAATCCATGATTTAAATCAAGGATTTCTACTTGACATTTTAAATTATGATGTAAATCACTGCTTTAAATTGCTTTGATTTAACTCAATCTGCCCTGCTCAGAACAAGCCTGGCTACTGGAAGAAAACCTCTCCAGCCTTTGCAGTGTTTGCTGCAGTGCCTAGTGAGCATTGCATAGCCTCACCCCAGACATGACTGTGGATGTGCACACACAGTCTAGCATATTCCACCCTCAACTGTGCTCCTGGGAGATGGTTGCCCCCATCTTGCTAAACCTGGGCCCCTTCAGTATTCAGGCTGGCACTTTTCCATTTGTACTTCATCTAATTTCTGAAGAATGGTACATTCTGTGGTGGGCTGAAAGTGACTGTAGCATGGAGGGGAACGCAGCTTACTACTGAGAGACAGAGCCAGCTCCCATTCTGGCCATGTCTCTGTTACAGAAACAAGATGGCAGCTGATTCCTGGCACTGTCTAAGCATGGCACTGATTTGATCTATTTTTGTTTTACAGTTTTCCCCTAATAAAACTGTCAAGGGAAAAAGTAAAAAACTCCAGTATCTGAAAGTCTCCATCTGGGAGTAATCAGCCAGCCTGAGCCGGGGGAGGCTCCTTTTTCCACTTTCTTAAGCGCTGTTTAACTTTAACCAGAGCTGGCATGCATCTGTGCCAACTAGCAGCTGGGGCCACCGCCCAGGATGGCAGATAAACATTGACAGGAGCAGGGCTTAGTGTGTTTGCACTTTCCGGTCACCACAGCAACATAACACAAGAGTGTGGGCAAGGTGTGGCACTGCAGATGGCAGTAACAGAGCCTGCACTTCCAGGGCAGGCCAAGCCCTGTGCAAGAGGCCCAGCATGGGACCAACAGGGGCCTACAGAAATTGGCTGAAGAGAGCACAAGACGCTTTCCATGGGGCTTTGATCCTCACTGCAGAATGGCTCAACACCCCAATGGGCAGGAGGCCATGCTCTGCCAATACTCCTGCCTCAGGATGGGCTGATCTAGGATTTGGGACTTTTCCTCTGCTCCCTGTAGCCATCTTAATTTCCTGCCATTCAGTGAACTTCCCCAGCCCCAATACCTGCTCAAGCTCACTCCACAGCCACAGCAAAGAATCAGGCCCCGCTGCAGGGTGTGTGCCTCGCTCCGTGGAACAGCTGGGTTCCTGGCTCCCAGCTCCGAGAAGTCACGGCTGGGCTGCCTCAGGGAGGGGCTCTGTAGCTCTCCTCATGCTACCCTCAGGCCTGGAGAGATGCAGGAGGCTGGGAAGAGATAGGAGAGAAGAAATGAAGAGGGGGTGCCAGCCTTAGAGATCAGAGAGGGCCGAGAAGTAAAGGAGCCAAGATCCCACAGCAATCCCCCTCAGGCCTCTGACTGACAGCTTTGTATTTCATCTGGACTCCACCCGCCTGCTGCAGTGCCATTGGCCACGTTCTCTCTACACTGGGCCCCCTCCTCTTGCTTACTCTGAATGGGCCAGCGGTCCCTGCAGTCTGCCCCTAACAGTGGACAACGGCAGGGATATCAGAGGAAAGTGAACATCTCCCTGCCCCGCCCCACAATACACCTATCTGCACACTAATTGCCATGCAGAGGCACGTACTCTTGACTCCACCTGTGATCAGCTGAAGTCCTGAACCCTGGAGCTGGAAGCCCTTGTCATTTCACCCTGGCCTTGCACATCTCACCCCTTGTGCAATGCCAGAGCTGTTACCAGCACCATCTATTGGTGGAAAGGAAAGTTGCAGGCTTTACAGTGCTATGACAATGTTAGTAACCATTATACTTGTGACTAATTAGTATGGGACGCAGGCCACTTAACACTAGCCAGTTGGGCAGTGCCCTGGCCCCCCTCACTGGGAGTTAGACCTAGCCTCATATATGTCTCTCAGGGCTGGTCTATGAGCACTTAATTCACTGCAAGCTGGGGTGTAAATCTTACCTACCCTAGAGTGCTGGGGACCCTTCTGCTGCACACTTAAAGCTCCATAGTGCACTTTGATCAACCTTGCTTTGAAAGGGGAGCAGATTAAAGAGCACTAGAGAGATTATAGTGTACAGTAGATGTATACCCCAGCATGCCAAGAACGACATGTTTTGACAGACAAGCTCTCAATCATCAGTACAAGCAGGGTGCTGGGACACAGCTGAGAATCTGAATGCAGGAAGAGATCCACTAGAGGGAACCCTCCTGTGGACAGGCGCCTAATCCCCTTCCTTGACCTTGAGCAGTAGTGGGGACCTTGGAGCCTATAGGCTGCACAGGTCAGCCACACACTGCACACCTGTGTGACTTCACTCCACTCCAAGCACGTGTAAAATACCTTGGTAAGAGTGTGTGCTTGGGCCAGGCCCACATAGTATTGTGCTCTGGCAGAGAACACGCTGCTTTTCTGATGCAGCTCTCCAGTGCTGTTCACACATATCATAAGTGCCACTCATAATAGTTACCTCTGCTCCCTCCAGTCATCAGAGCCAGGGACAGCTCCAGCTTTTTTGCCGCCCCAAGCAGCGGGGGAAAACAAAACAAGAGTGAAAAAAAAGAAAAACCGATTGAGCTGCCACTGAAAGCGGAGCAACTGACCTGCTGACGAAGTGCCACCGAGGACTAGATTGAGTTGCTGCCAAAGTCCCGTCGAAGAAGAAGAGAGGGACCGAAGGATCCGCCACTGAATTGCCACCGCATACCGGGATGTGCCACCCCAGCAATGTACAGAGTACCACCCCTTTCTATTGGCCGCCCCAGGAACCTGCTTCCTTCACTGGTGCCTGGAGCAGGCCCTGATCAGAACTGATCAGGGTCAATTTAGTTCTTTGCCTTTCTCCTCTCAAGTAGTCCCTCCAGTCCCTTCATAATTTGTGTTGCTTTTCCCTGGCCCATCTTTGTGCTATGGGGCTGCCCAGAGTCATACAGAGAGAGGCTGTGACCATGCATGACGGCACCCAGAAATGTGTGTTATACAGGAGCTCAGACAAGCTGATCTAATGGTTCCTTGTGGCCTTAAACTCTGTAGAATCACATGGGCTTTTTTCCTGTCTTACGGACCATACTGGGTCAGATAACGCACTCAGCGTCTGACTGAGCCTTGGAGGAGAGATGGTTGAGGCTCACCCTGCATAAGATGGAAGTGATGCAGAATGGATGGAGGAAAGCAAACAGAAGGCATGACAGAAAGTAGATTAGCCTCTTTGCTGATGCAGTGCCCGTGAATCACTATTTAGCACCAAGGAGCGTAGTTTAGAGCAGGGGTCCCCAACGTGGTGCCCGCGGGTGCCATGGTGCCCACGAGGGCATCTAAATGCACTCACATCCTGGCTGGCAGTGGAGCATCTGCCAAAATGCCACCGAATTTCTGCAGCGTTTCGGTGGCGACACTTCTCGATGACGCCGAAACACTGCAGAAATTTGGCGGCGACGCCTCTGGATGATGTCACTTGGCACCGACAAGCGACATCATTGAGAGGCGTCGCTGCCAAAATGCCGCAGAAATTTGGCGGCACTTTGGCGGGTGCTCCACCGCCGCCACGGTCCTTTGTCTGGTGCCCACAAGACAAAAAGGTTGGGGATCACTGGTTTAGAGAGTGCCATAGGGTTTTGGTCACAGCTGTAGCCAAGACTGATGCTTTCCCTTCCCCTTGGCATGAGAAGGGAGCAATCTGTTCTGCTGGGTGCTGACCTCACCCCAATTAGTCACACCTCTGTCACCTCGAGACTTCGCAGCTGGGTGTGCTCCAGGTATTTCCCTGCAAACACCCCTGAATTTCCCCAACCTTCCCCCACCCCCAGTGGTTAACCATTTGCATGCAGTGTGGCCAATTTAGTCATTGGTTGGAAATTAGAAATTGAAACAATACACGTTAAAAGCATATACAGTATATGAGAAAATACTTGTACCTGAGAAAGCATAATGGGTTTGAAATGTATGAACAAAGACTAGCTTCCTCATACAGCTGTTATTTATGACAATGACGACACATTTGCTTCGACTACATTGACCATCCTAATAATTTCAAATTATGATTTGAAGACAAGATATGAATGAGCTCTCTCCTGACAGCTAGTGATGAGACAGGGTGGTGGGAAAGCTTCAGCACCAGACTGTATTATGGCCTGGTCTACACTACGCGTTTAAATCAATTTAACGCTATACCCGTCCACACTACAAGGCTCTTTATATCGATATAAAGGGCTCTTTAAATCGATTTCTGTACTCCACCCCGACGAGAGGAGTAGCGCTAAATTCGATATTAACAGTTCGGATTACGGTTAGTGTGGACGAATCGACGTTAGGCTCCGGGCGGTATCCGAGTGCAACATGACGCTCTGGAGCATCTGAATCGGATGCAGCGGGCCAGGTAACAGAAGCCCGCGCTTTTGTTACATTTCTGCTTGCCCCGTGGAGTCTGATCAGCACGGGTGCCGTGCGTCTCAATCCAATTAAAGGCTTCCACATGGGACGTAAGGGAGATACTAGTCTGATCGCTGTTGGGGAGCAAATCTGTTGTATCAGAGCTCGTTACAGAACACGAATGCCAAAAAGCGTTCTGAAAAAAAACCAGAGAAATAACGCACAGCGCTCAGATAAGACAGTGTAACGGGAAGCCAGAGACTCAATGGACGCATCATGGATGGCAGGGGTACTGAGGATCAGCTATCCACAGTCCACGCAGTCTTCTTGAAAGTTTGATTCTCTTGGCTGAGCTCCCAATGTTGTAGGTTCAAACACAGTTCTGGTGGTTCAGGAACAGTCTCAGTTGTCTTTCCGCCCCCCACCACCACATGAAAGAAAGGGAAGAATCATTCCTTGACTACTTTCAGTGTCCCTATGTTGTTGAATGCTGGTGGTGACGCGATTGCTGCAGCGTGGAAGAGCGTATCGCTCTTTCTCCCTCTCCCCTCCCTGGTGGTAGATGTGCAGTAGGCTAGTAACCGTCTTCATCAATATTCTACATGGTGACATTGACCCAACATTGGTGGTTACTCCCAGTAGATTAGGACAGAATGGCTATAAACCAGCATTATTCAATCGCAACTGGGGCTTCAGCCCCTCCCTTTCTGTGTAAAGAAAGGATTCCGTAATGCTGGACTTCAGCCCCGGAGGCTGCTCCAAGTGCCTCCCCCACCCTCATTTTATCTCACTACAGTCTCGTGTTTATTTCCTGATTCAATCAGGGACACAAAGGGGGGGGACCTGCACGCGTAGCCAGAAGGTGGGGGAGGAGGAGCATATGGGTGTGGTTGTTGCAGGGGCACCCCCTGAATACTGACAAGGAGCAGTGTGCTCTGATTACACTGGGTTCTGTTAAAACTTGCCCTTATTCTAGCAGGTGACTCTATTTTAGAAACCATAGGGAGTGATTGACTCAGTCCCAAGTGAGTCAATCCCAATTTGCTTTAAAATTTTCAGCCAGGGGCAATTATGATACGTGGACAGTACAGGGGGATGAGCTAACGTATCCTCATTGCAGTTTTCCGGCAGTAGAGGTACAGAATGAGCGAGTGATCATCTCTGCTATATTGCAAAGCAAGATGATCTGCTTGTAGTAGCGTGGAGTTTGCCTCTCTCTCCGATAGCATCAGCACATACCGGTGCGGAAAAAAAAAGCTGAACGGGCTCATGGTTGCCGCCGCTTGGCGTCTGCCGGGCAATCACATGGGAAAACGGCGCGAAAGGATTGTCAGCTGATGTTTTCCTGGAGGAAGGAATGACTGACGACATTTACCCAGAACCCCCCGCAACAATTAAGATTCAACCCTGAATTCCAAGGGGCGGGAGAGACTGCAGGAACTATGGGATAGCTACGAAAGTGCTACCCACAATGCAACGCTTCAGAAATCGACGTTAGCCTCGGAGCATGGACGCACAACGCCGAATTACCATGCCTAGTGTGGTCACATGAAATCGAATTTATAATATCAGTTTTATAAAACTGATTTTAGCAAATTCGATTTTATCCCGTAGTGTAGACGTGGCCTTACATGAACACACCTACTGTGCCAGCAGACAGAACTGTGCTGCCAAAGTGATCAGTTATGGCTGGTGGTGGGTTGCAAATCACTTTAGTAGAATGTGGGGGTCATGGAAAGTTATCTTTATTATATAAATAAAGGGCAGCAGAACTGTGCTTGACCTGTCTGAATGAGGAGGTCTCCCTCAGTGCTTAATTTGTGCTAGGGCTTGCCAGGGCTGAGCCCCAGCACCTCTAGGCTTGGAAGTTCATAGCCCCGGGACCTCTGGGCTTGCCACATCAGTTATGAAAGTAACAAATTTGCTTGAGCACTGGTCACTCTCAACTGAACTCCATGCCCTACGCAAGAGGTTTGATGCCATATCCTAGTGAAAAGAGAGAGAGAGAGAAGGGCATAAGTGTTTTGCTTGGTGGTGATGGCTCTGCCTAAGAGGCATGGGCACTATTTGACCTCCCCCTCTCTCCTGTTTAGAGATAGAGGTGATTAGAATTCATAGAGAGTCTTTTGGTTCATTAAGTGACCACTAGAGCTGAAATCATTGATAAGCAGGTCTAAGAGCTTAAACCTGCTGTGGGACAGTGTTTCTGTGGAAAGACAGCCCAGCCTGCACTAGCAGTAAGATCCCCCCCACTGAGAGCTGAAATCATTGAGAGCTGAGTGGAACCTCAAGAGCCCAACTCTAAGAGGTCACTGTGGCAGGTGGTAGCAGAATGTGGCTGTCCAGGGCCAATGGGGACGGAGCAGTGGAGTGACACTGGCATGACGAACAACAGTGGCCAAAGAATTTGTTTGTTGGACTATGTTTTAGTGACTTCGCTCCAGAATGCTAGATTTGTGACTGGGAAACGTATATAAATGTATGTTTCCTAGTAGGCCAAGATTTTTAAAATGCATTATTTGCCTAGGTTGTTATCTTACATCATTGCTATCTCAAGGCGTTTCTGTACTAAACCTTTTTATATTGTAATTAATTTTTATGTAAGAACAGCCATATTGGGTCAGCCCAAAGGTCCATCTACCCCAGTATCCTGTCTTCCGACAGTGGCCAGTGCCAGGTACTTCAAAGGGAATGAACAGAACAGGGAATCAGCCGATGAGCCATCCCCTGTCATCCATGCCCAGCTTCTGGCAAACAGGGGCTAGGGACACTCAGCATATGGTGTTGCATCCCTGTCCATCCTGGCTAATAGCCATTGCTGGACCTAACCTCTATGAACTTATCTAGTTCTTTTTTGAACCCTGTTATAATTTTGGCCTTCACAGCAGAACTCTGGCAAAAAGTTCCATAGATAGGACAGTACCGTATTTACAACCTCTTGCAGGTATCCCACCTTCTTTTAAAAAATGGGCAAATTGTCCAGTATTTTCCATTCCCTTGCTGGCCAGTCAGTGCAGCCCCAACTGCGTCTTGTTTGTGGCTGGTGGGTGAGTGCGGGCAGGCGGTGGCCAGTCAGTGAGAGCACATGGTGGCCTCAGGCTGGGTGGAGAGACAGGAAGAGGTGACGTCAGGTAGGAGAAGAGGCAGCCCTGTGGGGGGGGGGTCACTCTTCCCCATGTGAAACCTAAAGCAGGGGTTCTCAAGCAGAGTCCACAAGCCCTTTCAGTGGGGCCACTGGGCGCCAATGCTGAAAGCCAGAGCTTCAGCCCCAGTGCTCTCCATGGAGCTGAAAATCCAATCCCTGGCACCCTCTGTGGGGCTGAAGCTGGGAGCCCTAACGTGCCCTCCTCCCCCAGCTGAAGCTAGGAGCTGTGGGGCTGAATGCCCAGGCCCTGGTGACCCCTGCAGGGCTGAAGGCAGGAGCTGCAGGGCTGAAGCCCCAATCCCTGGTGCACCCGCCCCCCACTCCCTGGGGCTGAAACTGGACCCATGGGGCTGAAGGTCTGATCACCAGTGCTCCTCCACTGGTCTGAAGCCCCAATCCCTGGCACCACCCTCCACCCTGGGTCTGAAGCCCCGATCTCTGGTGTCCCCATTCCCCACTGCCCCCACTGAAACCAGGAGTGGCAGGGCTGAGTCCCGGATCCCCGGTGCTCCCTGTGGGCAGCGTTGGGGGGCATCAAAGATGTTGCCCCTCTAAACTGCAGTGGAAGTGCAGGGCAGTCCAGGGGCAGCTCCACATACCCCCACACCTCCTTCTCTCCCTGCCCCCTGGCCAGTTCGGATGGGAATCTGGAGCCAGACAGTGTGGAGCTAGTGACATGGAGGAGACAGCTGTGATGTTCTCTCCTCTCCTGCTGGGCCAGGGGGTTGAATAGTTTCAGCTCCCAACCCCATTTTTTCACGCAGCCGGTAAGAGCCATGGCTGGCAGAGCCCTCAAGGAATAGGGACCGTCCTGACTGCACACAGCCCCTAGCGATCCCTCCCCTGCACCCTGACCTACCCCCCCTGACCTCACACAGCTCCTAGCTACCCCTTCCCTGCACCCTGAGCTACCCCCTCTGCCCACACACAGCCCCTAGCCACCCCTTTCCTTCCCTGCCCCATGAGCTAACCCCCTGCCCGCACACAGCCCTTAGCTACCCTTTGCCTGCACCCTGAACTACCACCCCTGCCCACACACAGCCCCTAGCCACCCCTTTCCTTCCCTGCCCCATGAGCTAACCCCCTGCCCGCACACAGCCCTTAGCTACCCTTTGCCTGCACCCTGAACTACCACCCCTGCCCACACACAGCCCCTAGGCACCCCTTCCCTTCCCTGCCCCTTGAGCTACCCCATCTGCCTGCACACAGCATCTAGCTACCTCTCTTTCTGCGCCCAGAACTGTTTTCAAACTTTTTGAGCTGAACCCCCCACCTTTGAGTTATAATTTTTGGTTGTGTCTCCCCCACAGCCACAACCTAGACAGGTTGAGTGCCCTGCTGAGAAGAATCCCTCCCTGGCCCCGCCATATGGAGCTGACTTGAGCCTCACTGGCCCCTGCCCCCCAAATAGAAGGCATATGCCTATGCCCGAAGCCCTCCTTGCCCCGCTGGCTTGGAGTTTTTATAGCATGTTGGGGAGGGGTGAGGTGGGGGGGGGCTACTGCATAGGTCTCATTGCTTGCCATTGATCTCACTTGAATTTGAACAATTTTACCAGGGTTCCCGTATTCAGCTAGGGAAATATGGTCACCCTATCCATAGGTGACTGTGCCTTGTATAAAAAGTACTTCCCTTTGTTTATTTTAAACTTGCTGCCTATTAATTTCATTGGGTGACCCCTGGTCCTCATGTTAAGTGAAAGGGTAAATAACACTTCCTTATTCATTTTCTCCACACCATTCACACTTTTATAGGCCTCTATCATATACCATCTCAATCGTCTCTTTTCCAAGCTGAAAAGTCCCGGTCTTTTTAATATCACCTCATATGGCAGCTATTCCATACCCCCAATCATTTTTGTTGCTTTTCTCTGAACCTTTAACAATTCCAATCTATCTTTTTTTGAGATGGGGGTGACTAGAACTGCATGCAGTATTCAAGCTGTGGGCATAGCATGGATTTATATACTAAAAGTGGAAGAGCTTGGTTTGCCAGGCTGATCACATGGCTAGTGAATGCACCAGGGCAAATAGGCATCAAGTATTAAGTCATTGTGAACATTATCGTGATGTCCATTGTAGGCCAGTGGATTCATTCCAGATGTTCAGGTTATAGAAGACACATCAGCTGCATCTGTGACATCTTAGAAGAGTTAAATGTCTGTAAAGTGAACCCCAGACAGATGGCTGTTTGTGCATTTGATAGAGCTATAAATTTCTCTGGAAGACATAGTGGAGTACAAGCTTTGTTCAGAGAAAAGTCGAACCCTAATTTCTCCTATATGCACCATCTACTTCAGCGAGTGCTGCAGAATCTTCAAAAGACAGTTAAAAGCCACACATTTAATGGCTTTGTTATATTCTTTTTTCAGCAAGAGTCCAAAAGAACTGAATGTCCTGGAAACAAATAAAAGATACACTGGGACTGAATAGAATTATGTGTTCTGAAAGAAGTCACCTTCTGCCTGATCGTGAGCATATCATGAAGGACTGGAAGCAACAGACACACAAAAAGACACCAAAGGCTTGTGCAAAATTACAACAAGAAACCAAGAAGGATGTAGATATCGTCCTTCATAGTAGGCGTGAGTAGCCAACTTTAATTTCTGTGATGATTTTAAAACATGGGTTAAATCTAATAAAATAATTGTGAAACGTTTTTCAGTTTTTACTATGGTGCCATATAGCCCATCACAGTCTCAACCCTCGTCAGCCGTCACCACCCATATATTCGAACGCCCCTCTAATTTCAATTCCTGGGAAAAACACTGTGCTCTGAACTGGTTACACCTGAAAATCACAAGGAGACTTTAGTTAGTGCAGAACTTGCCTGCACATAGATTATTTCACAGATCCAAGATCAGAAGGGAATATTGTGATCATACAGTCTGACCTCCTGTATGATTATCAAGGCTGATTCCCCACTCTGGCACTTTCCTTTCTGCCTCTGTTAGACCTTGGCCTGAGCTAAGGACATCCCTCCATCCTGGAACCAGGATCTCAGTTGGGGGAGGGCTGACCCTTCTCTCCTAGGAAGTCCCCATTCCCCTATCTGCTCCCTTCATTTCCATCATGGAGCTGGATGTCTGTACTTGCTCTGGGTCAGTCTTCTCTGTGGCGTACCGCTGCGGGAAGACTTGTTTTTCTAAGGTTTCGGTGCCTGACCTCAACCTCACGCACAGGTTGCCCTACGCTAGCCTAACTATTTCACTGCCACAAAGCTAGCAAAACTATATAAACTGCTTTTTGGACTCCCTGGCTTTGCAGGCTCAACCCTTTGTGTGCCTGTTCTCCCTCAGGCAAAAAAGAAAAGAAAAGACAAGAAAACAAAAGAAACAAAACCCTCCCCGGCTTGTAGGCTGTCAAAAGGAAAAATGTGTCCTTTTAAAATCCTGAGGTTTGTGCTTCTGGTTCAAAACGATCCCACCGCTCTGCCATCATGTCAAGGCTGATTCCCCACTCTGGCACTTCCAGTGCAGAAGGCGGAGGCCCACAAGGATTCTAAAGATTGACACTGGCCACTCCAGACTAGTATTAAACTCCCAAGGTCACACGTTCTCTCTGACCTAGGATGGGTAGATGCTGCCACCACCCAAGTGCAAAACCCCTTTGAGAACCCAGGAAGGAGCACTTGGGAATTCCTTCCTGTGGGGTACCCTCAAGCCCTTTCACCCCCACCCTCCTTGGAAAGAGCTGAGAAAGGAACAAAGGAAATCAGCTGTTGACACCAGCTAATTAAACAACATGTGCACAAAACCTCTTAGGGACACAAATAGCCAATCCTGATCTTAAAAAAGGTAAATTTTATTAACTCTCACCCCCCCAAAAAAAGGAAATACATTTGGAACTTAGGCTTTTTGCTAGATCTTAAAAGAACAATTACAAAAATTAAGCATCAAGATAGCTTTCTTGAGGTTCAGCTTAACAGTTACAGGCAAAACAAAAGCATCTGAGGTTAGCACAGAGGAGTCCACAAACCAATAAAAAATAAAAGAAATAACTCTATGTGCGTCTTCCTAGACATTCCCTAATTTACTTACATTTCTAGAGTTTCAGATAATCAATCTTTGGGTATGATCTGATGTTTTTTTCATACCTGCTTAAAGCTTCTCAGAGCATAACTGTTCCCTGTTCCCCTCTTTCCCAGAGAACACCACCACACAAAGGGAATTTGGGGGTTGGTACTGCTTTGAGCAAGGAGTTGGACTAGATGACGTCCTGGGATACCTTCCAACCCTGATATTCTGTGATTCTATGAGTCTGTTCTTTTTTTCCCAGTTGGCTTTTTTGATCAGGTGCCCAGTTGTTTCCTTTTACCTGTGGGCTTGTTAACCCATTACTGGCAGGGGGGGTACAAGGATGTTTTGCTCCCTAGGCGAAACTTCCGCCTTGCACCCACCCCCTCCCCAAGCTCTGTGGCAGCTCTCCGCCCCCAGCTCTGCCCTGAGGCGCCCCCTGCCCCCCACGGCAGCTCCCCCCTTCTGTCCTAAGGTGCCCCCCCTCCGCGGCAGCTCCCCCTGGCCCAGGGAGCTGTGCGGCAGCGCCCCAGCTCACCTATGCTCTGCCTCCTCCCCGAGCACGCCATCGCCGCTCCACTTCTCCTGCCTCCCAGGCTTGCGGAGCTAATCAGCTGTTTGGCAGCGCAAGCCTGGGAGGGACAGAAGCAGAGCGGCGGTGGCATGCTCAGGGGAGAAGGCAGAGCAAAGGTGAGCTGGGGTGGGGAGCGGTTCCCCTGCATGCCGTGTCCCCCCTTACTTGCTGCAGGCGGCCCTCCCTGCACCCCTCTGCCCCAGGTCCCTCTGCCTAAATGCCGACGACGATTGGGGTGGCCGAATATCCGGCTGCCACAGTCGCTGCTGAAGGACCAGAAATGCCGCTCCTCAAATCCTAATGCCCTACGCAACTGCCTAGGTCGCCTAATGAGTTGCACCGGCCCTGGTTACAGGTAAAGCAAGTAGAGAACCACCACCAAAAGGGATTCAATAGCCAACTGGCTGGCTGGGTGTCCACAAAAGGGAGCTTCCCACCCTCTCATTTATCACAATGACAGGTCAGAGAACTGCCCAAAATAATTCCTAGAGCAGAGCTTTTAGGAAAACATCCAGTCTTGCTGGAGAATCCACCACAACCCTTGGTAAATTGTTCCAATGATTAGTTACTCTTACTGATAAAAATGTCCATCTTATTTCCAGTCTGAATTTGTTTAGCTTCAACTTCCAGACAATGGATCATGTTAGACCTCTCTCTGCTAGATTGAAAAGCCCATTATTAAATATTTATTTATTCTGCACATAGTTGTTAATATTAAGCATTGTTCCATGCCAAGAGCCTGGCACAGTCTGCTCCGGCTTCGTTAGTTCTGAGCTGGAATTTAAGCTGTTGGTTTTGACCTATGAAGGCCTCAACAGTTTGGCATTTGGCTACCCATGGACCAGCTCTCTCCTAGGATACAGCTGCAGTTGTGGTCTGTGGAGCCAAGCGAACAGCCTCTTGGTTTAAAAGGGAGGAGGGCTGATGGCAGAGCATCACCACTCTGGAACTAGATCCACACAGCCTAGGTTTCTAGACCTTCAGAGGATGCTGTGGGACTGGTTTTCTCCTGCAGTAGGTGGGTGAGGGTTATGGGGTAGCATGGCTGCAGGCTGGTATTATTTTAGGATGAGTCAACCACATGAGTGGTCTGAATTTCAGAGATGGGTGGGTTGGAGGGAGGATTGGTTCAGTCTTTGTAGATATTGATCCTTGTGTTGGAGCCTAATCCAAACACCATGGAAACACAAGCCCCTAGTGGTAGAAAAATCTCCACCCCTTCCTTACAAGGATTGGGACTACAGCTAGGTTGGGTGTCAATATTCACTAGCCTTGTGTGAGGAGCAAGAGTAGCCGCTCAGCTGAGATGGTTCAGTAACACTAAAACAGGCCATATACCATCCATCAGCCTGGGCAAGTAGGGCTCATTTCATGGTCTGGAGCCGCTCAGAGGCTGAGCCTTATGAATCTAGAGGAGACAGGGCTCATTAGTGCCTGGAATGCTGCCTTGGATGACAAACTCAATCAGTGACCTTCCTCGAGTGACAGTCACTCTGCACTTAAATACTTGCACTCTCGGAACAATGAGTTTATACAGACAGTACAACCTAATCCATCCTAGTGCAGGAGAATCATTTCAGAGACCCGGCACTGGCTAATGACCACATCAGTGCAAGTAAAGGCCATGCTGGTGTGACATCTGCATAGACCTTGTGGCTGGAATGTATTTACTCAATATGGCAGACTTTGCTTTCTGGCATGATTGGGACTCCTGCGTGATATAATGAAGCCAACTGGTATGTGTGTGATTTCTCATTCTCTATAGCACATGGTGGGCTAGAAACTGGACTCGCCTGCTGCTGGTGCCCAACAGATCCATCTTGGAGACTGGAAACTGTGTCACTTACCCCTGTATTCCCTCTGCCTCACTGCGAAGCTGGGGGTATTTTCTTACTTCCAAGTGCATACAGTGGGGAAAATATATATATATCTAACTCCCCAAAGGCATGTAGGAATGGATGGTCCAGTGGTTAGGGCAATAGCCTAGGATTTGGGAGATCATGGGTCAAATCCCTGCTCTACTACAGACTTCCTATATGACCCTGGGCAAGTCACGTAGTGTCTCTATGCCTCAGTTTCCCATATGTACAATAAGGGTAATAGCACAACCCTGTCTGGCAGGGGGGTTGCGAGGATAAATACTTTACAGACTCTCAGGTGTTCAGAGATGGTGATAGGAGCTAGATAATACCTAGGACAGACAGTGGATCAGACTCAAGGTCCCTCTGGTCTGGGATTCCATCCCTGACAGGGGTCAGTAACAGCTGCTTCAGAGAAGGGTATAAAACTCTCCAGAGCAAACAGGTATGGGGCTAAGTTCCTGCTAAGCTAGCCACTCAGGTGGGGAGAGGCACCTTTTCCCTGGTCCCAGAGCGGCTATGGCAAGAGAGGGCATGGGGAGGAGACTTCTCTTCCCTCTGCAGCCTTGGGGCAGCCTAAGCCCCCTTGGCCCCACCCCACCACACATCACTTCCATATTGGTGCACACAACAAAATTCATTCCGCACATGGACATAAAAAATTAGAGGGAACATTGGCTATAGTGTAACCTGCCACGGGCCAAATCCATCCTGCCAGCCATTTTAATCTGGCCCTTGAGCTCCCACTAGGGAGTGGGGTCTGGGCTTGCCCCGCTCCGGTGCTCCAGCCAGGGAGCAGAGTTGGGGGCTGCTCCGCGTGGCTCCCGGAAGCAGCAGCATGGGAACCACAGCCAATGGGAGCTGCAGGGGCAGTGCCTGCAAATGGGGCACCCTGCAGCAGGGATATGCCTCTGCTTCCGGGAGCCGCTTGAGGTAAGCATCGCCTGGAGCCTGCACCCCTGACCCTCCCCCCAGTGCCCCAACCCCCTGCTCCAGCCCTGATCCCCCTCTCTGCAAACATCTCAATCCCAGCCCGGAGCACTCTCCTGCACCCCAAACCTCTCATCCCCAGCCCCACCCCAGAGCCTGTACTCCCAGCTGGAGCCCTCACCCCCACCCTAGTGCCCCAACCCCCTGCCCCAGCCCTAATATCCCTCCCACCCTCCAAACCCATCAGTTCCAGCCCAGAGGACCTTCCTGCACCCCAAACCTCTCATCCCCAGCCCCACTCCAGAGTCTGCGCCCCCAGCCGGAACCCACACCCTCAACCCTCCTGCCACAGCCCAGAGCCCCCTCCCACATCCTGAACTCCTCATTTCTGGCCCCACCTCGGAGCCCGCATCCCCAACCAGAGGCCTCACCCCCTCCCACACCCCAATCCCAATTTCGTGAGCGTTCATGGCCCACCATACAATTTCTATACCCAGATATAGTCCTCGGGCCAAAAAGTTTGCCCACACCTGGTTTAGCTAGTCTGGCTTCAGACCCTGACACTGACTCAGTTTCCCTTCCTCCCAGATGGTTCTTCTGCCTGCTTGCAGTATGGGTAGGTCACTGAGGTGACAGCCTGCAGCTGAGCTATGAAAGCCCCCACTTCCAGCACTAATCAAAGCCAACACAAAGCCTCCTGCCCTATGCTCTCGCCAGACTCTGCCCTTCAGTTCAGGGGCAGGCCTCAGGCCCTGGGGCAGTGTGGGCTCTTTTGTTCCATGCAGGGGCTACACACCAGCTCAGGCTCCAGAGAGCTGTCATACTTTGGCCTAATTCTGTTGTTTGGCTTGGCATGTGGGTGGCCTGTGATACTCAGAGCGTCAAAATAGATGATCTGGTGCTGCCTTCTGCCCTTAATCTCTCTGACCTCCTGCACACAACAGTCTGCATCCCTTCTGCCAGGCTGCACTCAAGTCCTTTCATTCCCCCTTTGTTGGCTGTCAAACCTCACAAGGTGGCACTATAGGGGGAAAATCCCAGCCCTGGGACTCTAAGCAATTAGACTAGCCACCCCATAACCCTACCTAGCCTGGCTTTCCTTCCCAGGGCCTCCTTCTGTATGCTCAGTCCAAGCTCCTCACTGGCCTTTTCTTGGATGCTTACCTGCCTGTCAGTGCAGCATCCCCTTCCTACGTTTCCTGAATGAAAGCAGGCTGTGCTTTTATTTCTCAGCAGGCTGGGTCACATGCTCCTCCTTGGCACAAGACCCCTGTACTCTCATTCCCTTCACCTGGGGAAGTGGGCTAAACATGGCAAAGGTGAGGCTAAGTCCCTCCTCACCCCAAAAGGTCAGCTTGCCCTATGATAGAATCATACTAAGCTCTTTTCTTTCAAGCATATCTTGTGGCAGTGAGTTCCACAGGTCAATTGTGTGTTGAGTAGAAAAACATTTGCTTTGATCATTTTTAAATTTCTTGTCTTTTATATTTACTGGAGACCCTGGAGAAGGGAAGTGACTCTGGTTAGATGCCCAGATGGGAATGGTTTATTTGGAGAGACTGCAAACGCTAGGATTGTTTAATCCTGGAAAGAATAGTGAGGGCTCAGTGGAATTAATCAAAATTACGAAGGGTATAGTGACAATTGAGCAATCCCTTCAATTACTCCACCTCATAATCTGAGACCAAGGTAAAATACTGTGAAGTTGATGGATGGTATATTTGGGACCAATAAAAGGAAATAGCATACAGTCAGTCTGTGACATTCACTGCCGTCCTGGGTCCTCAAAGACTCCGGTTGGAATATGAGCAGGGTTTGCTGAGTTAACTGTTGTAAATAAAATTTGTAGTAAGGGTAGTCACAGCTCACAGCTCAGGGCATCGGCTAATCGGTACAGGCAAGATCAAGAAGAAATTCAGCCCCCTCTCCATGCACAGCACTACACAAAAGGCCAGCGGCACCAATGTGAGTTCTCGAATGCCCCAAGTTTTTGTAGAATCAGGGCTTTGCAACTAGAACTGCCGCTAAATGGAGCATTGATCTGATCCAGTTCATCCTCCTCTCCGTATGCCTCTGCCCCTTCAGAGCGCAGTTTCAGATCATTCTCTACAGTACATTCTCCATGTCTGTGTCCACTCAGTGTGGATGACACACACTGGGCTGTCCCTCACTTCCCTGGGAGCCTGTGACATGTGTAGCATAGCTCTTGCTATGGGGATCTTTGCCTTGGTTTCATTTCATCCCCTTGGTCCTACAGTCATTACTGATGCTGCACCCTGGGGGTTGCACACACCCTTCAGCTACTCGCAGCCTTTCCTCACATCCCCTCCTACCCATCACGCACCCTAGCTGTGCACATTCAACGCCTTCAATCTTACTGCCAGCACCTGGTCAGCCTACCTGCTCCTCCACAGGCCCAGACCCATTCCTATTGCTGTCAATGGCAAATCTCCAACTGCTTTCTGTTACAGCAGGATTTCCAATGGCCCGATTCCCTCCTCGGTATGATCATTGCAGTGAGCATCTAAAGCCTGGCCCTAGGCTGCTGTCTTCACCGTGTCAGTAACAGAGGGGGATTCCATTGCACATGGCAAGGGGAAGTCGCTCAAGGCTGCTACAGACTAAGATACACTAATACCATGCTGAGCTGCTTGAGAGATGATCATACTATCAGAGCCACATAAGCTCTCTAACAGCAGCCAGGGACCAGTGCACCATAGGGGCACCCGTGCCATTTTCTGCAGCCTGCCCCTGCAGTGAACCTCCTATGGCACAGGGGTCCTTGGGTATCTCTTTGCACTGTGGCAATGGGTGAGCATCCCAGTGCCAGTTCTGCTGGGTTTATGGCCAGGATCCAGCAGTAGCGTGGCACAGCACAAATCAGGAACGCCACACTAGCGGGGCTGACACATCGTTTCCTGGCACCACTGGTGAGCTACATAGCAGCTGGGCTGTTCTGACTCATGTTCAAAATACCAGCAATCTGGCTGAGTCCAGGTAGCTTTGCACATACAGTCACATGCACACAGCTGTAGGGCATTCAGCTGCACATTGAAATGGTTGCATCTCCATGCACAGAGCCATTTGTGCATGTGTGTGAGCAAATGGCATTTACACACATCCATCCAATACGTGTGCACAAGTGACAGTAACCACAACATTGCATCATCACAAAGACTGAGCACATGCCAGGAGAGCCCAGCTGCTGCAAATTCAGCCAGCGTGAGTCAGCTGGTAGAGGAGGATAATTTAATAGGGAGGCTGACCCTGGAGCACCAGTCCTGAGCTCTGAAGCATTGGGAACAGAGAGTGGCTGTGACATGCAGCTGGAAGAGGTGAGCAGAGAAAGCTTGTATGCCTGCTGCTGGGGGTAGCTGGTGGGCAGCCATCTCCAACACATCACCTTTCACTAGCAAGTCAGGGTAGGTTTACTATGTAATTAGCCACCCACTGCTGGCCCATGCCAGCCAACTTGGGCACACAGGGGTTGCAGGGCTGTTTCTTTGCTGCGAAGGCTTCCAGGCTCGGACTTGAGTCCAGGTTCTGGGACCTTGCAGAGTGGGAGGGTCCCAGAGCTCAGGCTGCAGCCCGAGCCACAACCACAAGTAAACAACCCCACAGCCCAAGCTCTGCGAGCCCAAGTTGGCGGTGGGTGTCTACTTGCTGTGCAGACATACCCCAAATGGGAAGGACAGGATGGAATACAGAACTTGTTTGATGTCCCCGCTCATTCTCATAGTTTGTATGAGAAGGGAACGTGTCTGGGCTGTGTTTGCGCAGTGATGGGATTTCGTCTGAGCATCACGGTAATGTTTTCCTCTCCGGTCCATCACAGCAGCCCAGGTGTGGCTCTGATTAGCTTTAGAAGAAAGACCAAAGCTCCCCATTCCATGCTCCAGCTACCATTCACTCTGACCAGCTCCCTATTGCCCTGGGAAGACTGAAAGTGCCCGGGCCAGGCTGGAGGTGACTGGTGTGCCCCGGTCAGTTACCACATTATGGTCAGGAGAAAAGTAGCAGGGTTGGGGTGAGCCGGGTCAGGATACCAGCAAGGCAGAGTCAGACAGGCAGGAGGCAAGTAGCAGAGTTGGGGACTGTCATGGTATAATTCCCCAGTCTGAACCTTAGAGTCCAAAAGATGGGGTACCATCATGAATTCCCCTAAGCTTAATTACCAGCTTAGATCTGATAGCTGCCACCAATCAGGACTTGAAGTGCCTGATACACTATGGTCCCCCCAAAACCTTCCCTGGGGACCCCCAAGACCCAGACCCTCTGGATCGTAACACAAGGAAAGTAAACCTTTTCCCTCACCGGTACCTCTCTTAGGCTTTCCCTCCCTGGGTTACCCTGGAAGATCACTGTGATTCAAACGCCTTCAATCTTAAAACAGAAAGGAATGTCCCTTCCCCACTCCCCTTTCCCCCTCACCCCGAGGCAATACAGATTCAAGCTCTGTGAATCTAAAACAAAGAGGAAATTTACCTTTCCCTCCCCACCCCCGCTCTCTCTCCAATTCCCTGGTGAATACAGACTCAGTTTCTTTGAGCCTTAACAAGGGGAAAAAATCAATCAGGTCTTTTAAAGAGTAAAACTTTTAATAAAAGAAAGAAGAGTAAAGATAATCACTGTAAATTCAAGATGGAATATTACAGGGTCTTTCAGCTTATAGAAACTAGAGAGAAGCCTCCTCCAGCAGAAATACAATTTAAAATACTTCCAGCCAAATACACATTAAAACTCTACCAGCCAGATACACATTTGCAAATAAAGAAAACCAATTAAAAAGACTAAATCACCTTTCTACTTGCACTTACTACTTGAATAGAAAATTAGAGCCTGTAGTACGTCCAGTCACTCTCAGATCCCAGAGATGACACGGATAGAGAACAAAGAACACAAACAAAAGCTTCCCTCCACCCAGATTTGAAAGCTTCCCTCCACCCTGATTGGTCCTCTGGTCAGGTGTTGCAGGTCACTGTTTGTTAACCCTTTACAGGTGAAAGAGACATTAACCCTTAGCTATCTGTTTATGACAGTCCCCTTTAGGATCTAGCGTCTCCCCCACAAGACAGGTCACTCACATGTTTTTCACCAGGGAGGCTGCAGCGGGAAGGCCAAAGGAAGAGCTTAGAAAAGGGGGAGCTTCTCCAAAAAAGACAGGAACCCATGCCCAAGGGATGATGTGTGGTTGGTGTATGAGCATTCCAGGACTCCCAAAACACCCCAGTTAGGGGTAACTGGGTGCAGTCTAGTCTAGTGGCCTCTTCCTGGGTTAGGCTTATGTGTTTGTTTTCAATAGACTTCTCTGGGGCACTGTTGGACTTCCTTGGTGCCTTGTCCCTTTATTTGTGGAATTCTCTCACAAAGGAGTAGAGCTTCAACCTGGCACCACTCCAATTCTCAAACACCAGCTCTCCTCAGCAGAAGTGGAGCACGGACATACCAAGAAAAATAATACATGTATGTGCTGACTCTTTTCACACTAGGCAAATGCTGGGTTCTTCCCTTCCCCTGCTCTTCTGAGCAATCCTGCTTCACCCAGAGCTGACACAAATGACTTTATTTAGTGGAGAGAGTGGGTTACCAAGCCATGCCCCTAGAGGCAGATTAAGATGTACTGGGGCCCTGGGCACAAAGAACATTTGGGCCCCCAACACCCCAAGGGGCCCGTGGATACCGGAATGAGAGTGCCAGGGGTGTCATGCCTGCCCACTTTTTAACATGGGCGTAGTAGCCTTGGGCAGGTACGGAGCAGCGGCAGCAGGGACTATGCTTCCTGTGGGGGGAGCTGATAAGTTGATCAGCTGCCCTGCCATGAAGTGAAACCCCTCTAGCAGCGTCAGCCTCTTCCCAGTAGGGGACTGAGGTGGGCCTTAGACCTCCTCACCATAGGACCCTTCCCCCTGCTCCTCTTCTCTCCCTGAGGCCCTAGCTAGACTGGAAGCTGGAGCCAGGCCGTGGTAAGTGCCACCCAGGGAGCCTGGGCCACTGTGGGGAGCCCTAGACCCTCCACCTGCCCTGGACGGTGTGCCCCGGGGGAACATGAGCCAGGGACTGCTTGCGGGCACCCTGGCACCCCACCCAGGGCAGGTGGAGAGTTCGGGGCTCCCCACAGCAGACCGGGCTCCCTGGATGTCACTTACTACGGCCTGGCTCCAGCTTCTGGTCTGGCCAGGAGGTGGGGCCTCAAGGGGGGGAAAGAAGGAGCAGGAGGTGGGGACCCCAGGAAGAAGAGGAGGAGCAGGGTCAGGGGCACAGTTCCAGCACTGAGCAAACCAGGGTCAGAAGCCAGACTGTCCCCAGCAAGGCAAGGTTTGAAGCAGCAGCAGGCAGGCTATATCAAAGTTCAGACAGCTCCCTAGAATGGCTTCCTGGTTTATTACACTGGCATGAGCCAGCACTCGGCTGCAGGGAGCCGCACTCAGGACCTACTGGGATGTATTTTGCAGTATCTAGCTTTACAGGGCCTCGCAGCCTAAGCTTCCAGGGGTGATGCAGAAGCGTCAGTAGCCAAACTGCCCATTGTCCCAAGTTCTAGTCCTGCGGGCTCTTACAGAAACAGAGGCAGTGGTGTGTGGGAAGCCGCAGCATGCAGCCAGTGTGTCTAAATCCTAGAGGATTAGATTGGAGTCCAGGGTCAATGACTCGCTAGGCTGAGCATGAGAGATCCTGACTGACAGCATCCATTGTCTGACTCTTATCGGGGACAATTATCTCACTCAGCTCTGCGCTCAGTGAGAGCCTTTGCCGGAAGCTGTCTGGCGCAACTGATGCAGTCTGACACTTACAGGAAAACACTGGTATCCCAGATGGGATCAGTATGAAAATTGAAGTGGATAAGAACTGGTTAAAGGGGAGACACATTGGGTCGTACTGAAGGCGAATGGTCAGACTGGAAGGAGGTTACTAGTGAAGTTCCTCAGGGATCGGTTTTTGGACCAATCTTTTATTACTGACCTTTGCACAAAAAGTGGAATGTGTAATATAAAGTTTGCGGATCGCACAAAGCTGGAGGTATTGCTAACACAGAGAAGGACCGGATACCTACAGGAAGATCTGATGACCTTGTAAACTGGAGTAATATAAAGGATTAAACTTAATAGTGACAAAGTGCAAGGTCATGTCATTTAGGGATTAATAATAGAATTTTAGTATAAATTGGGGACACACAGTTGGAAGTAACAGAGGAGGAGAAGGACCTCGGCGTATTGGTTGATCACAGGATGACTATGAGCCGCAATGCGATATGGCCCGTTAAAAAGCTAATGGGCTTTAGGATGCATCAGGCGAGGTATTTCCCAGCAAAGATAAGGAGGTGTTAATACCTTTATACAAGGCACTAGATGAGACCTCATCTGGAATACTGTGTGCAGTTCTGGTCTCCCATGTTTAAGAAGGATGAATTCAAACTGGAACAGGTACAGAGAGGGCTACTAGGATGATCTGAAGAAGGAAACCTGTCCTATGAAAGGAGACTTAAAAGCTTGGCTTGTTTAGGCCTAACCAAAGAAGGCTGAGGGAGATATGATTGTTCTTTATAAATATTCAGAGGGATAATATTAGGGAGGGAGAGGAATTTTTAAGTTAGTACGCAATTGGACACAGAACAAATGAATAAAACTGGACACTAGGAACAGGTCCTGCTTTAGGAAGTGAGGCCCAATTTGAACAGTTTCGACGGGCCCCAGCAGGGATGACTTAAAAAAAAAAAAAAACGCATGTGGCTTGTACTCCGGGTTTCGGTGGCCCTGAAGGACCCTGCCGCTGAAGCGCCGCCAAAGACCAAGAGTGAGCGAAGGACTGCACCGGTGCCACCAAAGACCCAGAGCGAGCAAAGGAGCTGCCGCCGAGTGCCGTGGAAGACCCAGAGCGCTGCCAGGTGAGTAAAAATTAAAAAGGCAACTCTAGCCAGGGAAAGGATTCTCACTGGGCGGGGGACCCCTTAGGTGGCGGGGCCCGATTCGGGGAATTGGTGGATAGGCCTAAAGTCGGCCTGATTAGGAAGTTTAGACTTGAAATAACGAAGGTTTCTAACCATTAGAGGAGTGAAGTTCTGGAACAGCCTCCAAGGGGAGTAGTGGGGCAAAAGACATATCTGACTTTAAAGACTAAGCTTGATAAGTTTATGAGGGGATGTATGATGGGTAGCTTAATTTTGGTAATTAATTTGGCAATTGATCTTTGATTATCAACAGGTAAGTATGACGGTCTGGGATGGATTTAGATGGGATGGGATCTGAGTTACTACAGAGAATTCTTCCTGGGTGCTGGCTGTGAGTCTTGCCCACATGCTCAGGGTTTAACTGATTGCCATATTTGGGACTGGGAAGGAATTTTTTTCCAGGACAGACAGATTGGCAGAGGCCCTGGAGGTTTTTCGCCTTCCTCTGCAGCATGGGGCATGGGTCACTTGCTGGAGGATTCTCTGCAGCTTGAGGTCTTCAAACCACAATTTGAGGACTTCAATAACTCAAACATAGGTTAGGGGTTTGTTACAGGAGTGGGTGGGTGAGATTCTGTGGCCTGCATTGTGCAGGAGGTCAGACTAGATGATCCTAATGTTCCCTTCTGACCTTAAAGTCTATGAGTCTATGCTCAGCTTACTTTGCTCCTTTGCAGACTCCCATGAGGGGAGAGCTCAGAAGAATCACATGAGAGAGACAATTTCATGGGAAATGCTGCCGGGATTTTCAAAAGTGACTGGTGATGCTGGGTGCCCAACTTGACACAGCTTTGCGGGCCTGTATTGCCATTGCAGGGTTGCCTGGTGCTGTCTGGCAAACTGTAAGTTGAGCACCCAGAAACAGAGGTGCCTGAGTCACTAGTCACTTCTGAAACTCCTGGCCATGGGTCTTCAAAGGGTGTCATTTGATAATGAGGTTTGTGGGGCAGTCCATGCATTGGAGCATCAGCTATTTTGTTAAATTAACATCATCACCCATAATGCACTGCCCTTTTTAGCACTATTATCCCAGAATCCACCTCTCTGAGTGCTGAATGCTGCCGGCCATGTCCCTGACAATTCTTGCTCAAGCAAGCTGCACTAGAAAGGCAGCTGCTGTCTTTTCTGGGTTTTCCATGGCTGTGGCTCCCACAGGCCCATTGTGCCAATGGGGGGTCATTGTGCCATGGGGGTCATTGTGCCATGCTAAACATGATAGGGCCACAGCTTTGAAGGACCTCATGAGGAAACTTGCACAGCTCCTGGCTCTTGGGAACCCATCAGCCTCACCTAAGCGATGCTTTTAGATGCAATTCCAGTAACCTGCTAAATCTGCATGACGGGGATTAATGCAAAGCAGTGCATTGTTCTGCTGATGCCTGGAGCTGCTAGTTCTGGCAGGCTATTAATTCAGAGAACCCTCAGATGACTCATAACATCAAGGATGTCTACACGGCTTCACTGGCTTTGGCTGAGGAGCTCGGACCACCCACAGGAAATGTCTGTACAGTCCCCTGTATGGCTTTGCAACTGCCTTGGGCTTGTTATGTGAGATGTTAGGGGAAATTTTCCTGAGAGTGAAGCAAAACTGATGCTGCTGTGAGAGTCCAGCTAAAAGCAGGATTCAAGTGGAAATTAGAACCAGCCTTCAGAAGACCACTAGTGACCCAAAGTCTTGAGGTGGGAGGGATAGCTCAGTGGTTTGAGCATTAGCCTGCTAAACCCAGGGCTGTGAGTTCAATCCTTGAGGGGACTGTTTAGGGAACAGGGTAAAAATCTGTCTGGGGATTGGTTCTGCTTTGAACAAGAGGTGGGACTAGATGACCTGCTGAGGTCCCTTCCAACCCTGATATTCTATGATTCTTGCTAACCATCAGCTCAGATTTTGCACATGTTGTGCCTTGTACCAAGTTATCACTACACTCACCTAACCCAGTCACAGGCTGGAGCCACAGCCCTGTCATCTGTGCTCACCCTCCCTTCTAAAGGGCATTCCTGGGGCTAGATTGAGGCCTAGCGAGGAGCAAGCCTGTCAAAGGTGGTTCATACTGCATGCATAGTCATAAATTAACAACAGGATATTACAGCTACAGAGCCAGCTTCTCCATAAAGCCACTGAAATCACTCTGGATTAACAGTTGTGGTGGCACTGAGTGCAGACTTTGGCGTGAAGAAAGAAGTAACAACTGTGTCTCTAAACTGCAGTGCCAGGCAGATAGTGCCGTGGGCATTACTACTCAGAGGGATGTTGTTAATACACAGCAGTGGCTTTATTGAAAGCAAACACAATGTGCCCTAGGGAGCTGTGTCTGACAGCATGGCATTTTGGTTTCTCCCTGTCTATCGTAGCCCGCAGTCTGCCACAGGTTATGCTCCCTGCAGGTGGTTTAATAAGGTCACACCTCATTGTCGTGGGATGGAGACTGCCATGTGGGCACCTCCAACATCAGTCTCCGCTGAGACAGCCCCATCCCTAGGCTGAAGAGTAAGGCCTTGGCTACACTGGCGCTTTACAGCGCTGCAACTTTCTCGCTCAGGGGTGTGAAAAAAAACACCCCCCTGAGCGCTGCAAGATACAGTGCTGTAAAGCGCCAGTGTAAACAGTGCCGCAGCACTGGGAGCACAGGTCCCAGCGCTGCAAGCTAATCCCATGAGGAGGTGGAGTACGTGCAGCGCTGGGAGAGCTCTCTCCCAGTGCAGGCGCTGCAACCACACTCACACTTCAAAGCGCTGCCGCGGCTGTGCTCCCGCAGCAGCGCTTTGAAGTTTCAAGTGTAGCCAAGCCCTAAGGAAGACTGGAGACTGTGCTTGCTGAAGAAGCTGTGCATGCGCACACATAGAAACACCCGCATCACTGGGTGCTAGTCTCCATGGATACCCCTTTGAAACATAAACACACCCATCAGATTTCCCCTGGCAAAAGAAAACAGCTTTTTGATGAGATTTCATAGTGTCTGGGAAGTTGGCCCTGACTCAGGAAATCTGTTTGTTATTTCAATCCCTCCAACTAGCTGCTGGGAAAAAACAGCTTTTGTGCCTCTTGTTTTGTCACTGAATTCCTCCTAGTTCCCTTTATGACCATTACATATTGCTTAAGCCCTGCAGATTTAGATTTCACGGCTATGGACTTTGCTGCAAATGCAACAGCTTGACCTCTGCACTCCAGCATGTTCTTTTCATTAAGAAATGGCTTCTGAATGTCCTCCTTGAGAAAAAAAAGCTTTAGAAAGGAGAGGCGAGTAGAAGCAGTGCAAAGTTGGTCAAGAAAGAAAACACCACTTTCACAACAAGTTTCAAAATAGTTTCCAGGGTGCAGGTTGGAAAATGGATAATTGGAGCAGATTGCAACATAGCCACTCAGTGTTCAGCGGCAGTCAAAAAAGCGAACAGAATGTTGGGAGTCATTCAGGAAAGGATAGATAATAAGACAGAAAATATCATATTGCGTCTATATAAATCCATGGTATGCCCACATCTTGGATACTGCGTGCAGATGTGATCGGCCCACCTCAAAAAAGATATATTGGAATTGGAAAAGATTCAGAAAAGGGCAGCAAAAATTATTAGGGCTATGGAACAGCTTCCATATGAGGAGCAATTAATAAGACTGGGACTTTTCAGCTTGGAAAAGAAATGACTAAAGGGGATAGGATAGAGGTCTATAAAATCATGATTGGTGTGGAGAAAGTAAATAAGGAAGTGTTGTTTACTCCTTCTCATAACACAAGAACTAGGGATCACCAAAAGAAATTAATAGGCAACAGATTTAAAACAAAGAAAAGGAAGTATTTCTTCACACCACGCAGAGTCAACCTGTGGAACTCCTTGCCAGAGGATGTTGTGAAGGCCAAGATTATAACAGATTTCAAAAAAGAACTAGACACATTCAAGGCTATTAGCAGGATGGGCAAGGAAGGTGCCCTTAGCCTCTGTTTGCCAGAAGCTGGGAATGGATGACAGGGGATGGATCACTTGATGATAACCTGTTCTGTTCATTCCTCCTGGGCCATGTGGCATTGGCCACTGCTGGAAGACAGGATACTGGGCTAGATGGACCTTTGGTCTGACCCAGTATGGCTGCTTTTATGTTCTTATGAGGTTGGAGAAGAGGGACCTTATGCTGCTGGGAGGCCCAGAGGGGTGGAGCCTTTGTCCCCACCCCACCCCAATTGACAATAGCTACTGAGCAATAGCCATGTTCCTAGGGTTTCACACATCCTGTTGTTGCTGGGGAGAGGTGTGCGTGTACGTGTGTGTCTACAGAGACTTCCAAGTCAGGCCTTGATGGGTCAGGAATAAAGTCATCCCAAAGCCCTGACCGGTGTGTGGATATGACCCTGCATGAGTTGGGTAGAATCATAGAATATTAGGGTTGGAAGGGACCTCAGGAGGTCATTTAGTCCAACCCCCTGCTCAAAGCAGGACCAATCCCCAACTAAATCATCCCAGACAGGGCTTTGTCAAGCCTGACCTTAAAAACCTCTAAGGATGGAGATTCCACCACTTCCCTAAGTAACCCATTCCAGAGCTTCATCACCCTCCTAGTGAAAAAGTTTTTCCTAATATCCAACCTAAACCTCCCACACTGCAACTTGAGACCATTACTCCTTGTTCTGTCATCTGCGACCACTAAAAACAATCTAGATCCATTCTCTTTGGAACCCCCTTTCAGGTAGTTGAAAGCAGCTATCAAATCCCCCCTCATTCCTCTTTTCTGCAGACTAAATAACCCCAGTTCCCTCAGCCTCTCCTCATAAGTCATGTGCTCCAGCCCCCTAATCATTTTTGTTGCCCTCCACTGGACTCTTTCCAATTTTTCCACAACCTTCTTGTAGTGGGGGGCCCAAAACTGGACACGGTACTCCAGATGAAGCCTCACCAATGTAGAATAGAGGGGAATGATCACATCCCTTGATCTGTTGGCAATGCCCCTACTTATACAGCCCAAAATGCCATTAGCCATCTTGGCAACAAGGGCACACTGTCGATCATATTCAGCTTCTCGTCCACTGTAACTCCTAGGCACTTTCCTGCAGAACTGCTTCCTAGCCATTTGGTACCTAGTCTGTAGCAATGCATGAGATTCTTCCTTCCTAAGTGCAGTACTCTGCACTTGTCCTTGTTGAAACTCATTAGATTTCTTTTGGTCCAATCCTCTAATTTATTTAGGTCCCTCTGTATCCTAGCCCTACCCACCAGCATATCTACCACTCCTCCCAGTTTAGTGTCATCTGCAAACTTGCTGAGAGCGCAGTCCACTCCATTCTCCAGATCATTAATGCAGATATTGAACAAAACCAGCCCCAGGACTGACACTTGGGGCACTCGGCTTGATGTTGGCTGCCAACTAGACATCGACCCATTGATCACTACCCGTTGAGCCCGATGATCTAGCCAGCTTTCTATCCACCTTATAGTCCATTCATCCAGCCCATACTTTTTTAACTGGCAAGAATACTGTGGGAGACTGTATCAAAAGCTTTGCTAAAGTCAAGGAGTAACATGTCCACTGCTTTCCCCTAATCCACAGGGCCAGTTATCTCATCATAGAAGGCAATTAGGTTAGTCAAGCATGACTTGCCCTTGGTGAATCCATGCTGACTGTTCCTGATCACTTTCCTCTCCTCTGTGTGCTTCAAAATTGATTCCTTGAGGACCTGCTCCATGATTTTTCTGGGGACTGAGGTGAGGATGACTGGCCTATAGTTCCCTGGATCCTCCTCCTTCCATTTTTTCCCTTTTGGGTAGGCCCAACAGAGTTAAGATAAGACAATTCATCTGCTCCTTGATGCCCACAGAGGGCAGAGGTGGCCTTCAGTGCTGGTAAATGCTAAGCAAACGCCTGCCGTACAGAGGATGTAACATGCACTGGTGCTTTAGCTGGTCCAGAAGTTCCCCCTAGCTGAGGTGAGTTCCCTCCAGTCTACGCCACACCATGCCCAACTCTCTCCTGCTGTGCTGCTTGGGTGACCATTTGCCCCTGTGAAAAGTGCCGTGGCACCTGCCACATCACGATGGCTGAGTTTCACACCCACTTGGCACTGAGGCAGACAACAAACATACTGCGGGGCAGAGACGCTGGGGGCCCATGCCTGAAAGTGGCGCTATGGGGCCCTAGTGTGGGCTGAGGATGAAGTGGCAGCAGCTGCGCAGAGGTGCAGTCCCACATGCTGCAGTCTATCTGGCCAATTCTCCTCATCACACCATTTGATTCTGATGTTAAGCCATTGATCACAGTGAATGCTAATGGCCCTGGGTGCATAGGCATGGCAAATATCAGGTGCTAGGTGTGCAGAAGAGCCGCAGAGTCCTCCGCTGCATGCCCAGTCCACTACATATCTTTGGATCTCGCCACAGCCTGGATAAATAAGGTACGATTGGTGGTACTGACACACGCTCACTTCACTGAACCCACTGGGCCAATCCAAGCACGAGCACAGTCTCTTCCAAGAAGCAGCAGGTGCGACTGACCCTAGCAGAAGTTCCCATGGTCACTGCTCAGCTTGGCAGCATTAGAGTTTGCTAATTAGCAGCATCGCTTAGTTCCCAGAGTCCAAGCTCCTCCGGGAAATAGTGTTGATGTCTGAAGCTGGGTGTTGGCAGTAGCTGTTGTATTTCAGCAGTAAAAATGCAGCTGCCAGGGTTTAGCAGCTGGCCAGCAAGCTCTGCTCCTCCTGCACTTCACTCTAGCGCTGCTGTGTCCAGTCTCCATTTCATGCCGGATTCTAGAACAGCAGTTTCAGTTTGCTCTGGCTGTGCAACAGTCCTCTAAGGAGGACTTGTTTTTGTGTTGCGGCTAATAGAACAGAAAAAAGTGGAAATACATGAATTTGCTGTACATGCAGGTAGGGCCTCACCATTCCAGCGTCCCATTGCCAGAGAGTGGGCTGCTGCTGGAGCGCCTGAGCCATCACGTTACAACATTCACTAAGCAGTGGCCCTTGCTAATGTGATGCCATCCACCATGCACAGGTCAGTGTCCCACAGGGAACCGAACAACCACACCACAGCACTCCAAGTCTTGCTCAAGAGGCTGATGTAGTAGTGGGGAATCTCTGCCTTTAAGGGCTGAGTGGCCCCGCCAGATTGGCTGGATGAAGCAGTGTTAAAGCTCTTGTTGAGCACAACCAGTTAGACCCAAACACAGGGTAAAACAAAGCTCTGGCAAGCAAGGAGTGAGCTCTGAACACCATAGCCCAGACCGTGCTGGCACTGGCCTAGGAACTTCATAGAGCAGAGCGGCTGAGCCAGGAACCCTCATTGCCTGCCTGGCCCCAGTCTAAAGAGACGGTGCCAGGGAGAGGAGCAATGGGGCAAAAACTCAGACCTGAGAGGGTACGATGGGGAGGTGCAGCCACCAGGAGCTTGTCCCAGCAGCAGCAGAGACTTTTAGCTGAAACAAAGCAATGGCCCCCGGCAGCCCCTTCCCACTGAAAGGCCCCAGGGGATGATGGGGAGCATGGATTCCTACCACAGCGGTGGCCACCAGCCACTCTCCCTTTATTGTATTTGTTTAAGCTGCACCCGGTCCACAATTAGTGGAGCACAGTGACTATTCCTTGTGCTCCACTAAAGCCCTTCAGCTAAGATGGTCCTGGCAAGCCGTTGGCCATTCCTGACCCTCCCGAGGAGGCCCAGGCTGCTGTAACATTGGACTCATCCTTGCAGCAGCTCCAATGGGAGGCTGGACCCCAGAGCCAGCCATGTCCTCTTAGCTTTGCCCCAGCTCATGTCCCAGTTCCTGGGCATCCAGCAGAGGTGCTCACACAGCCAGCTCTGCAGCTTCATGGTGGGCTACACCAAAGCTAGGCTAACTTCATCCACACCCATACGGGCTGGGGGAAACAGCAGCAATGAAAGGCAGGTGCAGGGCATCCAAAGAGACTGGAGCCATCCCTGAGCCAGATGCTGAGGCCTGTTGCATTGCAGGAACCCACCCATCACACACCATCTGGCAGCAGTAAGCTGGTTCCCAGAGCCAAGCATAGCCAGAAGCAGCGACTGGGACTCAGGAGCTCTACATAGGGCAAGAACACAATTGCCAAGAGTTACAGGCGCAATATGTCCCAGAGCATGCCCAAGCAGGCACATAGCCATCGCCATAACACAGACACAGCCAGTGCCGGAGGGCTCTCCCCTGACATCCATCAGGCACCAGCACTGCCCTCAGCACTCACCGCCCGCCACCATGAGTCCAGTGGGCCCTGGAGAATGTCCTTCCGTTCCAGCTTCTCCAATACAGCAATGCAATACCATCCAGCTGTGTAGTGCCCTGATCCCGTGGCTGGCTGCCTGGCCAATAGTATGGAGAGAGCTACAGGACAGAGTAGGGCTATGAGGATGACTGGAGGAATGGAGAACCTACCTTACGAGAGGCCGAGAGGACTCAGAGCTTGGCTAATCAAATGAAGGCTGAGGGGAGATAGGCTTGCTCTCTATATCTACAGCAGAGAGATAAATAACTCCTCTCCCTCCCTGATGTTACGTTAAGGGCCAGTGTTGGCACAAGAACAGATGGCCATAACCTGGCCCTCAAAAAGTGTTGGCTTGAAATTAGATGCAAGTTTCTAATCATCAGAGGAATGAAGTTCTGGAACAACCTCTTAAGGGGAGTAGTGGGGGCAAAACTAACTTGTTTTAAGACTCAGCTTGATAAGTTTACGGAGAGGATGGTGTGATGAGATTGCTAACAATGGCATGTGGCGTCTGGCCCGTGGGTGTTGCCCACATGCTCAGGGTCTAACTGATCGCCATATCTGGGGTGAGGAAGGAATTTTCCCAAGGTCAGACTGGCAGAGACCTTGGGGGGTTTTCACCTTCCTCTGCAGCATAAGGCATAGGTCACTTGCTGATTTGAACTCAAGTATAATGGTTGAGTGTCTGTTACCTGAAGTCTTTAAATCAAAATTTGAGGCCATCACTAACTCAGCCAGAGGCTAGGGGCCTATTACAGGAGGGGATGGATGAGGTTCTGTGGCCTGGAATGTCCAGGTCAGACTAGATGATCACGATGGTCCCTTCTGGCCTATGAGCCATGGGTGCTGGGTGACTGCTGGTTCATGTTCAAGGAGCTGTCTTCAGGCCTGCACACCAACAGCAAATCCGCTGCTTGCTCCGCCGATGCTACTTAGCGCCCATTTCCTCACACATTCTGTTGCTGAGCTCTCCATTCAGGGGCAGGAGGGGGCAGTTTCGGCTCAACCCACATGGCCCTTTCAGCCATGAGCTGACTGAGTGGCCTGTGGTGGCAACGCTGAGAAACAGGGGAAGCTCTAGGTCAGCTAGCTAGAGTCTGACCCACTTAGCACTTTTCCATTAACCCCTGAACCTCCAAGGGCTTGACTGCCCAGAGCAGTGCAGGGACAGAGAGGCGAGCAAGAAGCTCTCACCCCAGCTGCACAGGGATCGCTAACCAAGTCTCTACCTGCACCTGCCTCTCCCCAGGAATACTGGCTCCACAGAGAGTGAGACAGCAACTGGGCCATGAGCAAAGCATGTCCCACCCTCCGTACCATGCATAAGGAGCAATGCTGGGAACTGCTAGGCTGGGCCACTCCACATCACCCCCAGCTGCAGGGCTGAGGCTTAGCCACCATACTCCAGCCCCAAGCCCCAGCCAGGCTATTCGGGCTGGGGGGTTAACGCTGGGGTGTGGCTGGGTTCTGGGACCAGTTTCCTTTACAAAGCTACGTCAGGCCAGTAACGTTAGGTGAGCGGCTCCTGAAGCAGGAGGCCTGTCCCTTAGATAGCTCTGCTCATACTCCCTGGAGCCAACTCTCAACACTTGGCGTTTCCTTTTTCCACTCATGCTGGGCTCCATGCTCCTTACAGCGAGAGCTTACAGGAGGCTGGGGAAGTTCTTCTCAGCAAGTGACTGCTTCCATTGCAGAGCCGCCACCCCCATCCCCACAATGCCCCCATTGCTGCCCTCTTTGTGTACTGCTGCGGCCCAACTCCCTAATACATTCCGGCTGCTTCAGGAGCACAGTGGTGGCTCTTTGCCGAGCACAATGCCGTAGAGCAGTGGTCCCCAACACGGTGCCTATGGGTGCCATGGGGCCTCCTGGGGCATTCATGTGCACCCGCCTAATGCCCAGCAAGGGAGAGAAGCCATGGCCCCACACCTGACAGGGACAGAGAACTCAGGCTGTGGGCACGGTGTTCTCTGTTCCCAGCAGGCACAGGGCCCACCTAATGCCAAGCAGGGGAGAGAAGCCGCAGACCTGCTGCAGGCTCCAAGGTTCTCTGTCCTCATGGCTTCTCTCCAGCTTCTCTCTGCACTGTCCAGAACTGCCACCAAAAAACAAAACAAAAAAATGCTCCGACTCTGCCATCCCAAGAATGGAGGGAATGTTGCCCCATAGCATGTGCTGCCCCAGGCACGTGCTTGCTCCACTGGTGCCTGGAGCTAGCCTTGTATGTGAGTATTCTTCCGCTGCACTGATACTGCTGTTTTCTCGTGCTTTGTGATTTATTATTTTTTTTTAAATCTTGCCCCAAAATGAGTGGTTCAAATAAAAGACAATTATGTATTATTTCAATGCCAAGTGGGAAGAATCCTATTCAGACAAGTGGTAAAGTCTAAAGGTGCTACTATTGCTTCCTTTAAAATTGCTCATCTACTCGCAAAGAAGAAAAAACTCTTTCAAGATGGTGAATTGCTGAAGGAAGCATTTTTGACTGGTGCTGATTGCCTGTTTCAAGGATTTCCTAACAAGGGTGAGATTTTGTCAGCAATACAAGACTTGCAATTATCAGACAACACAGTTACGAGAATACATGCAATTGCAAGCAACTTGCAAACTCAGCTAAAGGATGACTTGGAAATACGTGACTGGTTTGCACTGCAATTCGACGAGTCGACAAATATATCTGATACAGTGCAGTTGGCAGTTATGGTGAGGATGGTATTTAGTGACTTCACCGTAAAAGAAGAGTTACTAAAAGCATTGCCTATGAAAGGGAAAAACCAAGGGTGAGGACATCTATAATTTATTCAAATCATACGCAACATCAATTAGTATGCCACTACACAAGCTGTCCGCTATCACCACTGATGGGGCACCAGCAATGATGGGCAGCGCCAATAGATTCATTGCACTCTGTAAGAAGAATGAATCCTTTCCAAACTTTATGTCTTATCATTGCATTGTCCACCAAGAAGCTTTGTGCGTCAAAGTTCTTTCTTTTCAACACATAGTGAATGTCGTTATTAAAATAACTAACTCTATTCGAGCAAAACCTTTGCAACACTGACGTTTTAAGGCCCTGTTGGAAGATGTGGATGATAAACAATCTGATCTTATCTTGCACACAGAAGTACAATGGCTGAGCAAAGTTCTTGCACGTTTTTTAAGCCTAATTGAAGAGATCAAAGAATTTCTGAAGTCCACAAATCAGAACTTCAAGCAACTAGAAGACTCCAGCTGGTTAATGGACTTGGTTTTTCTTGCCGACATCACTGACAAATTGAACATTTTAAATCTTGAGCTGCAGGGAAAAGACAAATATGTGGTTCAAATGATAGGATCTGTAAAATCATTCAAAGCAAAACTGATCTTGTGGATATCACATATGAAGACAAAGTTTCTCGTACATTTCCCAAGTATGAAGGAAATGGTATGTGACAGTGATTTTAACCCATCACCATTTGTTATCCATATTCAAACACTTCTGGAACAATCTGAAAAGAGATTTCAACAGTTCACCATCATTGAGCCTGCAGTTGCCTCTCTTGTGAATCCTTCTACTTGCCAAATAGAGGTAACAGAAATGGCTACATCAATTGCAAGTCTCATTCAAATAAGAACAGAAGACGTGGAACTGGAGATTTTGGACCTTCAAAATGATATTGTTCTAAAATCCTGCACAATAGATGAAAACTTTTGTAATCTGGTTGACCGAAATAAGTTTCCTGCCTTAAAAAATGAAGCACCCAAAATAAAATCTTATTCCGGTTTCACTTATCTATGCAAAGTTCTGTTTTCAGCAATGAACATCATAAAATCAAAATACACATCTCGGCTTACAGATGCCCATCTTGACGATTGCTTATGAACAGGAATATCATCCTATTCTCCCAACTATGAAAAATTGGCTGAAGAAATGCAGTGCCAAAAATCACACTAACTATTAGAAAAAACACGTCAATTAATTATACCTATTTTCCATTAAGTGCTGATGAGCGTGTATGATTAACTTGTGTTTAACTTTTTTTCATAATTCGTTTGTTTGTTTATTGAAATCTAGATACAAGTAACAATACAAAGAATATTTTTAATTAACCATAACTGGCTACTATGTTAAAGTAAGAATAAAAAATATATTTGGACCAGCAGTTCAACAATGTTTTACTTTTTAAAAATAAATAAGATGAAAACTGTTTATGATATTTATTTTGTGAAAACTCCTTAATTTTTCTTACAGGTAGATAAAAAAGAGCAAATTTACACGGTAAGTAATTGCCAAATCATTTAATTAATGCCTTTTACATGTAAAATTACTTTTTTGTCTTATGGATTCATATATTATGCCATATTAAATATGATGTTTTTTCGTACAAAATAAGCTTTGAAAAATTGTTGACACTCACCACAGTCTTCTGAAAACATGAATGTGCTACTGGCCACAAAAAGGTTGGGGACCACTGCTGTAGAGAGAGAACCTTACGGGGCTGCTTCTCTGCATCCATGGCAAACAAGGGAAGGACGATGAAGCTGCCACAGTGAAATCCGCAGGCTCGGGAACAGGTAAGGCTCCCGCAGGCCCTAGGGAGAAGAGCAGGTCTATGCCCCGGCCTGCCAGATCCACTCAGGGAAATGAATTTCAAAGGGCCTCCGTAGAGGGTTTGAGATGTTCCTTTGGAGAGCTCAGGAAATAAATGAAGGCAACTTAGCAGAGCGTGGGCAGGGCATTTGCTCCAGGGATCCTTTCCCTGACCAGGATACAGAAGGGGGAAATGCCCATAGCCAAGCACTGGGAACTCAGGCAGGGGGGTTTCAGACCTCACTGCTTGGCTGGTACAGCACCTAGCACTGCTCTGCTCCAGGTATCAGTTACACTGCATCCATTCCCTAGCATCTCCCAGGACGCTTCTTTGATCTGAAGCTCCATGTACCCTACTGGGGCAGCATCTGAGTAGACAGTAAAGCCCTACAGTGACAGAAATGGGGGGGCTGGAGCTAGACAGGCCAGCATGACAGAGTAATTTTAAGACTGTTTGCCATGTACTGAGCTGAAATGGTGCAGAGAATGAGAAGCAGCTAAGGGACGATTCTTGCATATTCCACCTCCAAATGGACACTTCCAGCAGAAACCCCACTGTACAACACGAGTCCTTCATGTATCACCCCCATCCAGCCAGCAGTGTGCTGAGACAGTCGGCTCCACTGAGCTTCTACTGACGGCGCTCAGGGCCAGATACCAGGGACAGCAGGATCTGTGAAGGGGGTAGAACCCCAGTACTCCAGGTTTAAAAAAAAAATCACACCCCCTGACCTGTGTGATGACAGAAACTCTCCAGAACCCAAGGTAGAGCAGGCCAGGATCTCTCACGTAACTTGTCAGGCCTCCTTTGTATTATGCTAGCATCATGGGTCCAACTGAAATCAACAACCCATTGTGCTAGGCGCTGCACAGATACCGTGTGACAGTCCCTGTCCTCAAGAGCATTTCTAAACAGACATGAGAAATGGTGGGAACGGAAAACTGAGGCACGAGGTCTTGCACAAGGTCAACCAGCTGGGAAGTGGCAGAACCAGGAATAACCCCCAGTCCAAGATGCTGCCTCTCCATCACGAAGCAGCTGAGACACGTACAGTGCCACTAGTTGTCTGCTTTTCCAGGTCACCTCAGGGGAGCAAAGGCTTCTAACTCAGAGCTGGATATGTGATAAACCTGAGTGACAGACAGCAAGGACCACATACCCCACATAATCAGACCACGCGGCTTGTTGTTCAAAACTTTTATTGTCAGCAATAACAACAGGACATCAGTTTTGCTGGCTTGCTTCAGGTGCATTCTGGTTGGCCTGTACCTGGTGGGAGCATGGCAGCTGGCCCTGTAGGTTACATTAGTCTAGGGCGACAGGCCAGGCTGGAGGCAGAGCACAAGCTCTGTAGATTTGCTCCCAATTCCCTCTTAGGGGGTCAGTGTGAATGGCCAGTGCAGGTGATCTGGGGGGTGACCTGGGGAGTGCACACCATTCACCGAAGCAGAAAGCACATTTCTGTTCACTTATAAATAGACTAAAAAACACACACACACCACAAAGAGTCTCCTCCGAGAGGGCGAAGGTGGGAGCCCTGCACACTTCACACCACTCAGCCGACTTCCAGCCATTGTCCCAACACCCCTGACTCTCCCACCAGCCCCTCCCAACCCATTCCCTTACCATGGCCATAGTGTGCTGTATGGCACAGACATGGGACCTGCGCTCCTCCTCCCACACAGGCTAGCATTTATTTCCCTCCTCTGCAGGGCCCACGTCACAGGGACCCTCCTATGGTCCTGGATGTAGTGCACTGCAAAGTTCAATGTTACTGGGGGTGCAGGCTGGAGTACATGTGCACCCACAGCAGCACCCTCAGCTCCCAAGCCAAACTCAGCGCCACAGTGAACACATTTGGGATCACACGGATTGACCGCTCCTTGCAGCACAGAGCAGAGAAGCAGCTGTTTAGACAGCCCCGAAAGTGCACTAAGTTGCTCTCAGCTGTTGGGAATGGGCATGCAGTCTACATACCAGGGGCTGGCATCACACATGTACATCTCAGCTGTTCCCAGAGTCCAAGCTCCCAATTCTGCCACCTGCTGCAGAGAACAAGGTGGGTGGGTGGGATTCAGGGCCAAGGAGATGCTAGCCCTGAACAACACAGCAGAGCGCGCGGATGCCAGAAATGGGACACCCATGCCCATCAGCACCAGGCTGGCATGGTCACCTACAGCAGGACTGAAAGGAACATAGGCCATATGGCCTTGTAACCCACCAGTAGCTAGGACGCTGAGCCCGGGCTCTGCCCGTTGCTCCAGGCAAGGACACGAGCAGGCGAGCAACTACATGGTGTGTGCACAGAGCTCACAGACTGAGGGCACAATGGAGCCCAAAGCAATCTCCCTGGGCTTGAAGAGAACACCTGCTTAAGGAATGACTCCCACACTTAACACAACAGTTTCTGAGGTGCAAGACTGCCGTCCTACACAGCCAGTGGGCCATCTGTTCCTGGGCCTCCCCAGAATTCCAGCAGCCACTGGCCAAACCCAGCGGGAGGGCTGGCAGCCCACGGACCATTTGCTCAAGGCTAGGTGACTCATGGGAGGGACACAAAGGGGGGCACCAGCTGAAGGGGGCACTTGATCTCCCCATGTGACATCCCCCCACACGAATCCTGCCTGCCTCCACCCCATCCCATGTTACCGGGGGGAGTGGGCTCTGTCCTCCTGCTTGCGACTGGAACTTCAGCAGTGAAAGGAGCTGCTGTTAGATACAGATGATCTGGGACAGAGCTTGCCCCAGCCTGCAGCACAGCATGAGCCTGCACTTGCTGCACATCATCCAGGGCCTGCTGATGGGCTCGCTTGGAGAGGCTACCATGAACTGCGATGCCAGGTGCATATCAGTCATGCCCAGGAAGCCTCCATCCCATGGCTGGCAGGGGACTGAGGGCCTGAGGGACAAGGAATCCCATGGGAGAGCTCAGGAAAGTCAGGCACATTGGGAGCAACCAGAGACACTTTCTACTTCTGTCTTTAACATCAAAGCTTATATTATATTATAAAATCCCGAGGGCGGGACCGCCCCGCCCAGAATACAAACAGCAGGGAGCACAGCTCTGTGGCCAGCCAGGCTCAGGGCGGCTCCAGTGCACGGCTTGGCTGTCCTGGAGCTAAGCTATTTCTACAGAAGGGAGCTGAGGAAAGAGGGAGCAGTGTGAGTGGCCTGTGTCGGGCGGGCGGGCAGGAGGGAGGCAGCAAGCTCCTTAGGGCTGGTCCTTTGCTTCGGGGTCTTTATCGTAGATGTAACTTCCAACAGCTCCAGTGTTCACTCCTACAACAGAGAAAGAGCCCCATGTAAGGGCAGGGCCAGGATAGCCAGGCAGGGTGCTGATTGCAGATACCTCCCCTTAGCCTGGGGGCTGTGCAGAGCCCCAGCCAAAACAGCCGTGGAGGCCGGGGACAAATGGATGGGAAAGGTCAGAAAAGGGAATGAGGGTGAGTGGAAGGCCAAGAACCTGGCCATCCCTGCCTGGGATCCAGTAGTGCAAGCAGCCAGTCCTCCCACATTAGGGAACCACGCCCCATTGCCGAGGTTTCACCACTCCACAGGCTGGGAGCGTAGGGGAGGAGATAGTCAGGAAGGGTCAATGGAAAAGTGGGGGCTGAGCAGTAGGGGAAATATTTGCACAAGGCCCTCACCAAGGAGCCAGAGGATCCTTGCCCAGTTGAGCCCCATGCACCCCCTGGCCCTGGCCCCTAGAGGGAGCTAGGGGACTGTGCTCAATTTGCGTTCTGCTGGCTGGGTTCCAAAACACAGCAAGCCTCGGGTTTCATCCATGGACCCCACAACACTTCCCCTGTCCTGGGCAAAGGCTGTAGCACAGTCAGCAAAGGGCTGCCCTCCCTCCTGGAGCCTCTGGATGTACTGGATGTGCCAGGGCACCCTGATGTACCCCCATGGGCGATCTGCTCCGGGGCCTACAAACTGAAACCGGGGATGGGAGAATATCCTGCAGAGGCAGTGTGCCCAGTCACTGCTGACAGGTGCCTCATGCCCCGTCCCTCTCCCCACACTCCAACCTACCCCTCTCCTTAGGGATTCATTGAGGAAAACCCATTCCCCACCCTCCATTCTGGCCTCTGGACACTTCCTGCCCTTCCTCCAGCAGCTCCTGTTCCGTGCAGCACACTCACCCTTTGGCCCAAAGAGGATCCCGTAGCAGGGCTTGTGGCAGTATGGCTGCTCGTCATGCTGTGAGGGAGCAAAGCAAGACACACGTCAGTGCCACCCAACCCAAGAGGTGCAGAAGAACACGATGCAGATGGCCACTCGCCCTGCCCTTTCCCGGGGCACAGCCCTGCCATGGTAGCGCACTGGGGGGGGCTCCTCAGCAGCATCCTACTCCAACTGCACGGGGCTCCTGGAGAGACATCACTCAATTTGCATTGCCCTGAAGCTCCCCATGGGGCTGGTTTGCTACCACAACCCTGGCCCCCTGACAGCTCTGCCAGTGCCCCCAGGCCTGGGCTGCTGTCTCCCTGCTAGCGCAGCACTTGCTCTGCCCGCCTGCCCCTGGAACCTGCCCTCCGTGGCACAGACAGTCCCTCACGCCTGGAGCACCGAGCACAGACTGATGTCGTGCGTCACTTTGATCCACAAAGCCCTTTGTCCTGCGAGCAGTCCAGCAGCGCTGAGCAATGGGAACCTCCCCCGCGTGTCCGCATTCGCCTTCCATCAGCCAGGGCTGCCCCCAGCCAACCGCCCCAGCTTTCTATTTAAATGCAGTCTGTCCTCTGGTGGGCACGCCTGGGATCGCTGGAGCACGCAATGGCAGGAGAAGTGCTGAGTTCACAAATGTGGAGAGTGCTCCCCAGCCCTGGGATGAAATTATGGGGTGCAGCTATTCCTGTGAGACCATCCCTGGGGGGTGGGGGGAACAGAACGTCACGGGGCTCTGTCCTGCCCCCACTGCAGCCGCTGCCACATGGCCATGCAGGCCGTGAGCACTGTCTACCCACTGCACACAGGTCTCTGTCCAACACAGGCCATGCCCTTTGTGCAGCCCTCCCCTCCAATGCTGCAGGGCCAGAAATGCTGCCTGACAGCAGCATCCTCCCAGGAGAGAGGCCAAGGCCCTGAACCTGTCAGAGCAGGAGCAGTCGGGGTGGAAGGGGCCTGCGGCGGTGGCTGGAATCTGGATGCAGGCAGTGATTGGAGTCTGAAGCTCCCCATCTTCTCCAGCAACAATGGGGAAGCAGAGGTAAAAGCCTTCCGGCCACCAGAGGCCCAGGACTGCTCCTAGTAGCCCTGCACTCCACTCTCATCACACCGAGCACATGGGAGACACCACAACAGATCAGCTCCGGGGGATTGGACACACTGCAGTACAGCTTTTATCCCTTTACACCGCACGAGCCCAGGCCTAGCTCCTAGCATACAGGATTCTGGCTACTGGCCTGGTTCTGCCACCTGGAGTCCCCAAACCACCAGACAATTAGCCAGCCAGCATGCGTTCAGATGACTGACTCTGTCTTAGGGGTCCGTGGCCACTGCAGTCCCTGGTGATCCCCAGGCGCGGGCAGTGAGCACCAAGGACTGGGGAGAGATCACAGGCGAAAAAGCCATTGGCCAAGCTGAGAGAGAAGCAGGGGGCTGTGCCCAGCTGAGCAGCAAGTGTGTGAAGTGAGGTGGGAGGGTCAGATGGGATGCTAGCCAGGGGTGCAAGGATTCTGCTCCAGAGCTGAGACCAGCTCCCGCAACATATCCCTTCCTCTTGTCTGGGTGATCAGCTTTATCATGTGGGTCACACCAGGATCACAGCTGGATGCAGCCCAATTCCAGACACTGCCCCCCAGGGTATGGGCCATCACTGCTGCAAAGGCAGCAATCGGAAGAGGGACAGGGGAATGAAATATTCAGTCCAGAGGTCTAACCCCATCCCTCACTAGCCTGAACATGCACATGCACCAGTGTGAGTGGAAGGAGGTGGTGGCAGCGAAAGACTGCACCACAGCACACATGGGGCAAACAGATCACAGCATGTGCTCAGTTCTTACCTCCGCGTGGCCGCCAGGGGTCAAAGTCTTGCCACAGCGCTCGCAGCGCAGGCAGGGGCGGTGCCAGTCCTTCCCCAGTGAAGTCACCTTCTCAGCTGGAGCAGAGACAAGAAGGGACATATTCCAGTGGGAGCTCTTCGCTCCCTGCCTTGGCATGAACATGTCCGAGCCAGGGCTTCCACAGCATGAGCTCGCCCCCTGGCAGCAACCCACACAGCTACAGGCAGGCTGAGACCACCCCGATGGGGCGCCCAAGGGATTGTGGGTAATCTTGCAGATGCCCCAGTTGGCCACACTAGGGAAGCATTCACCTGAGAACTGCCCCCTTCTTAGCCATGGTGCAAGAGAGCCTCAGTGCTCACACACAGCTCCCACAGCTGCCAGGCTCTTACCCCCTAGCCCTGCTGCCCAAAGAGCCCGTGTCTAGGTCAAACCAAGAGCACAGGCACCAACTTTTTTCGGTGCCAGTGGGTGCTTGTGCCCCCCCACCGGGCCAACCCCCACCCCGACTCCACCCCTGCCCCAAAGTCTCCCCCCAACTCCGCCTCCTCCCTCAAGCGCACTGCATTCCCCCTCCTCTCCACTCCCTCCCAGGCTTGCTGTGCAAAACAGCTGTTCCGTGGCACAAGTGCTGGGGCGGGGGGGAGAAGCAGGACCCGGCGATGCGCTCAAGGGAGGAGGCGGAGGCAAGTTGGGGCGGGGGGGGAGGGGCAGGGCAGGGAGCTTCTGGTGGGTGCAGTGCACCCACCAATTTTTCCCCCGTGGATGCTCCAGCCCTGGAGCACCCACGAAGTCGGTGCCTATGGCCAAGAGGGAAACCTGCTGGCAGTAGTGTGACGGCTGGGCCAGACTGCTCTTGAACCAGGCCTCCAGCGGCAAGAGGCTGCACAACACCCACTCCACGGGCAAGCTTTGCTCTTGGAGAGCTGAGGTGTTGCCAGCATCCCACGAAACCTTTGCAAAGAACAGCTTAGGCCTTTACTGAAGAGTCTTTTCCTTCTCCCTTGAGGGAGTCAGCTGCACCCATACCCTGACATGCTGCTGAGCATGTTACTGAGCCTTAAGGAAAGCTGCCTCCTACTCAACCACAGGAGCAGCAAAGGGGTAAAATCAGCCTCCCCCAGTTCAGCCCTCGGAGGTGACAGCTCCTGCGCCTCCCTGAGACCATGTAAATATTCACCTAGGTAACAAAGAGCCAAATTCCCTGTTGGCAGAATGTCACTGACTTCAGAGAATGTGGCCCAAACCTTTGTAACATTAGTGGAAGTCATGAGATGGCACCGTTACAAACAGCCTCACAAATTCTGCGTGGGCGACTGTATGAGCACATGTGTGTTGGAGACATGCCATTGTTAGTGTGGTGCAATTCCATTTAGAAGGTAAACATGTTACTACCAGTACAGTCTGCTCCTCTACCTAGAGCGCTGCAACGATTTAGCTAAAAATGTGATTTTAAACCAATTTAGACTCACCCAAACTTAGCCTCCCAGATACCTTCTCCCCAAAGGCCCCCTCCACTGAAGCAGTCACATCCTCCAGGCCCCCCATATCAGCAGCTGAAACCCTCCTGCAGAGGAAGGACTGCCATATGGTTAAGGATCCCAAGCCTCAGTTCAGTGACCTGGGTTCTACTGCTGGAATGCGACCTTGGGCAGGTCACAATCTTTCTGGGCCTCAGCTTCCCAGCAGTAAAACAGGGCTAGTAATCTTTTGTCAGCTATTTCCACCGACTCTAAGTGCTGTGCGGCAAGGCCTCTCTCTTCCTATGTGTATGTGCAGCACTTAGCCCTGATCTCTGATAGGAATGTCTCATAGTACAAACAAGTGACCCTGGGGCATAAGCAGGGAACACTAAGGGAGCCAGCCTGCCCCAGTCCTTACCGAAGTAGACTTTTTTGCCACAGCGCGGGCACATGTTGGGCTCCCCGGTGAAGGTGGTGACACTGGAGGCTGAAAGACAAGAGAAGAGTTTCTTTAGCATCCTAAAGAAATCTGCTATGTGGACCCCCTACACATCCGAGTGCTACTGCACCATCCATGGGCCCTCTCTCCAGCTAAATTCAGAGCTCATCATCTCCAGCTGGCAACCAACAATGAACCATGCCTTTGAAAGGAGGCTTTCATTCGCTGCAGAATCAACAGGCTAAAGCTACCATTAAAGATCAGAGCCAGGCCAGATCTACACTATAAATGTACACGGGTGTAACTACGTTGCTCAGAGTTGTGAAAAATCCATACTCCAGGAGCGCTGCAATTATACCGACCTAACATCTGGTGTAGACAGTGTTATGTCAACTGCAGAATTTCTCCCGTTGACAGAGCTATCGCCTCTGACGGAGGTGGATTAACTACACTGATGGAAGACGTGCTCCCAATGGTGTAGTAGCATCTTCGCTGCAGCGTTTTAAGTGTAGATCTGTCCCCAGTCTCTTTAATGAGTGTAGGGCCTGCATTAAACAGTGCCCTCTCTTCTGCCCTGCATCCTCCACCAGAGGAGATCACAGCCCACTGGCGCATGTCATTATTTGCTCCCACAGCAGCGCTTTGAAGTGGGGATTAGCTTGCAGAGCTGAGAGCCATGCTCCCAGCGCTGGGAACTGTTTACACTGGCGTTTTGCAGTGCTGTAACTTGCTGTGCTCAGGGGTGTGTTTTTTCACACCCCTGAGCGAGAAAGTTGCAGCGCTGTAAAGCGCCAGTGTAGCCAAGGCCTGAGTGATGGCTCTGTTGCAGCCATACGGTCATGGCCATTTCTGTTAAGCAGATTAGGTTGGGTGGAACATGAATATGGAGATAACACCCTCAGAGCTAACAAGGCGGGGTTGCAGCATGGGAGATGCACAGCTAGCCTCTGTGTCTCTCCCAAGCACCCCTAGCTGTGCATCTCAGCAGCAGCCAAAGCAGACGAGCTCTCAACAGGTCTATGATCCAGCTCACTCTAAGGGGTTTCACTCTGAACTGGTTTGATACCAGTCTGGACCCGGACAAGCTGATATAGTTCTGACAGCCCTGCTGTTACTATCCCACAGTGCCTTCTGAGCTACCCCCAAACGCGCTGCTTCTGGGAGCTTTGCCAGGAACTGCGGGGTAGGTACCCAAAGGGCACGGCATTGGAAACAGCTTCCAACAGGGCTAGCACGGATGCAGGGCAGTCCTGCAAGAGCTCTTTCAGCAGCTCAGCAAGGCAGCGAGGACACAAATGCTCCATGGGCTGAAGCCTTCTCAACCCCCTGCTATAGCACTGACCCAACCCTCGGGTGTCATGTCAGCAGGAACATAGGGGCTAGTCTCTAGAAAGACCACCACCAGAGCACAATCAGGCCCACCGTACTATCATCCAGGCCATGGTGTGGACCCACATCTACCTGAATGCAGGCTGTAGCAGCTCCTATCTGGAGTAACACGGTCCTTCTGGAGAGTCCCACAGTGACATGTGCACTGTGTGCTATGGACGCCCCCTAGTGGTCATTCCAATCAATACATGCAAAGCAGAGGGAGCACCCAGAATCATTTTAGTACCCTCATTCCACTCACAGCAGAGCTTCACTGCCACTGCACTAAGTCCCTGGCCACGCAGCAGCTAGTGGCACCAAGTGCAGGTCTGAACAAGGGCCATGAAGTCTTAATTACCGGCCCCACCCAGCCCTCCCTTGCCTCATCTGCCCCCCTTGCCAGAGTTCCCCGGTCAGCTGGCAGGGTTCTCACAGCAGAGCGCAGAGCCATGCTGGCTTTCCAGCCTCTTGCCCCCTTCATTACTTACCTCTGCTGGGCCCCTTCGGTGGGCCACTCACTTTCTTCTCTTCTACCTTTGAAACATGCTCAATGGGCCCAGGAGCTGGCTGCTCTTCCATCTGAGGCTTCTCATAGATATAGGAGCCAGCTCCACCAATATTCACACCTGCAACAGGAGTATCAGCGTTTGTGGCTGTTGGATCCAAGACACTCTTCTGGGCTTTCCTCCTCTCCCAGGACACAGGGCCGTTACGAAAGGCAAGCCTTGGCCAGCCTGCACTCCCAGCTCCAGCGGGAGCCGCTGGTCTCTCCAGCTCTCCTGCTCTGCTGGCCCAGAGACACATCCTCTCATTGCACCTTCCTGAGATGTGCAGCTGGGAAGGGGGCATGTCTGCAGCACACCACAAATGGCTTCCTGGCCCCTCTCCCATCCACAAGCTGGAGCTAGTCACCCACCACAGCTCTGCCCCACGCGGCTCTCTCCTGAGACTATTTTACCTCCTGGAGGGCAATGCTGTCTGAGTGACCAGCCCTTCCTGTGGTTTGCAGGGGAGCTGTCGTGACTTCTCCCCTGAAACATCTAACCTCCAGCTCTGTGAAGAGCAAGTTCCACTGAACTCACTGCCAATCTGGAGCCGCTCAATGTGGGGTTTGGGGCTGTGAAGTGCTGAGATGGTGGCTCTTTGGATTTCCCTGGAAGAATCCCTCACGCAGCTTTGGCCTATGCTGCTCTGAGTCTGGGGCAGTTATCAGGGCCCGAAACTCTCCTGTTAAAACCTAGGATAGGACAAGTGTTCTAAATAGCTGCGTGAATCACTGCAGCCCTGAAAATGGGCAGCATTCATCTTTCTGCCTCTGGGCGTCCATTTTTCATATGAAGGGGAGGCTGGTCAGGAGGAATACGTACCTTTTGGTCCGAACAACGTTGCATAGCATGGCTTGTGGCAGAAGGGCTTCCCATCATGCTGAGGGAGAGAGAGAAGGGGCATTAGGAACGGAGGTTAGCAGGGGCATTTCCCCTGACATCTCTAGTGCCAGTCACCAAGCCCTGGGACATACTAGCTGCCATACCAGGCATTACTGAGAGGCGGGAGCTTACATTCTTTAAGTGTCTGTAAAATATACACAAAGAGACAAAAAGGGAATGAATTTGTGGACCAACATTAAGGAAGTCCTGTTGCACATACTAGTCAAATAGTTTATAGAGAGAGGAAGAGCATTCTGGGTAAGGGGAGGGAACTTCACAGCAAGAGGTATTGCACTCTCTCTTATGTACAATGTTCCTCACAAAAGACCCCCAGCCCTGCCCAAGAATGCATCCCATTGCCCACCATCAGCTTCAGCTAGAGCACGGGTTGGGCAAACTACGGCCCATGGGCCACATCCAGCCTGCCAGTTGATTTAATCCAGCCCTCGAGCTCCTGCTGGGGAGCAGGGTCTGGGGCTTGTCCTGCTCCCGTGCACCAGTTGAGGAGCGCAGTTGGCGGCCACTCCACCCGTGCCTGCCTCAGCTCTGCACAGCTCCTGGAAGCAGTGCTTAAGGTAAGCGCCAAGCGGAGCCTACACCCCTGAGCGCCCCCCACAATGTCCCAACCTACTGCCCCAGCCCTGATCCCCCTCCCACCCCCCGAACCCTTTGATCCCAGACTGGAGCACCCTCCTGCACCCCAAAACCGCTCAGTCCCACCCCAGAGCCTGCACCCCCAGCCAGAGCCCTCATCCCCCTGCACCCCAGCACCTTGCCCCAGCCCAGAGCCCCCTCCTGCACTCTGAACTCCTCATTTCTGGCACCACCCCAGAGTCCGCATCACCAGCCAGAGCCCTCACTCCCTCCTGCACCCCAACCCCAATTTCGTGAGCATTCAAGGCCCACCATACTGTAACTCCTCACTTAACGTTGTAGTTCTGTTCCTGAAAAATGTGACTTTAAGCGAAACGATGTTAAGCAAATCCAATTTCCCCATAAGAATTAATGTAAATGAGGGGGTTAGATTCCAGGGAAATGTTTTTCACCAGATAAAAGACTATATATACATATACACACACGTGCACACACACACACAGAGTATAAGTTTTAAACAATTTAATACAGGTACACAGTGATGATTGTGAAGCTTGGTTGAGGTGGAGGAGTCAGAGGGTGGGATATTTCCCTTACTGCTAAATGATGAACTAGCAATTGTCTGAGCCCTCAAGGGTTAAATCTCTCACTCAACAAGACAGAAGGAATGGAGGGAGGGGAGACATCACAGACAAACACACTGCTGCAAGCTCCCTCCATCCTGAGACCTGGTGTGTCCCCCCTGCTCTATGGAAGATGGGTTAAGCAGAGTGCAGGAGCAGGGGGGAGGGGGACACCCTGACATTAGCCCCCCTCTTCTCCCCTCCCCCCCGCACAGTAAGCAGGAGTCTCGGGGAGCAGCTCCAAGGCAGAGGACAGGAGCAGCACATGGCAGTGGGGGAGGGACAGCTGCAATTGCTAGCCTGCTAGGCAGCTGCTCCACAGGGAACTTAGGGGAGCAGGGAGATGATAGGGGGGCTGCCGGTCCACCCTGGTTCCAAGCCCCAACCAGCTAGCTGCAATGGGCTGCTTTTCCTGGAAGTAACAGGCAAAGCAGGCGGCTGCCAAACAACATTAGAAGGGAGCATTGCACAACTTTAAACGAGCATGTTCCCTAATTGATCAGCAATGTAACAACAAAACAACGTTAACCAGGACAACTTTAAGTGAGGAGTTACTGTACAATTTCCATACCCAGATGTGTCCCTCTGGCCAAAAAGTTTGCCCACTCCTGATCTAGAGTAACACCAATCGCCTGCCGGCTTTCCTCACAGCACTATCCTGGGACTCTAGATACCCAGGTTCAATTCCTGCCCTGCCCCAGATCCCCTGTATGACCTTGGGCTAGTCACTTTGTGCCTTAGTTTCCCACCTGTACAATGGGATAACAGCACTGCCCTGCCCTGACCCACCGGGCGGTAGTGAGGTCTAACACATTGAAGACTGAGGTGCTCAAATACTGTGATGATGGAGGGGACCTTGCAGGGCCCTAGATAGATTATCAGGTTTACATCCCCGTGTCTGCAGTGAGCACGTGATGGTCATCACACCAGGGGACCGAATCAGAAAAATCCAGAGCCTGGAAGCATGAATGGCTACAGTGTGAGCTCAAGAACCAAGCTCCTGTCGCTGAGGGCTCTTATAGACTAATATCCTGTGTAGATCAACACTGAGAGGGACCCATAACACAAACTCACCGCTGGTAACCCATACAGCCCACCCCGCCCAGGCCCCAGTGCTGAAATTGTGGAGTCCCCCTCCAGAGACCTGCCACAAAGCACTAACTGAACCAAACGTAAGTGGGCTGTCACTGGCACCTTGTGCCCTCCTTCAGGTACCTCAGGGCTACATGCAACTGAATCCAGAACCAATCAGAGTATCAATTTCAATAACTAACACTCTAAATACACAGCCCTGGGCATCCACTTCAGTGAATATTCTGGGGGTTTCATGTTTACATATCTCCCAAACGAATTCAATTTCACCATAAAACAACCACATGAAGAGAAGGCACACCAGAACCCATGGGCACGGGCTGTCAGCTGAAACTCTGCAACATGACACATGGATCCGGTGACATACGATTTTGCTTTTTAACGTATTCTGCAGGTTGGACTTCTCTTGTTTATATGCTTATTTTGGGGAATTATTTAATGTCTTGGGAGCCAAACTGCGTCATCTTGGCGAGACTGGACCATTTATTTTAAGTGACTTCCATCTACTGTGGAGTTCAGATTGTGTTATTACTACAATACTTTTAGACTTGGAGATGAGGAGTTTGTATATATAAACAGAGGTCAGATTTTCAAGCTTCGGTGCTTAAAGTGAGACACCTAAATCCATATATAGATCCCTAACTAATTGGCCTGATTATCAGCAGACGGAATGTCCATAGCTCCAGTTCTCTGTTTTGAATTTTGTCACCCTTTGCTGTGCAGCCTGTGGAGCCGCAACATAGCTTCATTTTTTGGTGCTCATCTGTCTTAATTGATTTTTGGGTATTTTAATTTCCGAATCCGATTGGTCAGTTTAGTCACACCATGGGATATTTTCCAAATGCATTTCTTTTGAAACAAACATAAAGAAAACCAATAAAAGATTCAGCTGAAAATTTCAAAGGTTAAAAAAAAAAAAAGGCCTGTTTGAAAACGTATGGAATGAAAACCCCTCCCAAAATCTCAGCAATTCCCAGTGATCTTGAAGGCAGAGTGGGGCCAGTCCATTTAAAAACAAACAAACAAAAATATCCTCCAAGTTTCTAAATAGCTTTTCTGCAACATAGCGGCATGTGCAGGGGTAAGGACTGGGATAAGGTATTATCAGCCTGCATTTGAGACCATGCATAACTCACTCATGCACAACACATCTACCCTGAATCATATCAATCATGCCACTCTCCCTCTGCTGCCCTCATTTCCCTCACCTCCATGCTGCACCCCAGTCTCACTAGCAAAGCAAAGAGAGAACATCCCCAGGAGGCCATGATACCATTCCCTCCTAGGGTCCCTCCCCTGGCATGGTTGCTGTGGTGCTTGCCTCCTCAGAGCCCTTATCTGCTCACATTATCAAACAGGGGCTGATTGCTTAGAGGAAAAGCAGTCTTCTCTCTGGACAGAGTGATAAGGAGCGAGTTTTCCCCCCTTATGTCACACTCTTATCACGAGGACTGGGCCATATGTGCTGCCATTGATGGGGGGGGGGCTGAGGGGGGACGGACAGGGGCTGGGACAGCCAGCAGGCAGAAGATAATGTTATTCCAGCTCCCGGCAGCAGTTTCCCACCAGAAAGTGGGAAGCGAGTCAAAGAAAAGAGAAAGTATCTGTGGGCTCTGGCAGCTGGGTTCTGCAAGGGCTGGGATGCTGAGCACAAACGGCTCTGCACAGAACCAAAAAGGAAGTCAATTGGCCATGTGTCTGTCTCCTTGGTAAATGTGGAATTCACTGCCTCTCATGCAGCAAACTGGAAGGCCTGGGCCCATCCAGATGGGACACTGGAGAACCAAAGCACATGCTTCTCGAGTGAGTCACCAACAGAAGCGTTCTGCTCCTCCCAGACACTGGGCACTCTCAGCCTTCTTGGCAGGGGCAGAGGTGCAAGACACTTTGCGTGTCATGTTGCTTTGCTGGTTTAAACGCACTGAGATTTTGCACACATTTCACACCCCAAAAATTGTTCTATTTGCTGCAGCATGTTCATTACTTGGTTTCAGGACAAGTCTGACTAGAAGTCAATGCAGCACCCCAGCTCTGCCAGCACTGCTCCACACTCCCAACACACCTGCCTTTGACCTGCAGCACCCCCTGCTGTTCCATTCTGCTCTTTACCACCCTCCCGTACTTCACTATCCCATTTCTAAGCCCCTCTTTCTCCCCTCCCTCCCACATCTTCTCACCAATACATTTCATGCTGAACTGCATCACTCACTGCAATTCCAGACTTGGGTCCCACTAACAGCTCTGCCAGTCATCCTCAAGCCTCAGCTACCACACTTTCTCCTGCAGTGGTGCAAGGAGCTGTGATCGACCCCACCCAGCCCCAGATGGCAGTGCAGGGTCTGCGCTAGGGAGGGGGATGAAGAGCATGTCTGGACTGGAAGATTCTTCCTCCAATCCCAGGACCAGAGACTGAGACACAGATCAAAGACTCCACAGCCCCAAGCTTTGGTCATGGTGTATATAAGAGCAAAGATTAAAGTAACATAAAAAGACAGCCACAAACATCCCCTGGGCTCTCTGTACCCCAAGCACTGCCCAGCACCAACCAAATGTCATTGCTGACAGGACCTACATCCCCATCCTCCCATTTCAGTGTTCGAATCAAGCTCCAAACAGCTAGGAACTTCCCCTAGAAACCAGGATTCCTAGGTCAGCCCGAGAGCAGAAGCGGCTGCTCTTGGGTCCCTCACTGCTCAGGGACTGTTATTCACTGGGCTCAGGCTGTCCTGCTTGAGGTCTGGCAGGGTCCTGGGTTTCTAAACAGAGGAGCACTCAGCAAAAGAGCAAGCAAGAGCAAAAAGCAAGTGAGCAAGAGATGGGCAGGAAGGACTTGTGCCAGCACACCATGCTTTGGAACAATGCAAGCCATGCACAGGTCCCAGCACCACACCCCTGACAATGTGAGAGGGAAAAGCCTGAGCTAGCCCAGGATCCTCCCTGATGTTGAGGGCATCCAATGATTACACCCCAGGTCACAACAGCAAAGCCCTGTCCGTCCTCCCCACAGGAGCTCCAGCCCACGACAGCCCTGTCCGTCTTCCTCACGAGAATCCCGGTCCACAACTGGGATCAAGAACTCTCCTCTATGGGGCATGCCTGGACAGCCTGCCTGGACAGCCCCACCTGTCGCTCTTCATTTCTATTCCACAGTGTTGTCACAGCTGGGATCCCCTCATCCCCGAGTGTAAGCAGGTGTGCCTCGGAGCCACCTTCTCCAGCGCTGCACTGGGTGCTCCAGGCTCAGAACTGAGTGAAAGACTCTCCAGTGTCCCCCATAATCACTTGCTTCCGGCTTCACTCTCCTGGCTGGGCAGGATGGGCCGGTTCCCAGAGAGCATCTTTCAGTTCAGAGCCCTTGAGGCCATGGCCTGTTCTGTCTGCACTCGCGCCACCTGCACTGGAGGGGCGGGGGAGGGGGGCACGACAGAGCTTCACACCTCCTCCCCACCCTGCAGGAGCCACAGCCATCCCAGCATTTGTCTACGGTGCTCAGTCCTGAAGACCCAGCAGGCTGCGCAGCAGTTGTCACATGCCAGGTTTCAGGCTCCCATTCCCCAGTGCCTGCTGCCCTGCACCATCAGGAAGAGACAGTGTTTCCCCATGGACGCTCCTCCCATCTAGGGTGACCATACGTCCCGGTTTGGCCAGGACAATCCCGTTTTAAGCCCTGTCCTGGCCGTCCCGACCTTTTTGGCAAACACGGGCATTTGTCCCATTTGCTCTTGCCAACTTGATCAAAAAGTTTTTTGTCAAAAATTAGGGTGCGGAGGAACATGTGGGGTGGCAAGCAGTGATGCCAGCCTCACGCAGGGTCCAGGGAGGCAAGGCTCGGGCGGGCAGGCAGGGCTTGAGCAAGCAGCGACACCAGTCCAGCGTGGGAAGGGGGGTTTGGGTGAGCAGCATGGGCCAGACTTGTGCTGGGGTGGGGGGGCCGCATTCAGGTTAGCCCCATGTGGTGTTCTGTTTTCCCTTTGGGAAATATGGTCAGATATGGTCACCCTACCCCCATCTGCAGCCTGAGGAAGCAATGCCACACAGCAGCGGCCTTTGCGTACAAGGGACTATGCTAGCTCACTGCTGCCCAGGGGAGCCTGGAAGTCCCTAGTCCAGGGGTCAGCAACCTTTCAGCAGTGTTGTGCCGAGTCTTCATTTATTCACTCTGATTTAAGGTTTCGCGTGCCGTGCCAGTAATACATTTTAACGTCATTTAGAAGGTCTCTTTCTGTAAGTCTATAATATATAACTAAACTATTGTCATATGTAAAGTAAATAAGGTTTTTAAAATGTTTAAGAAGCTTCATTTAAAATTAAACTAAAATGCAGAACCCCTTGGAGCAGTGGCCAGGACCTGGTGTGAGTGCCACTGAAAATCAGCTCGGGTGCCACCTTCGGCACACGTGCCATAGGTTGCCTACCCCTGCCCTAGTCCAAGGAATATTAACTATGGAGTTATTGCACCTTCCTCTGTGGTATCTAGTGCTGGCCTCTGCCAGAGACAGGAGCCTGGGTTGGATTGACCTCGAGTCTGACCCAGTCTGGCCATTCCTACTGTTCCTATAGCCAGGGCTCGCACAAGAGGAGAAGTGGGCTTACCAGGCCTCAGGATGGGCCAATGCAGCTTGCCAGCCTACCATAACTGACACTATCTTGGCTGGCCAGAAAGTCCTTTAGGTGGCCCATCAGCTGCAGCATACCTAGCCCAGGACAGGACACTGTTTGCAGTAACACCAAGAGGGACAGCCCTGAGAGCAGAGACCAGACCAGCTTCCAGGGACACAGATCCTCAATTTACACAAAACAGTCTATTCTCATGCAGACCATGGGTGGATTCTCAGCACTCTGGTAAAGTCCTGGCAAATTAGTCCCTGGATCAAGGACACCTGCAGCTCAGCCCCTATGTGCTTTGGCCAGACTTCAAAGACTGCGTAAGCCCAGCACAAAGCTATACCTGGCCTTGGAGAGAGAAAGACCTCCTCCACTTTGAGCAAGATGGCACAAACTCTCCCCTTTCCTCCCCTCCAGGTGAAGACTGGAGGGCACTGGGAAAAGGAAGCCTTCCTGTTCCAGGCATGCCATCTCTGCCATTGCCGTGGGCTGAGGCAGCAGTTTGCCGTTCATGGAAGCAGCTAAAGCCTCCTCCTTCCATTTTTATTCTGACACTGGCTTCAGCTGGATTTAGCAGAGACATTTGAGAAGGCTGCTTTCTGCTAAGCTCTGCCAGGTCCCCATCAGGGACTCCCCAGGCTTCCGTGTGCACCTCTGGACATGGACACAGCACACACTGTTCCCAGCAGCTCCCCCCATACCAGCTTTCCAGGATGGGAATACAGGCCAAGAGGAACCACTTTCCGACACAGGCTCTGCTACTCGAGCAGCAGAGCATGGAAATCTGACAGATCTTAAAACAGCTACAAACAGGTAAAGTGTCATGTGAATTCAGTCTTAATACAAAACAGAATGCCATAAATCTGTCTCCAAGACAAAGAACAGCTTGACATAGACCCACGCGCCACTCTTCTCACATCTGCCTGCAGTAGTTGCCACTGCAGCATAAGGACTGTAACAACAGCAGATGCCGAAGCACAGAGGCAGAAGCAATAATCACAGTACAGTTCTCTTGGCCTGGGTTCTGTTAAAAACACAAGGAAGAAGCCAATGAGCCAAACCCACTGAGACAGAAATGGGATTGTCAGCTGTCGGGGAGGGGCTCGCAGGCTGCAAGAAAGGAAAACTGAGCAGAAAGACACAAGCTTTGCAACAAATCACTGGCCCTTTACCCTAGCTCACAGGAAGATAGAGAGGAAAACCGGCATCATCCTGAACTCAGAGACTTCTCTTAGATAGTTCTTCATTGCAAAGCATCTCTGTGTTGCTTGGTTAACAAACAAATGGGACCAGATGGGAAAGCATGTGAGCAGTGCAGTGGGAGCAAGGGTGATCCTGACAACAGACAGCTCCCAGTGGCAGAGCTCAGCCTAGTCTGTTACTCAGAGGTCCAGCTCCTCAAGGGCAGAAGGCTACGCTGGAGCTACAAAGGTCCAGTGTCTAGCACCAGTTATGTGCACTGCATGGTGGATTTTCAAATGTGCCTCGGTGACTTGCAATGGGGCTTGTGCTGCTAAGCCACTTCTGAAGATTCTTCCATACACCCACATCTCCCATGACAAGCAGGGGCAAGATCAAGCAAACCTCGCCTAAAAATGAGGAGGTGGCTTTGGTTCCATGAGCAGGGAAGAGGGCATAATGCAGCAGAAAAGGCCTGGCAGAACCACTGAGCCTCACATGGGTTCCCTACCCTAACCAGCTGCTGCCTCCAACAGAAATCACACAGCACACGCTAAAAGGGCACTAGGACTACAGGAGCTTAAGGGAACACCAGGCTGAGTGGGAACAGGCTTAAGGGAACACCAGGTGGCTGGCTGAGAGCACACAGCTGGAAAGGCTTGTGTATGATAAACTTCAGTGTGCTTTGTATTAACAAATCAGAGAGCAGAGCAAGCATTCAGCTATCTCCCTGGGTCACCTTTATTGCCTTGAACAGAGGAACACAGACTTCTGAGAAGCTAACAGAGGCCCAATCCTACTCCCACTGCAATCACTTGGAGTTTGGCTGTTTACTCTGCGGAAGCAGCACCAAAGGACATACCAAGGGCTGAGGATCTAGCCCAAGGGCCCACAGCGACAGGCTAAGGCCGTCCTACACAGATGCCTTGCACAGATGGGCAGTTTTCTATTCCAGTTGTCTTATTAAATGTGTTAACTTATTGCTACTTAAATTCTTAAATACATACCAGAGATACACAGGAAGTGAAAGTGGCCCAGCCAATGTTACCATGACAACCTTTATTCTTTTAATTGCCTGCTTTTTGGCAATTTCAAAAAAAAAAAGAAAGAAAGAAAGAAAAAAAAAAGAAAAGCAAAACTGGTTTTAATTTCTCTTCTGTTTTTGCTTTTTAAAATAGATCCAAACAGAAATTGCCTCTGCTTAGTAGCTTCAGTTCATATGGGATTGTCTACGCTCTTAGAACTTGTTCAGTTTTAAGTCCCCCCTCAATTTTAGGAAAGATGCCAAGCCTCAGGACAAAGTGTGATGAGCTTCAACTCTTCGCCATTTAAGTTATCTGCAGGAGAAATACCTAATGGTCAGGCTACAGGAGACCAGATTTCAGGGGTGCTGGAACAATTTGTATAGGGAGGTGCTGAGAGTCATTGAACCAAACTGTAAACCACTTTAAGCCAAGGAGTGCAGCAGCACACCCATCACCCTTAGTTCCAGCACCTATGCCAGATTTATCACTCTGTTATAGCAACTGCAATGGTTGACTGAACTATGCTCCCGTTTCCCAACAGAGTTCTCTTCTCGGCTGAGATCAAGCATGGGAAGGAGGGGGAAACGGGGGTTACAACAGAAATGGTTCTGTTCTGCAACTTTAACTGGAGTGTTCGCTACCGTATCAGCAGCATCAGGGTCCAGAAGCCTCACAACAAAGTCCACTTTTATCAGACATCCAGCCCAGGTTCCAGAACCAAGAGATTCAGACAAGCAGTACAAAACCACCAAGCCTTCTCAGGAGTGCCATCTCTGCAGCTACCCAGCACAGGTAGGCTGTATGTCCCTAGAGGGGAGAATCTGCAGTGTGGCATATAGAAACACATCTGCTTCTCTAGGGCCTCCAGTCAACCCCTCCCCATTATGTCATGCCTATGGGTAACCACCCACTCACAGCCCCATTTACCCAACGTCTCTATTCAGACCTTCATCCCACAACAGCCCTCAGAACTATATTCCATAAATACCCCTGCTCACTGGGGTTCGTAAAGGGCTTCTGAAGGGAGTGGAGTCCAAGTGAGAGTTAAACAAGACCATCCTAGCACTGCGCAAGGTCCTTTCCCAAAGTTCAGCAGGGCCTCGGTTCTTATGTTTCTCCAAATATTTATATTTGAAAATGAATTCAGATTTTTTGTATCCCTTGATAGCTGTATGGAGCTGCATCTCCAACTCTTGCCTCGCCTGAACCCATCTCCGAGAGCTTGGGCAACCCCCTCCTTTTCATTTTAACTGGATGAGGACTCTGTAGACAGGGTTTTCTTTATAATGGCTTGGTGGAGTGCTTTGGAAAGGCTGTGTTTGAACCTACCCAGCTCAGAGCCAGCACTGCTTGTCCTGGATTTCCCTGAGGCATCTTCCCAAATGCTGATTTGTGTTTGGTGATTGTGCTATCTTCTTTCCCTCCCCAGCACCTCTCTTACTTTGCACACATGGCAGAACTGGCATCATTTAGCCTAGTGAAAACCCCTGAATGATGACTCAGCTAGCACTAGGAGTACCCTGTGTGATGGAAAAGTAAAGGGCTACAAGAGCTTCCCGCTTTCCCACACATCCCGAGATCCAGGACCCTCTGAATTAGCAGAGCACCGTGAGGCCTTTACACGCAACTCAATGGCATTTCTCTGCCTGTCTGCAACACGATAACTTTTGAAAATCTCATCCAGGCTGCTCCAAAATTTCAGGAAATGTTTGAGGTATCAGTGGGCAGAATCCTACCAATTTTCACCAAAACTACAAAACTGGAAGAACCTGTTTTCCACCAACCTAACTTATGATTCTACAGGTTGAGATACAAGGGCGAGGCAGTAACCTCCAGGTCAGGGCACCAGAAAGCCATCTCCGCCCGCAGCACCACACAGGCACTTTGTGAGCCTGGTTTGAGTGAAGATGAAGCTGCTACAAGCCCCTCACTCCCTACCCCGCCACTGCAAACCAGGCCTCCTAGCTGGGCAATGCACCCATGGGGGGTGGGGAGGGGGAGGAGGTGGCTGAGTGTCCAGCTCTGCCTACATAATCAATAAAGCATGCAACCCCCTAGTATATTATTACATTCAGTTCTTGGCTACTGGGATGAGACTCAGTTATTGTGGTAATAGCCCCACCCTAGCGGGCTCCCTAGCCATCCCAGCAGAAGCAACAGCATCTGGTGACTCTCCATCATCTCAACCTCGAAACGGGCTCACATGCTACTGGGACATTTTCCCCCCGACCCACAGTGGGGCAAATGCATAATTGATGCTCTAATGTTGCTCTTACCTCAGCATGGCCCCCGGGGGTCAGGGTCTTGTTGCAGCGCTCGCACTTCAAACAGAACTTGTGCCAATCCTTGCCTAAAGAGGTCACTTTCTCGGCTGCATGAAAGACAAGAGAAAAAGCAGGGTGAGTCAGCTTGGCTGGAGAGAGAAGGCAAAAAGCAAACATCTGCAGAACAGGGCCCGGCAGCCTCACTCCGAACTAGAGGGCCAGGATTCAGGTACGTTGGAGTCTGCATCTAATGGCAACTACTGCTCTTAGCAAACATTACTAAAAATACTAATTTTGTCTGCAGCACAAATTAATCACCTTACTTCTCTTCTCTCCTGTAATATGACCTATTAGGGAAGCCTCACCTATTAGGGAAAGTTAAAGGACGAGATTGCGGAGGAAAAATTCATTGTCTGACTTTCACTCCAAAAGACCCCACAGCTCTCTACCAACTAGACAGAGGCACAGGAATCACTTGGCTTACTAACGAAATGCAGCCATCTCCAACGTGGAAGACAGCAGTGGTTAAACTGCTCAGAGTGACACTTCCCCATACCATAAGGTCAGGAAGTGCAGAAGAATCCCTTGTTTGATAGAAAACTGCAGGGGCAAATTTAGGTCAGCACAATTGTTATTCTGCAAGTATAAATGGTGCTTTACAAAAAACACACAAAAACAAAAGCTCTGCCGGATGAAGTCTAAGCAGACTACAGTTCCCTGGAGCTGGATCAGCCAAGACTGGAGTCAACGGCTGACCAGGGCCAGCTCCAGGCACCAGCAAAGGAAGCAGGTGCCTGGGGCGGCACTCCATCTGTTATTGGGGCAACACGTCCAGGACTTTGGCGGCAAGTCCTTCAGTCCCTCTCTTCCTCTTCGGTGGCACTTCAGTGGCAGCTCAATCAGGTTTTTCTTTTTTTTTCTTCACCACTTGGGGTGGCAAAAAAGCTGGAGCTGGCCCTGTGGCTGACTCTTGTGAAAAGCATGATGGAATCATCAATAACCACAAATGGTCAAGGCTTTGATTTTAAGCCTCATCTGTCAGCCTGCCCTTCCTGCATCACAACCCCCGAGCACCATGGTACGTCCTGGTAAAAGGAGCATCTCCTTACTGAATTGCTGACTTCTGATGCATTTCACTCCACCACAACACTGAGCAGACCTGACCATGACCTAAGGTGACAATTTGCCCCGTTTCGTCCCATCAGCCCAATTCCCAGAGGGACATTCTCTCTGGTGAGAGCCTGACATGCATAACTGACAGAGACCTGTGGACAAAAGCCCTTTGAGACAGCTGGAGCTGGGAGGATCCAAGGGCATCACCAGAGGGCACTGCCAGTCAGCCCTCCTGCCTCACAAGTCAGGGGTAGGGCCAGTGCCCCTCACCCCCCGCAGCACTACCAGGATCTCAGCTCAGGATCTCCTCCTACACAGGACAGGTTTGGGGATCAGTCCTGACTGCCTGCTAGTCCCAGCGGATTTTTAAGATGACTTCAGGAATGCAGCCTCCTTAAAGCCTCCAATAATTCCAGATTTTCAAGAGAGCTCAGCACCCCGTGTTAAAATCGGGCAGAGCACTGCTAAAGGTCTGGCCCTTCTTTAGTTGCTTAAACAGAGCTGGACTCTTTGGAAAAAACTGGCCCCACCTGTGGGAGGGGGTCCCTTGGGAATCTAGGCCTTGGAGACTATTCCAACCATTTCATATTCTCACTGGCAGGAAAATACAGGCTGAACATCAGGGATGTTCCCTTTTATTTGTCACTTCTCTTTACACCTCTTTGTACCCCCCTAAAGAACATGCTTCTAGTCAAATGTTTGTGGACTGTTAGCACTTCCACTCCAACTCAGCCCCTTTAGTCATTTCTTAGGCTTTGTCAACACTACACAGTTTTTAGTGACAGGGCCATGTCACTAATAAGGGTATGTCTACACTGCAAAGTCATTGACAAAACTTTTGTCTTTCACTGGTACTTTAACACACACACACACGCCGCAAAAGACAAAAGTTTTGCGACACAAGTGGCAGTGTGAACGCGGCAGGAGTCCTCTTTTGTTTTGTCATTCAATTGGCAGTGTAGACTAAGCCTTAGCCAAGCTACACACATTTAGCTCTTTTAGTCTCTCCTATATCAAGCCATCCCTAAAGGCCCTGGGTCCTCAGCATTCTTGGAGAAGGAGCTCAGAAAGGAACAGTCACCTAGGTGTGGTCACATCAGAGCCATATATAGTAAGGGACAATTAAGACCACACTTTGGAAAGCATCCATGTATTCAGCCTAAAAAAAAGTCACATTTGCTTGTGCAGCGCAGTCATATTACAAGTTCATCTTTCTGACGCTATGTCGGTCTCTCTATCACTGCTCCCCAGACTTCTCCCACATACTGAATAGGAATGGTTTTGATTGTGTATCCCAGATGCATTAGCTTAACTGGGCCAAGTGAAATCTCATTTTGTGTTTCCTGTCCATATATCTAGTATCTCTCCTCTCCCATTCAGCACACTAAACAAAATGTTACGTGAGACCAGATCCAGCAGCAACACCGATCCTACCTAGGGCTTTGCAAGGTCACCCTTTGCTGTGCCTTCCACAAAGATTAAACATTACAAACTCTCTTCCCCCAGCCCTGCTGGCTTGAATGAGCAGAGCTTGCTAGAATTTTTCATTATCTGAAGCAAGTATGCTTCTGTGCCTCCAGGAATCATGAAGGGAAAGCCACACAGAAGACATGGGTTCTGCATTTAGTTTGCATGTGGCAAGGGTGCTAGTCTCTGAGTCCAGGTTCTGGGAAAGTTCTGTCTCTTTTGGAAACAAGGCTCCTCTTGCTTGTTGGCTACTTTTTCCTCCAAGGGAGCAAGCTGTTGTGTGAGGTCATCACCACATGGAAGAGAAGGAATTCATAGATCCCAAGGCCAGAAGGGATTATTGTGATCACCTAGTCTGACCTCCTGTACAACCCAGGCCAGAGACCTGCCCCCAAATAATTCCTAGAGCAGATCTTTTAGAAAAACATCCCATCTTGATTTTAAAATTGCTATGATGGAGAAAATTATCCCAATGGTTCATAACTCTCACTATTCAAATGTACAGCCTATTTCCAATCTGAATTTGTCTGGCTTCAACATCCAGCCACTGGATTGTGCTAGGCCTTTTCTCTGCTAGATTGAAGAGCCTATTATTAATGTCAGTCCCCCCTTAACCTTCTCTTTGTTAAACTAAATAAACCAGGCTTCTTGAGTCTCTTGCTACAAGGCATGGTTTCTATCCCTTAACTCATTCCCGTTGTTCTTCTCTGAACCCTCTCCAATTTATCAACATCCTTCTGAGGCCACTACTATGCCAGGCTTCGAAAGCCAGAGCAGCAACCTTGAACTGGACTCTGGTTTCAATGGGAAGCCCACACAGAGATTGGTGATCACACCAACCCATATTAGTGAGCAACCACGTTGCTATGTTCTGGGCCACAGGTAGCTTCCCCAGAACCGAAGGCTCCATTCCCAGGTATAATAGATGGCAGGAGCTGAGTCTTGAAGCTACAGTGTGCATCAGGTCAATGTCTAAAAGGACCAGGGTCATCCTCTGGCCAGGCGCAGAAGGAAGTGGGTGTTCCTCACCACTGTGGCTACCTTTGTGCTCAGGCACAGGACAGAGCCAAGGAGCCCCCATGGCTGCAGACAGATCCAACAGGTGCTGTCTGCGGCAAGGTCCCTCCTCTTCCACCATCACCTCAGACGCATCACGGCTCAGTCCCAACAGCTGCAATCCCTTCTTTGGACTGTGCTGTGAACATGCGCTGTCCAGGTACTCCTGGCATTATGGCCCTTGTTCTCTGCTGACTCTCTCTACATCTCCAAGCATATTGGACAGGAGGGAAAAGAGGACTGAACCTTGAGACAACAGCCAATGAGGGCCCAGGGAGCTGAAGAATAATTGCCCATAACGACTCTTGCTGTACCCTGCTCCACATCTGCCTCCTGCCATCCCTATGCTGTATGTCACTATTTAGCATTACCCCCAGCACCCTTGGGCAGCTAGCAGGCTATGTCACTGCACTCACACACACACTGAGAAAGATGTGCTAAGACCCCAGGCCCCAAATGCCTTCCCTAGAAGACCATCTTCCGCCCTTTCATCAGCCATTAGCTTTCTAAATTCACCGTGTTTACCTAGGATGATTAGCAGTCTGATTCCCCCTTGCCTTACACCAGGTTAACACAACTGGAACCAGCGCATTATACCAGCACTCAACTGGAGCAATGCAGCAGGCAGGCTGGCTTTGTGTGCCAGGCCCACTTCTCACTCAGGATTCTAGCACTCTCTTGCCGCTTAGATCTCTCCCCTGATGTTTGTCCACTTCCTTCAGCAGGGACTCAAGCTAGATTTACCAGACAGAAACAGGTTGGGCCATGCTGCCTTTCTTTAGGACTGGTGTCTCATTGGCTTCCTTCAAACTCTCTGCTATCTCTTGGTTCTCTCCTTAGCATGTGATGGATCATTTTCAGTGGCTCTGTAAACCCATAAGACAGTTCCCACAGCACTATAACCTTAGGCACACGTCACCCACACCTGCAGACATGTATACAACATTCCCCCTGACCCTCCATAAGGGTTACTTCATGGGGGTTTTATTAACAGCTACCAACATATTGACAAAACCTTCCTTATTCCCTCTTTGCCCAGGCATCTGTGCTTTATATTGTTATTAAAAAGGAATCTAAATAAGCACCGTATCTCTGCCGTTTCTGAATCAGTTTCACCCCACTCCACCCTCTGTCTCTCTTTTCCGCCCAAGATATTTATATGAAAGTCCTTTTTGTTCTATCCCAAACTCCTTCTGGCAGCATTAATTCATTTTGCTACCCTTATCTTTTCCTTGCATGCCTAACCAAGTATATTCATTACACTGCCTCCCACCTCTTTCCCATTTCCTCTTCAGTGCTGGGATCTGTCTTTGTTCTTCAAACCCACTAATTCCCCGTTGGTTTCTCTCTCTCTCTCTCTCTGACATACAGACTTGGGTGACCAGGCACCAAGTACAAAAAATGGGGACACGGGTGCGTGAGTAACAGGAGCCTATATAACAAAGACTAAAAAATCGGGACTGTCCTTACAAAATTGGGACATCTGGTCACCCTAACACAGACATGCGTGCACATACTCTGGCTACTGCACAAACAGCTGGAATATGGTAAAATTCAATTAAAGTTGCCATAAAAAGAAGTCATAAAAAGCCAAATGAAATATTTAACAGGCAAGTCAAGCAGTAGGATTCTACTCTATTCTACTTCTACTCTAAATGCGACTGAAAATAGCATTATGGGTTTTTTTGTTTATTTATTCTCATTGGCTTCAATGGGGGGGGCGTGGATGTCAAATTTGTTTTGTGTACATGTTGTTATGCTGGAACTTGGGAAAAACCTCACTGGAGGTGGTGGGTGTAACAGCTGCCTTCCATTCAGACAAATGAGGGAACAATTAAATGACCCCTTTGTTTAGAGACAGCCAAAAAACAGGAGCCACCACTCAAAAGAACAGGTGGCTCAGGGGTCTGAACTATGTGGGAGGAGGGGTTTCTCTGTGGGATGAATGTAAGTATCAGGATAGGGAACTGATTTTGATTCCATCTGTGCATGTGGGAGAGAAGGGGCTGGAACACCACAGCACATAGAGGAGCCCCAGACACAGTGAGACTTTAGAAGCTCTCGTAGCATGACCCTGAGAAAAAGCTAAGAAAGAGTTTTTGAGCAAAGTGCTGGCTGGAAAGAAGCTTGCAACTGCAAGCAAAGAAACTCCCTCCTGCTGTTTAATTCCTACTGTGTTCAGGACTTTATGTAACTTCTTTGTAAACAAACAGAATTACCTTCAAGAAATACATGAATCCATCACCAATGTCTCCTCCTAATGGAAACAAACCGGTAGACCCTAAACTTTGGCGAACGCTTGGGTCACAAGGGGGCAAGACAAAAGATGTTTTGTCTACCTGTCACACCAGCACTATCTGAAATCTGAAAGCTGAGCTGGGTCCTTTCTTGTTCACTCAAAGTCCCCAGTAACAAGGACTTTGCAAACCACATTCTGCTCTCCATTATACTTTCACATCTTCTTTGACTCCACTGGAGCTGCACAGGTGAAACATAAGAATTTGGCCCAGGAGCTAGAACAGTAGTCCCCAAACTTTTCAGGATTGCACCCCCCTTACTCCTGTTCGTGCCTCCCCCCGGAGCCAGGCCACGGCTCTGGAGGGCGGAGGGGGACACAGATGGGGTAAGGGGCCCCAAGGCTGGGGCCACAGCTGGGGCCAGGAACAGAGCCACAGCCATGGGCCGAGGCCGAGGGCAAGGCCAGGGAGTGGTTGGGGCTAGGAGCAGAACTAGGAGCGGGGCAGGGTTCAGTGGTATGGCTGTACTGCCCCCAGCCCCTCCCACTTCACTAGCACAACCAGGTACAGCTGCCAGTGAGCTTTGGTGCCTGTCCCAGGTGGTGGCTGGCAGTACATCCACCCCAGAGGAGCAGCCGATGCAGGGTGCTGGCTCCTGGGAGCAGTGACCCGAGAGGCTGCTGCTTTCGCCGCTGAGGTTCCCAGTAGAGCCCCGCAGCTCCACGGATATTAATTTATATCTGGGATATCAATTCTGTATCCACGCAGGGCTCTATCCGTCCGAGGGTGGATTAGGGCTCCAGCCCACGGCTCCCACTTCCCAACAGAGCAGCCATTGTGATAGTGACATGGGGAGCAGGAGGCAGCCAATACTAGGCAGGGAACCTCTAAGAGAACAATGGCTCTCACCCCTCAGTAAGAGGAATCCAGAGGAACCCACACACACACCAAGCCCCAGCAACTTTGGACTCAGGGGGCCCCCCCACTGGCCATTTTCAGCATCTTCCTCTTTGTGCTTCAACTAAGAATTTGTACTCGCCCATCTATTTGCACCAAGCTGTTGTCTCTTGTCTATTTAGATTGTAAACTTCTTTTTCGTTCTGTGTCTGCCCAGTGCCCAGTACAATGGGGTCCTGGCCATGACCAGGGCAACTGCAATACAAAGAACAGAAGGCTAAGAGCTTGACATTCTGGATAACTACCTTTGTTCCACCTCTTCAGAGCAGGCCCAATACAGGGACTTGGGGTCAGGCTACACTCCTAGCTCCAGATCAGGCTCCCTAACTAAGAGCATTTGCCTCCTGCCCAGAATTCTCTGGCAAACCAGTTGGCTCCCTGGGCACAGGAGAGGAGCAGGGGAGGGCATGCTGTGCTTAGATCCAGCAGTTCTCAGCTCACACAGGAAAAACCTGGCAGCAGGACCATGCACTAAAGGGATGGAGTATGCTAAAGTGTCTACACCATGGAGAGGAAGTCAGTGATTCCTACCTCTCTGGTGCTCTGCTCCACAGCTCAGCCCTGCCCTGCAATGCAACTGGAAAGAGTTGAGCAGCTCACTCCCACACACCTTCCTTGGATCTGCTCCACAGAGCATTAAAAAGCAGACATTCGCTTCTCCACGGCATCCCAGGAATCCTTCCCACTGCCAAGGAGAGGCCTATGGCAAGCTGCCTGCCTCTCAGTTCATCGCAAGCCTCAGGAGGGCAGAGCATGGCAGCCTCCAGACTGTGGAAAGCGACACTACTGCTACCGTGCCCAGCAACTCAGACCAAGCCAGGCATCCCAACAGGCCCTGGCCACTGGCCCTAACAAAGATAGCCAGCCATATGCCAGATACACATACCCACGCAGTGCAGTCTCTACAAGCTAGTGAGGCTCCCCAGGTCAGGCTTGCTCTGAGATTCTGGACTGGAGAGAATCACCAACCCGATATGGATTGCACTTGCACTCAGGGACTTCCTGGCTCTGCTGAGTGGGGGCTGCCCAGATGCATCAGGCATTCCCCCTCGCCTCTCTGTTACGAATCAGGCCATGGGTGGTCTCGCTTCGTGGTCAGGCCGGGAGGCTGGCACAGAGGTGACCAGGCCTAGCAGTCAGATCCTGAATCAAGAACCAAGTTACCAAGACAAAGGAGTGAGCCAGAGCCGAGAAACAGAAATCAGGAGTTGAGGGTTGGAAGGCACATCTACATACACTACAATTCTTGAAACATTCAAAAACCAGTAGGAGAACACTTCAGTCCCCTTGGACACTCAATAACAGACTTAAAAGTGGTAATTCTTCAACAAAAAAACTTCAAAAAGAGACTTCAAGGAGAAACTGCAGAACTGGAATTCATTTGTAAACTTGACACCATCAAATTAGGCCTGAATAAAGACTGGGAGTGGCTGGGTCACTACAAAAAATAATTTTCCCTCTGTTGATACTCACCTTCTTGTTAACTGTTGGGAATGGGCCACATCCACCCTAACTGAATTGGCCTCCTTAGCATTGACCCCACACTTGGTAAGGCAACTCCCATCTTTTCATGTGCTGTATATTTATACCTGCTCCTGTATTTTCCACTCCATGCATCTGACGAAGTGGGGTTTAGCCCACAAAAGCTTATGCCCAAGTAAATTTGTTCGTTTCTAACATGCCACAAGGACTCCTTGTTTGTTTTGCTTATTGTCTAGATTTTGGCTTGTAGCTTGTTGCTTCGTTTTTTTGATCAGCTCCCGGCAAGCAGGGGCAAGGGGGGACAGAGTCAGGGGTACTCAGCAGACCCACCTTAGTCCCAGACTGCACGCCAGGGGGATCTAGTCACACAGAGTGTTAGGGATCTTAGGGATTGGCTTGTTTTGGTCTTGTTTTGAAATGGGATTAGCTCGATTTTGGCATATTGTGGAAGTCGGGGTGCTTATTTGCTGCATGAAATTGGCAACTGTGGTTCTGCGGCCTCATGTTCAGGGAGGGTTTCAGAGCCCAGGCTTCACCCTGAACGCGAATGTCTACAAAGTATTTAGCCCCACAGCCCAAGGCCTGTGAGCCTGAGTCAGCTGACTTGGTACAGCCATAGCTGTGCTGTGGGTCTTTTACTGCAGTGTGGATGTACCTAGTGCTGTGGTTAGACATCAAATAACAAGTCCAGGCAGAGAAATGAAGCTGAGGGTCAGAGCCGAAGTATCAGCCAGAGCAGGAGTAGCAGCCAAGGGGAGGAAACCAGGAGCCAGGAACAAGGAACAAGGAGTGAGAGCCAGGAGCAGGAACAGAACATAGCCGTGGGCATGGACCGCTATTGAGGGTGGCTGCAGCGTTTAAGAATGGCTAAAGACATGAGCAGGCACAAAAATGAGGCTAGGTTCATTAACTAAATCAGCTGAGGGCAATGAGCTGGGTCTGGGTTCAGATGTGGGTCCCTAACACTTTCCCTCACCACAAACAGCCCACTGCCCCCGACCCATATAATCCAGGGCAGGGGCCAGGTCCCACCCCAATGCAATGTCAGCAAACCCAGGGAAAAGACATGGAACCATTCCCTGCTCCTGAGGAGCAGGCTACAGGGATGCAGTGACACCCCACATCACAGCCCTGTGGGCATTTGCTTCACAGCCCAGTGTGCAACAAGAGCGTGTGTTGAGCAAGGCTCAGAGTGTGCCCTACCCCACAGCTCACAGATGCCACGGCAGATGGAGCCTGCAATGCCTGTAGACTACTGAAGCTACATTGCAAATAAACCAATCTTAGCCATACACAGATTCATGGCTCTCCAAACACTTTCCAAAGGCATGCATGACTCTTAAGCACCTGCTTCCCCCTGCCCTAGGTCACAGCTGGAGGCACTTTGCCACTCCACAGGAAGGCACACAGACCTTGTCTGGCATTACTGAGCCCCCCACAGATCTCCTGGGAGGGGAAATGGAGCATGAAAGCTGTAAGCGGAGCCTGGTGTTGGAGCACAAACAGCGTGAGCAGCATTGTCGTGGCAGAGAGGTCAGGCTAACCCCTGGCTTGAATTTCAGCAGCGTCAACCAGGAACTCTCCTCTCCCCACTGCTCTGAACGTCAACAATAGCCATCGCCCTCTTACAGCAGTGAACCGCAGCAGAAAACGGCCAGAGACCACAACAAAGAGGCTGTCTCCATTACAGCCCTGCCACAGGCCAAGTGTGCTCCACCCCCACGCCCAAGCCTTGCTGTGAGCCTGGTAGCATTGGACGGCTGCTTTTTAATATTTCAGGCTGGTTTTTCACAAGGTGGAGCAGGTACAGCTCAGCTACCAGCCATGACCACACCTTAACCAGATCCTTAAGGAAGGACTCTGGACTGCGAAGGGTCTCCAAGCCCATGCTCAAAAGATGGTGGGCTAACACCACAGAGGTGGGACATGTGGCACCCTCTGACACAGGAAGGCCTGGGACCCAGGGGGAGGTGGGTAAATGCTTTGTCTCACTCTGCAGTGACCCCTGAGGGTCTAGCGGGAGCCACATCCAGCGCATCTCAGCAACAGGCAATTCTCCATGAAGCCAGGCCTGGCGATGGGAGATGAAAAACATGGGGGGTGGAGGGAGAGGAGATCTTTAGAGCTCAGAATCCATCTCCCACCTACCCACCGACACCACACAAATAGCAGGGCCCAGAAGGAAATTTCCTGAGATCATAACCTGCCATAAACTCAGGCTGCTCAAGGGCTAAGATCTCCTCCTTGGCACCAGGGAGTGGAAGAGACTCCAACAGGACCTTGCAATCCCTGTTAAGGGATCACTGGGGAGTGGGAGACCTGCTAAGACATCATCTCCCACATGATGGGGGTAGAGCATTCCGCCCGGTCCAGATCCCTCCATTGGAGACCAAAGCTCTCATCCAGACATCCTGCTGAGCCACAGTGCAGTCAACCCCGGCTGAGCTCTCTGATTCCATGTGGCAGATGTTTGCAGACAGTTATCCTGCGCTGCACAATGGCCTCACGCTCCCCAGGGAGCGCAAACAAGCCACCTCTTAGCCAGGCGGTCAGCCAGTGGATTAGCAAGAGTTTTCCAGGCTGCATTGTTTATTCCCGGCAGAGGAAACAGCTTGGAGACACCCAACCCACTTCCAGGGTACTGACATCTCATTTGTGTTCAGAGTACTATAAATCACCACACACAGAGAGAAAACAAGAGTTCCGATTTCCTGCTGCTTCGCCTTATCTGCTCCATAAATACACAATTGCCATCCCCTTCCAGGGTACAGCCTCAGGCACAGCACAGAGTCGAGACTGCAACCCACTCACCATGACCCTCCTGGGACCAAGCAACATGCTGAGATTTCAGCCAGCTCAATATTTGCTGAGAGTCTCTTCAAGGATGGTCTTGGGCAAATCAGATCCCAAATCCAGCCAGTCCTCTTTAGGGACAGCAACAGTGCAGGCTTCACACAAGTTAATCAAGGATTGGGTGTGCAGTGAGACACCCATCCACCCAACACAATGGACACTCATCTACATCCACTGCTGCTGCTGCCAGGGTCTCCACTACAGCTGTATGCCTGAAACAGTGGGGCTAGTCTACCATGCTGTCTGCTTTGGTCCCTTTGCTATTGCACCATGGCACATGCGCTCCACTCTGCCTCCCTTGCTCAGATTCCAGGCCGAGAAGGTCAGCCTGCAGCAAGGCCCCTGGTTCCCCTGCATTGTGACATACATGGAAAATGGCACCAGAGAGACTTATGGCCATTAGAAGTGAGGGAATCAGTAAGGCACCAGGTATGTTACTACAGCAAAGAAATAGCAAGGTATTAGGTTTGAGAAATAGCAGGCCATTTGTCATTTAAACGCTGCATCATAATGTGACCTTCCCACGGGGCAGAGTTAAGGTTACACAGGAACATGAAATTTGGTATTTCTTGACTCAAGCACTTCACTCTACGTCCTCATAGTCCCCCCAACATAGTTCTTCATATGAGACCTTCTACTGCAGGGAAGATACAGATGGATTCTCAGTCAACCTAGCTCTCCTTTAGCCTCTCTGTGCATCTATTCCCTGTGCAATAAGTCCCCTTGGAGAGCAACTGCTTTCACACCTGGGAGGGGAGGCACCCTGCCCAGCACCCTCTCCACTTGTGTGTTTGTTCCTTGTTACTTACGGTGGGATCGTCATCCCAGAAACAGCTCAGCAAGCACCAGGGTCCTGGCTCCTATGACATGCACTTGGGTACGAATCATCTTGCCCAGGCCACAAAGAGAGGATGGAACTGGATCAACAGCAAAGCTCCCATCACAGAGGATGGGGGGGAATGATCCCAAAGCTCTTTATAGCCATGGCTGCATGGGTTCCATGCCAGCCCAATGCTGCAACAGACACATGGCATTGGAAATGATACAGGAGAAAGATCAAGGGCCTGCAGCACAAAAGAGTTAGCAAGAAGCAGCTCCCTCAGAGACCCTCTATATGTCAATCAGGGTCAGTACTAGCCAGAGCACATACCGAAGTCTCCAGTACGCTGTTTATTACACTGACATGCTGCTCCTGGAAGAGTTACTTTGCAATCAGGACAGAGAAAGGAGGGGCTGCCTTATACAGACACAACATTGCGACCCAGCTGTACTCTGGGCCACTGGATTCCTCTGTGTTCAACCTGCAATTACTGAAGATCCAACAGGACCTCACTCACTCCCATCAACACACAGCAGCCATCTCCTCCCCTCTATTGGCAAAGAGCAGAGATGCGCTGGAGCGAGTGCTCACATCACCAAGACTTCAGCACTGCTCCCAGTTATACTCAAGAGAGCTCACTAGCAGGCTAAAGATGGTCATAAATAATTAAACCCAACTGCAGTGGGTAAGATGAACAACTGCAAGGCTCTCCAAGACAGCAGCCCTGCTCCAGGATTGGGTTTGTTCTCAGAATTCAATTTTGTTACTAATTTGCATGGGTCTCCCATCATTAGGACAATTAGCAGGGCTCTGCTCAGTGTGCCAGCCCAGAGCTCCCTGACACCCAGCCCCAGCCTTTTGCTTCTTTCCAACTCCTAGCCCTCCAACCGTTGGATCCCAGCAGGAAGAAATGTGATGTCACGGCACATTGCCATGGAAGTGTGAGAGATGTGGCCACAATATAGCACAGCAAGTTCGCGGACGACACTACACTGGAGAGAGAGGTAGATATGCTGGAGGGCAGGGACANTAATACAGTGGTAGTACTTAAATATATTATTGTTAGAGGTCTCTGATTAGTATATATAGATAATAATAATTTGAACTTCTACAATGGCCTTCATCTGAGTTTTCTCAAAGCACTTTAGGGGGTGGGTGGGTATGATAGTATTATCCCTAACCTATAGAAGAGGGAACTGAGGCAAGGAGGTGAAGTATGTTGCCCAAGAACTTTTAGTTAAAGATAGTAAGGCATAAAATGCCGGTCTCCTGGTATGTAATCCTCTCCAGGACTCTAATTAATGATGCTGCCCTTGTTGCCAAGAAGGCTAACGGCATATTGGGCTGCATTAGTAGGAGCACTGTCAGCAGATCGAGGGAAGTGATTATTCCCCTCTATTTAGCACTGGTGAGGCCACATCTGGAGTACTGCATCCAGTTTGGGCCCCCCATTACAGAAAGGATGTGGACAAACTGGAGAGAGTCTGGCGGAGGGCAACAATTATGATCAGGGGGCTGGAGCACATGACTTATGAGGAGAGACTGAGGGAACTGGGGTTATTTAATCTGCAAAAGAGAAGAGTGAGGGGGGATTTGATAGCAGCCTTCAACTACCTGAAGGGGGGTTCCAAAGAGGATGGAGCTCAGCTGTTCTCAGTGGTGGCAGATGACAGAACAAGGATCAGTGGTCTCAAGTTGCAGTGGGGGAGGTCTAGGTTGGATATTAGGAAACACTATTTCACTAGGAGGGTGGTGAAGCACTGGGATGGGTTACCTCAGGAGGTGGTGGAATCTCCATCCTTAGATCTTTTTAAGTCCTGGCTTGACAAAGCCCTGGGTGGGATGATTTAGTTGGTCTTGGTCCTGCTTTGAGCAGGGGGTTGGACTATATGACCTCCTGAGGGTCTTCCAACTCTAATCTTCTATGATTCTATGACTGGGATGAAGGCTAAAAATGGCCCTTACCTTCAGAGGAGATATTTTCTTGTTTCCTTTCCAGTCCCATTTGCTTTCTCCACATTGGCTCAGAAACACCTGGAATCGCACGCCCAGGTGCTCCAACAGCTCTAGAACAATCATGGACCAACCTAGGAGCACAGCTCCAGCCCTGCCAGCTTCATGCACCCACTCAGCACCTGTTCTGCTCGCAGCTGGATGGTTGCAGACAGCTGTGTCTGAATATCCCTTCCAGAAGGAACGACTCAGGATTAGCAGTGGGCCGATTTTCTGATGGCATTCCTAGGAATACCACCAGCACCAGAGTCAACATCCAGGTTGGCGATAGTTATGCTGCTGATTCAGAGGGAATGGATCTGAGCACACACCCACGTGCATCTCAGAAGCACCTGCCAGGCTCATGGCTTTTGGAAAACTCAGGACCTCAGAGGCACCTGCCGCAGTAAAGAGACTCGACCCACAGCACTCAAGAGTACTGAGACTTCGGGGCTCCCATGCCAGGCCATACTGATTTGTCCCATTGCAAACCATAACTGATTTAACAGCCAGGCTGCAAAGACCAAGGGATAAAGCATCTTGGGGTGTTGCACAGCAATGACTTGCAAGGCACAGCAGAGATAGATTTACTAACTTGCTGCAGGTTGAGCATAACTTCTGCAGCTGTCCTCTTCGCTGGCCCCCTATTTTTTGGGTGATGGGAGTTTGACATCTGAAATCAGCAAGCACCCACTTAACTCTTGTCCTGCTTCCCATCTTTAAGAGATCTGCACATTGCAATTCTATTGCTTGAAATGCATTAAATTCCTAAAGCCAGATCCTGGCCCCAGGGGCTGCTCTCAGCTATAACAGCCCCAGAGGGGACCACCAGAGTGCAGCATAGCCAGGCCACAGTCTTTTCCCTTCATAGCACATCCCTTTTGCTGGGACTGGTGAGGAGCCAGAACCAGGTACATAATCAGGGAGGGCAGTTTAAGCCAGCTTCTGTCCCCTTTGCACCACTGATGGAGCAAAATATAAAACTTAGCACTTGAATCTTACATCTTGCTTTATGCCAAAGATTTTCCATGGCTGATTCAGCCCCTGCTACAACTATAGCTGCTTTCAGAGTCTGGTAAAGAGATAGCCTTTGTACTGTACAGACATTGCTGTAGCTACGGGTTAGCAGGGAATTCCACCCATTCTGAATGGTACTGGCAGGGAACAGGGCTGTATACAGCATCGAGTGGCCTCTGGCATCCAGGAGGTCAGACTGATAATCAAGTCCTCCCTTCTGGCCTTAAGCTCCATGGCTCAGGGCTAGGGAATGCCAGAGGAGTGAGTTTTCCAGGTATATCGCTCACTCAGAGGAGGAGAAACAGTCTTCTCAGCCCAGCAGGAGCTGTCTGTACTCCAGGGCCCACCCCAACCAGCAGACATAAGACCTTTGCTGCACTAGCCCCCTCTCATCAGCCTGCGAAAAGTGACCAATGAAAGAACGGAAAGTGGGCTTTGTGCCCTTTGTTGTGATTTCTTCTCGCTGATGCGAAGACTCTGGCAAATAAGTAGGTTCCCATTTGGAAGTGGTCAACATGGTAACAGATCTGCACACACCTTAAGCAGGGTTGAAGTGGTACTGAGGCTTTGGGCTGACCCTTGCGCCAACTGCCTGTCACCCCACCTGAAACACACTCCAGGCCACCCATGCAGGTGGGAATTGGATCCGCTGCCCCTTCCCCTCAGATTCAGGGAGGTGAGTCAGCAAGAGGTCCCCAGGTCTCCAGCAGGGAGGTCAGACAAACTAACATTATTCAGGAGCAGGTTTTGTTGTGTCTGGGGCTCTGTAACTTGCACAAGAACTGCCCTCCAGCGTCCAAATGCCTGGAGAAGAGGAAGAATTTAAAAAAAAACTCCAAACCAGAAAACAGATTTCTGTATTTAGCAGCCAGATTTCCAGCACAGGATGCCACAATGATGTAATGTTCCACTTCCAGAATCCAGCGACACTCTGCCAGCTGCCTGCACAGAAGCTCAGTGTTCCCTCCAAAAGGGGAAATGAAGACACTCAGAAAACAATACAATGTGTTTTTTATTGCACAGAGCGCAGCAGTAAAGAACTCCATGTTCCCTCCCCTTAGCCAGACTCAGAACCACTAGCACAGACAAGATACGTAAGAGACAGGTGATGGAGTTGGCCACAGCAATACCTGCCCAAGGTGCAGTGAACCTCGCAAAAGGTAAACCTCGGGATCCATGTAAACCCTCTGATTGGCAATGATGGGCAAAGCGGAGGAAACACCTTACTCCCTGTAGTCTGCATGTGCAACACTATTGGACATCACACACTGCAGTCAATCAATGGGTAAAGGCTGTGGCTCAGGGATGGACGTGCTCAACTTCCAAACTAACCTTCTGCAACATCTCTGCTCAGCACAGCCCCTGCAGGCCAGCAGGGAGACCATTTTAGGGGGTGATGCACAGGGAATGGAAGGGCTGGACATGACAGCAGCCAAACCTTGACCGAAGAGGCTGCACTTCAGGCTTGGTGGAGAGAGGGTTTCCTTCAGGAAACTCCTGAAGTGATACTTGAACCCCCTTCATCTACAACATTTCTTGCTGAGCCCCACCAGCAGGGGGAGGCTGTCAGGCTTCCTGGGTCCAATTCCCCAGCCAACTCTTGTGGCAGATGTAGGGTGACCAGATGTCCTAATTTTAAAGGGATAGTCCTGATATTTGGGGCTTTGTCTTATATAGGCGCCTATTATCTCCCAACTCCTGTCCCAATTTTTCACACTTGCTGTCTGGTCACCCTAGGCAGCTGCTCTGTTCAGGCTGGGGAATCCCTAGAGCCACACAACACCTAGCCTGGAAATGTAAAAGGGAAAGTCTCCCAACCCCAGGCACCTACCAATGATCTGTTACAACATGATCAGAAAGGGAGGGACCCCAGGTATCCGTCCCTAAGCTGGGGTAGTGACAGCAAGGGCAGATCAGCAACATACATAGTACCAGCTTCTCTGTAAGGGAGGCATTATCCCTATATTACCTATGAGGAATCCAAGGCACAAAGCACTTGCCCACTGTCAGAGAGCTGGGGCAGAAAGCCTAGATCTCTCGACTCCTTGCTCCTTCCTGTAAACCCCAGCATACTCCCTGCCAGAAGTAATGGCTCCAAGTCCCCTGTGCCAATCGCTGACATGCTCCCAGCTGGCACAGGCTGTAGTAGCCCTTCCCCAGCCCCACTGCCAAGCCCTGCTCCATTCCGGACAGAGACGTGTTCCCCAAGGGATCTCTACCCAGCCAACACCTTGGAGGAGCAGTCACAGAATGACAGACAGCTTCACCCAGCTGAATGAATCAGGTCTTTGTCTGGAGTCTTGGCTCCCTGGAAGCTCAGCTCCCTGAGTCACTGCTCCCTCTCCTCCCACAGCGGGCGGATTCTTACCAGGAGAGCTATGGCCGCCCTGCTGAAGGAGAAGGTGGGGGACACAGGGCAGTGCTAGCATTTCTGCAGTACCACGAGAGAGCCAGGAAAACCCTCTGGGGCTGCCCCATAACTGAGACCCAGCCCAAAACTCAGCACAGGCTGGACTGACGAGCAGGCACAGCACTGCCTCTGCTGGGCTCAGAGACCAGTGAATATGCTCTGGATGGCAGCCTGGCACCCCCACATGCCAGCCTTTGACACTTCAGCTTAGAGAGCACAGGACAGCAGGGGGGTGCTTTCACCTGCCTCCCAGCCCAGCCTGGACCAGTCCACACCCGTCATTCTCCACCCACTGAAGACAGTGGCCCATCCCTCCCTGGGCCTCACATTAGGGTGACCATATTTTCCCAAACAGAAAACAGGGTACCCCATGGGTGGGCCTGAAGCCCACCTCGGCCCTCACCTGTGCATGGGGCTAGCCTGACTCCTCCCTGCCTCCCTCCTGGGGCTGGCCTGAGGTCACCCTACCCCCACCAGTGTGTGGCCAGCCCGAGGCCCCCCGCTGCCCACCTGCATGCAGGGCCCCCCTCTCTCTAGCTCTCCCTGCCTCCCAGCTGCACAGGGCAAGTCCAAGGTCCCCATCCATCCCAGCACACGGGGCCAGCCCAAGGCCCACTACTGCCCGTCCACGGTCCCGCTCCTCTTGGCAGCCTCCCTTCCCTCACCCATTTGGGCCTGATCCTAGACTCCTGCCACCTGCCTGTGTACAAGGCCAGCTGGCCTAAGCCACTCTCCCTAGCCTCTCCTCCAGCACGGGTTGGCGTTGCTGCTCGCCCCCATCTCGCATGTTCCTCCACGCCCCACCAGAGGTCACACCCCACTTTTTTGGCAAAACTGAACATTTGTCCTGTTTGCTCTCGCCAACTGATCATCAGTTGGAGAGAGCAAAATGCCCAGTTTTGTCAAAAAAGTTGGTTTGGCCAGGACAGGGCCAAAATAGGACATACGGTTATCCTACCTCATGTGCAGTTGCCAGCAGGCTGGGCAGGTGGGCAAGCAAGCCCCAGAGGCAGCCACCAGCCCGGTGAGTGGACATGCAGAGTTCAGCTCACACAACGGCCACGAGCCGACGCTCCCTGCAGTCCACTCATGCCAACAGGTACATGCCAGGCCCAAGAGCTTTAGAATCCTTTTAAGCTTATTAAAGATGGGCTTACAGGCAGCTGAGAGAACACTGCAACCTGGCACCCAAGCATTCTCCTCTGTGGGGTTGGCAATTCCCTGGGCTATAGGTGCCTCTGCCTGTTTTTGGTCCAAAAGGGAATTATCTGGAAACGGTGCCCACCCTGCCTCCCCCAGCCTCAGAGACCCACACTGCTGCTGCTCTACAAATCAGCCAGCAAGGCTAGTGCTCCCAGCCTCTCCGAGCCTCAAACCAAGAGTTGTGAGTATACACCACCCAGAGGGCCTCTCTGCAGGGGCACAAACAGCTGCATGCCTCCCACCAAGCTAGCAAGTCAAAGTCTTAGCATAAGCACATTGGTCTCTCGGCTCACCCAGTCCGTGCCACACCTAATGGTCCACCATGCATAGTGGGCACCGTCAAGTCTCTGCTTGCACAACTATAAGGCTCTTTGGGAGCGTGCCTATGGCCAGGACAGGGGAGAGTCTCAGTACAAGAGCTGCTCAGCGCCTCAGCTCTCAAGAGTTCCCTAGACCTCCTGAAGTGTGGCTCTCACATGTGCTACCCATCAGGGATCGAGGGAGCAGTCTGGTCCAGTGAGCACACACAGGAGAGATCAGAGTGCATTTCCTTCTCTGCCTCAGGTACAGCACCTCCCGGCGGTGTCCATGACAGCAGAGGCAATCCACTCACTGCACAGTCCTGCACTTTGACTGAATGTGCTGCTTGTGATGGCTGCACTGAGAGCACCTCACCTACTGCAAGCTTCACTCCCACCTCTTCCAGGTGTCTCTCCACTTCAAAAACCCAGCTTCAAACACTGCCTGTGGTCTAGAGTCAGGGCAGAAACATGGGAGCAGCTGCCAAAACCTCCTGCAAACCAGCTCAGAAAAAAGATGTAAAAGCCCAGGCCACACTGCAATGCTCAGGGCAGCAGGGTAAAGTCCCTCTCCCAGCTTCTTCACTGGGAGACTCTTTCTGCCCAAGTGAGAATGCTGCATAGGCAGAGTGTGTTTCCCATGTCCCCCTCTGTCCTGAACACGGGCAAAGAGAGCACAGCTTTGTGGCCAAGAGCTACTTGCTCATCTGAGCATCATGCAAGGAGGATTTGCTTGGATTGGCTCCTGCTCTAATGAGCAGGCCTAGGTCAACCAGTGAGGGACAAGAAACACAACAAAAACCAGGCCATCTCCTGCTGACACTGCTTGCCCCTATCTTCTTGCTACTGAGAAACAGTAGCACATCTGTGTCTGGCTGCAGCTGTGGGAAGCTGCTGGTATGGATTAGATATGCTCCCCCCGAGCTCAGGCATGAGGCTCCAAGCTCATCATGGGAACTATTTCATAGAGCAACACACACAGTTTGCAACCATTCTGAGTGCATCCCTCTGCAGCACTGGGCTTGGAAGAGACCATTTCCCATAGCTAACAATGTCATTATGAGGCTACAAGTCTGTGAGCAGTGATTGACAGAGTAGCTGCCCAGCCAGCAGAACACAGAGCAGGGAAAACAGCAGGAAGAGCTACACAGAATGGGTCTGAAGCTACAATGAGAGAAGCAGGTGGCAGGTGCTTACTCACAGCACCATGCAAGTGTGGTCTGGTCCATCCCTACCAGTCCTCCCCTCACTGAAGGATGGGGGCATGCATCTGGGGCAGGGCCTGGAGCGCACAGCACGGCGCTGGGCACACAGCACAAGTAGTGCCCAGCCACACACAGCATACAGCACGGCGTAGCTGCGGTAGAGCATCTCAAGTCACACACAAGGAACAAGGACCATGGAGGAACGGGGATTGAACCCACCAGCACAGCGCAGTTCTCTGCCATTCGGAAGCAGAGTGGCTGGCGATGCAGCACCCCAGGGACACTCAACTAAGAGGCAGTGTCTAGTTTCCTGCAGGCTGCAGGTGCTAATCCAATTTTCCAGCTGGTTTCACAGAGGCACTTAGGGTAGCAGTCCTTGCCTGGGAAGGGGAGGGGAGGGCTAACCTCAGCCACCACCCTGCACTATGCCAGTCTGTCACTGCAGTCCCACAGACTGTGAGCAGGAGAGCTGGGTTTCCTTGTGATCAGCTGGCAGGGCACACGGAGGCACTTTCTGACTGGACACACACACACACACACGGATGCTCATGTGACTCCCCTGCCTTTGCTCACCAGGGCTCTCATAGTCTCACAGATGGGGAGCCCATCCAATCCGCTCCCTCACGGACGTACCAGGGGACCTATCATCCTGGGGCTCCTGAGAAAGCCTTTTGTTTCAGCATGCACACATCCCATCCCATCCCAACCAACAGCCGCATCCAGCGCCCTCTGGCATATGCTAGCCCAGCTAGGAGTAAGCCCCACACATCTGTGCTGCTCAAGTGCTCAGACAGCTCCACTCCACAACTCTCCACGGTGAGGCGAAGCAGGAGTTGCCTGGCAGAACATCGCAAACTTCTTCCAGACACTCAGAAACTCATGCTACACATAAGCCTGTCTTGGCTTCAGCCAGCACCCAGTCTGATCCCATCAGTTAGCCTAGCAGAAGGCTTGGGAGCCCCTTCTTTTCTTCAGTTTTATCTCCCATAGCTTGGTTCAGCCACACCACTTCTCTCATGTCCACACTGAGGACGGTTCCACCTTCAGCATGTGGCCAGGTCCCCTCTCCACCACCTCACCATCCTCTTAAGTGCTAGGGTCCCGCCCAGCTATCCACTCAACTGGGCCTCTTGGTCAGTCCTTTCCTGGCCCTCCCGCCACAGCCTTTTGTGCCCCAACCTTTGGAAAGCTATTGTGGCCCACAGCACAAGGACCAGCTACAGAAAGTAACGATGCACTCAGGCCACAGACAGCAATCCAGAAATGGGGAAATTCTAAAGAACTGGACAAAGGCAACCATTTTAAATTGGAAGGGGGAGAAAGGGGGGAAACGGAGGTCCGGCCCCAGGGAATTCTGCCATGCCACAGAAGGTTTCAAAGGCTCTTTCCACCTCCATCACCGTCTCACACAGGCTTTCTTCCTCTCCAGGCAGGTTCTCCCACACAGCGTCAAACCCCACCCTCTTTACTCCCATGACCAAGGCAGTCAACAAGTCAATTACCTTATGGGGCCAGGTTCCTAGCTGCTATTCAAAAGCAAGTCATGCAAAGACACAGAAAGTAGTTGGCATGGGAATTCAAGTCCAAGCTGGGGTGTGACAGGTGTGACTAACTGAAGAGTGTTACCCATCATGGACTGCACTTCAGGAAGCAGTGTGCCATGCAGGGATATTGATGGCTGAGGACTGCTAAGAGGAAAAACACAGACTACAGGATTATGAGATGAAGTTCATGTTACTGAAGGAAACCTGTCTGCCAAGAGATTGTTCCAAGCCCCACCCCAAGAGATGAAGAGACTCATTCCTTCATTATCCTGTGAACCCTCAGGCCAGGGAGCCGCCCTGCTCATAAGGCAGAAGAGCAGGAGACTAGAGTGGATGGGCCAGAAAAGGAGGGTAGTGTCAGGGAAGCAGATCCTCAAGATGGGAAGTGGAAGGGATTAGTTAGTCCTCCCAGATTCACCACAGAGAGACAGCTGTCTTCACCTGGATCCGTGGAAAGCTGGTTTTCCTCTGTGTATTTCCACCACTGGACTCTACTCTGTGCTAAATAACGCTCTTGGTGACATACTGAAGGGGACTGTCACCCTGAGAGGATTTCCACTGGATGCTGGAGTTGGTCCCCACTAAGGAAAAGAAACTTAAGTGTATGCGCCCATCTTCTTACAATCATAGAACCAGAGGGTTAGAAGAGACCACCAGGGTCAGCTAGTCTAACCCCCTACTAAGATGCAGGATTTGTTGTGTCTAATTCATCCAAAACGGGTGAGCTGGGTGAAGGAGCTTCCACAACCTCTCTGGGATTCAATGGATTCATTTTGTCTAGCTCGTCTGAAGACTAAAAAAGAATATCCTCGAACCTATGCCTGTCACCTTGCCATGGCTCAAATGTGGGAAGCAACAGGTGAGACCCAAAACAAGGGCCACACAAAAATTAGCAATTGCCAGAACTGGACAGAGCTGTGGGATTCCATCCTTTAGTGTAAAGGACTCTGTCTGTAACCTTGGCCCCACACCTCTCCATTCCTGATGTAAACAGCAGCATCCAACAGTAGAAAGGGAAAGGCATGTCAGATCTGCACGGCACATAAGGACGAAGATGAGCAACAACCCTGAAAGAGAGGGAAGCCTTTGAAGTGTGTCTGGTGATAATTCAAAGAGTTCTAGGCCCAGAGGAGATGAAGATAATAGAGGGAAAAGGGACCCAGTAACAGGCTGCGTTGAAAACAAAGCCAACAGAAACACCAGGCAGCCGAGAACCTTATCTGCTACTTCCATTCACAGCAGAACATCCAAGAAAGCCAGTGCACATGCAAGATTACAAACCCCTAGTTTTTGTCCACTGCCAATACCCGTATCCCATTGGTCAGAGCCTCCAGCATGATCTATGGGCCCTTGACTTCTTCAATACTTTGTTGGGAAATTCAAGGCTGCTTCATATTTGTGGGTCTCCCTGACCCACCCTCTGGTGTCTCAGAATGGCTGGGCTTTCCTCTCCCATCTCCTTTCGGAAACCACAGAAATGGGAGATGGAAGAGACTTATTACGTCAAATTGTCCCTCCCCTGTGGACAGGGCGCGCTGTCCTACAGAATATCCTCCAGGGCTCCAGTATTAGGTGAACTACGCTATTGGCCTCCATCCTGTGCTTTCAGATTGCTCAGTGGCCTAACAGACCCTCAATTAGGATATCTTTCTTGACATTTAGCTGCCTCCTACCACACTCCTACCTCCTTGGACTTTTCTAAACAATTCTTCTCCCTCCTTCTTATCTCCAGCCTTCACATATTTGTTGGCTGTTATGTCTCCCACTTCTTTGTGCAGCCAAGACATACAGACATAGTTCTTTAGCAGTAATTCAATCCCTCCAGCCCTAGAGTCACTGTTGTTGCTCTCTCTCTGAAGTCCCTCCAAGACCTGCACAAAGCATTCTTGCAGTGCAGTTTCACCCACGGAGAGAACTGTCACCTCCATGGGGATCAATCAGGAATGGTTCCAAGTGAGTCCTCCCAGTCTACCAGAACACCACTGTGAGTAGAATCAGAATCAGGATCTAGCTATGCAGCATAAAATTGCTCTGGCCTTTTTTGGCAGCCACGCTGCTTGTCTGATTTACGCTCCATTATTACCCTAATGTCTCTATATCATTGCTTTCCAGATTTCCCACTCCTATTGAATAGCTGTCTTCCAGATTATTTTGCCTCAGATGCTTTAGCTAGCATTTCATTTTATTTCCTGTCCAGTAACACTAGCACTCTGCATTAATGCATTCTTCCTTTTTGCTACCCTTGTCAATTCTCTTCAATCGTTAATTAACTTTGTGTACTCTTCTTCCAGCTCATCTGGGAATTCTTCACCCATTTTCCTCCTGTCCTGGGGAGTCTGTTGCAGTTGCCCACTGCAACTTCTCTATTATTTGTCACTCGGCTGCCATAACCTCTTTATTAAATTGTATCACACTGGTTCTGAAACTTGGACACTTCTTGTTCTAATGCGTTGTGTAGCGCTGCTGTGACCTGTTAAGCATTTGACTCACTTCACCCCAGAAGTAGGTGCATTTCAGTAATGGATTCACTTGATAGGTATGCTACTGTGCTGTAAATTCTGTGATGTGTTGTGAGATTCTTTGGGATGAAAGGTGTTGCACAATACATAAATATACTCCATTTAATGTTGAAGGCTAGTGATATACAGCACCAGCCTTCTCTCATTGCACCCACATACGCTAGCATTCCAGTTCAAATAACTAGCCCAGCAGGTTTCAGCTATGGACAGACTCCATCAGCTACCAACACTTCCAGATACTACAGGGGCAAATTGCTGCTAGCTCCTCTGGTGTACAGCACCTTCCATCTGCTGTGTGATTTGCAAGCGGGAGCCCGTGCCAGGCTTTGAGCCTCGGAGAGAAAGCTCCAGCTTTACACCCTTCCAATCAACCTCACACACTGCCAGCTCTAAAAGCCCTGCCTGCCTTCCTGCTTTACGGCAGAGCACGTGATACAACGAACTGCCCTCCATTATAACATACTGATGTCTGTGCTGCCTCCCTATCAAGCTCTCCCGAGCCAAATCCAGCCCCCAGGACCCAGCCAACATCCCCAGAACACTGGGTACAGCCCAGAAAAAGAGCCGTCACTGTAACTATTAAAAATAAAGTCCTTTCCCAGTGAGGCCATTTCCTTTTGCCCTCCAGCTGTGAAGAGAAAGGGGCATTCAAACAGCTGGGAGCCTCTCAGCAGCACACCAGGAAAGCGCCTGAAAAAAACCTGATGGGAGACCCCACCCCCCACCCCCGATTGCTGCACCAGGCAGAAGACACACAGAGCCTCGTGCTTTAGTTTGCTACTGTGAACTGTGCTCACAGGCACTGACTTGGAGGGGAGCCTCCCCAGATACCCAGTTCCTGAGCCTCTACAAACACACTCCCAGGCAGGGCCCCCTAAGGACTCCTGAGGACTGATGGGGGCAGAATCTTTTGTAGATTTCTAGTCTTCTTTGCAGTGGCTTTGGGTGGGGCAGTTGCAGTCTGCTTCTATGAGCTGATCAGTGCATGCCACCCACAGGTCTGTCTGAGGCAATCATAGGAGACTCTGCAGTACAAAGCCAGCACCACTTTTCGGGATTGGGGCCTAACACGACACAGGGGAAACAGCAGAACTGAGCATACAGGGTACTGTCAATCACACAAAGGAGCAAACAATAGAAGAAAATGTTTTCCCCACCTACTCACTTGCAGCAACAGTGATCTCAGGCTCCTCAACACAATACAGGCAAGAAACATTCACACTGAGATGTGATTCTTTTAAACTGCCGCAGCACCCTGTATCTAAGCATCTACACACAAGGGAGAGGGCTACAGAGGCACGGCCATTCTGAACCTGGGTGTTTCCTGATGCTTGGGGCCTTGGCAGTGCAGTATTAGCATTCAGTCCACGGCACTTTCTGTTTCATGGAGTATTTCCCAGCACACAGGGAATGGTGAAGGGTTCTCCATTCTGTCCACAAGCTCAGGACCCATTCCAGCTTATTTAATAATTTGTGCGAGTGTCCAAACAAGAACATCCCGACCTCAGGCACAGCTCCTCTCCCACTCTTGCTGCTGACAGGACCCAGATTAGCCAAGCTAAAAATACATAAAACTAGTTCAGAGGAAACAACGACAGGCAAAGGCGGAAAGCTCAGAGTCAGGCTGTGACATGGCCTTTCCTAACAGTGTGTCTGGACTAGGATGAGAGGAGTGGGATTTTAGATCATGTTGCTAGCACCTTCTAACACAACTTCACGTCTAACCCAGGCTCATCCCACAGGTCAGCTCAACCAGCTAGCGCGTGTGGGGGTAGAGCTTGCCTTGTCTACCTTCATGTGTTAGAAAGTACTCACTAACATGCTCTAGAAATCTATCTTTCCCCTTCACCAGGATAAACCCTAAATCTCTCACTTGGATACTCAAGGGCTTCCTTCCTGCAGGCAACAGCCCAGCCTTCAAAGAGAAGACAGCCATGTTCTTCCTGCCTGACCAGTGGATGCCAAAATTATCAACTTGCACTTCTGTTGTCCATGCTTCAGTGGGGGCCTGATCCCACATCCAGGGAGTCCATGGAGAACTTCCCACAGATGTCTGTGAGAGCTGAATCAAGCCCTCCAGGAGACAGTGGCTTCTTCAGGCAGCTGGGGCCCAATTTTCCATTGCCCTGGCACCGTTTTGCACTGGGACGAATGTCAAATGTAAATAGTTACCACTCCAGCTATGTAGCATTTTGCACCCACTGTGTACCTGCCTTCAGCTCAGTGTCTGAATGTCTGGCAACATCAGCTACTTTTAAACTAATCAGTTTCTTTTAAATATAACAGGTCATTCTGGCAGCCTGAAAAATGGCAGAGAAGGACAACTGAGCGATGAACCTACTGCTTGCTAACTACTAGGGCCTGAAGCTAGGCTCTGTGCTGCTCTGCTAGCCAGGAGATTTCCTCTAATACGCAAAAACAGAGAAGCTCCCTGTAACAGCAACAAGACTTGCAGGGAAAACACACAGCCCTGAAAGGTAATGGAGGAAGGAAATCATTCTGACTAGCTGGGTTAAAAGCATTTGTAACTCACCCGCTCAGAATCATTTCGACTGTTCCCTCTGTTCCCACCCTGATGTATATCTCTCCTCTGCCATTCACATTTTTTATTTTTTCTCCAATTTGGAGCCCAGGCAGTGTTGATAGGATCACCACCATTGTCAAACTCACTCCACCACAAGCCTGCCGAAGCTGCAAACCAAAGTCAATCACTTAGTCTTCTGGCTGATGTTCTCTGCGCACCAGACACGCTGCGGGGCCACAGGGATGGGATCATAGCTGCTGCTGACAGCTTGTTGCCATGGTTTGTTTTATTAAAAAAGAAAGCACTGAAGCATCTGCCTGCCAACATGAGTCCATAGAAAGTAACATAAATTTTGTGACCAAACATAGTAAAAGAAACAAGGCTAGTCCAGTCAGTGACCCACTGAAATCCAGCATGCACGTCTTGAATTGGCTAATTCGGCCTGTGCTCTCCTCAGGCCTGGGAGAAACTGCACTGATCTTCATAACATCCTGTTCTATGGCAGGGAACACAAGGCTCTAGATGATAACACTTGTGGCTAGGGCCAAGCTCTCTCTGAAACACACCCCAATTTGCTCATGACCGGGGCCTGCTTTCTGGAGCCCGCTGGTTCGGTGAGGCAGAGAGGTGCTTCATCTCATCACCTTCCAACCCCCAGAAGGAAGTTCTACGCTATTCATTCTTGCCCTTCCCATGGAGAGGCACCAGGTTTCCAGTATGCCCCATAGCTGCCGGAGATAAGGACCAACACCCATTTTATAAGGGAGGAAGCAGGAGCAGAGAGGGGTCTGAAGGCACAATCTGATTAGCTGGCCTGTGACGAGGAGAGCCCAGCACCACACAGGACACTGGGAATTCACTGGCCAAAGTGTTAATACACACATGGAGTCCACACGGCGTCACATGCTGCATGTACTCCTCATCTGCTGGAGGCCCTCCACAGCCTTGGACCTTTTGCTTCACGATGTATCCGAGCCTTGAAAATTGCACATCCTGGCTGCCCCTCCACTCACGTATTCCTACAAACCTGTAGTGCAGGGTCCCAGAGAGCTTCAAGCTACCCACAGATAACTCCATGCGTTCACTCAGGAAACACCAGATCTGCCAATTACCCTTCTTCACCCTTTGGATGGGTGGAAGTAACTGTACGACGGGGCCTGCTCGTGCAAAGTCACCTGCCAACACAGCATACAGTGCAGCACAGCCAGGCTTCCTGCAGAGAGCCCAGGCAGACAAGAGGTCTCATTCCTTCCAGGGCTAGGAAGGGACTCATGCCACAATGCATTGCAGGCACTCTCCTTTTTGTGCAGGATGTCACCCGCTCTTCAGAATTATCCATGCTAAAGTTAAGCAAAAGGAAGCCCACTGAACCAAAGAGTCAGTTGTCAAATGCCATGTGGGCTCGACTGCTAGGAAGGGAAGTCAGAGACATTTTCCCCTCCCGCCCTCCACCACTCATTCAATAGCTTCCCAGCCCAGAAAGGCATCGGCCCCTCTCAGGCCTGCATGGAAAGGTGAGCATGAACAGGGTGGATGACACAACAGGCTGAAAACCCTCCATCCACAATTTCATAAGGACAAACTTAACCAAACCCACTTGGCCTGTCAGCAGCATTTGAACCCAGGCCATTGAGTGCTACAAGCCTTTATTGCTGGAGGACGAAGTCCTTAGTAGACTCAAACTTTGTGTAAGAACCAGCCACTGGAGGGGGACAAAGAACCCCCTCGCCTTATGTGGGTTACACAAGCACAGAAGAAATCAGTATGGAGCGATGTCTGGGAGTGCCCAAGGACATCTGTAGGTTGTCCAATGTAATTTCCTGCATTTTACAAGATTTAAGACATTTTAGACCAAAGGTTGGTTGGTTTGTTTTTAAATTTACTTGCCTCTCTGGAGTTCAGCATTAGACCAATGCTCCATCCTGGTAGAAAGCCAACAAAACTCCATTCTGACCCAGCTGCCTTTGGGTCTTGGCTGGTATGACCCATCAGGCACACACAAAACCAGGAAGAAGGCCATGCAGAAAGCCAACATTAATATGAGAGGGGAAAGCAAAACCAGAGCAGGTTCTCTACTGACCCGCACTGGGCATCTGGGACCCACCTCCCATTCTCAGCAAGGTCTCCCAACCCTTGTCCTCAGTACTGCTTATATAGCACCTTCAGCATGCATGGTACTGTACAGTAAAAGCAGGATGGCTTTTAGTTTAAAGGCAGCAAAGATAATATATATTGGGTACTGGGCACAGAACTGAGCCTGCATACATAAAGCAGACCCACATGTGATGTAACAGAGGCTATTCATTCTTTGTGTTTTATTGTAACATTTTCTTAATAAATTGTATGGAAAATTTGTTTTGCCTCACTTACTTTTGTTTCTCTCTCTCTCCCCTCTTTATCTGCCTCTTTCCAGGCGTGCCTCTAACTTTCCCTCCCCCTCCATTCAATTTCCTTTCCCTCTCTTTATTTCCCCTTTCCCATTTTCTCTCCCCCTCCCTATGCTCTTTCCAGGACAGTGATCAATAAATGAAGCTCCCTTCTAACTGCTCACTTGAAACCTAAAAACTAAGCTCCTGTTCCTGAAAACAGTTGCACAGTACATGGGAGCATTCCCCAGATCAGGACCTAGGCTCTCACCACACCTGCTGTCAATCTGTGGTTCCCTGAGAAATGGAAGCACCACTCACTCCCTGCTGACCTAATGAGTGGTATGGAAAAACTTAGGTAGGCCAGACACTAGCTGGCTTGCAGGGGAGTCTCCTGCCAGTCCCAGGCACACCCAATCTGCCTCTCAGCTGTTCTGCAAGGAGAAGTCCTGAGCTGGCTCCCAATGAACAGCAGAGGAGGAGGGGAGCCACTGAGAACTGCAAGTATGAAAAACAGCAGCATAATAGGTGATCTCACCTCCTGCGGGGGTTTCTGCAAGGCAGTGTCTATGCTAAATGTGGGATGGAACACAGGTAGGAACAAGTGGTTAATTAACCAGGCATGTTAATTAACCTGTCCAGATCTGCTCTAGGAATCATTTCAGGGAAGTTCTCTGGCCTGGGTTACACAGGTCAGACTAGACCAGGGGTCAGCAACCTTTCAGAAGCAGTGTGCCGCGTCTTCATTTATTCACTTTAATTTAAGGTTTCACATGCCAGTAATACATTTTAACATTTTTTAGATGGTCTCTCTTTATAAGTCTATATATTATATAACTAAACTATTGTCATATGTAAAGTAAACAAGGTTTTCAAAATGTTTAAGAAGCTTCATTTAAAATTAAATTAAAATGCTGATCTTACGCCACCGACCCGCTCAGCTCGCTGCCAGCCTGGGGTCCCATTCACCTAGCCCGGCAGCAGGCTGAGTGGGGCCTGTGGCCGGGACCCCAAACCGGCAGTGGGCTGATGGGCTGAGTGGATCAGCCCACTGCCAATCTGGGGTTCCGTCCATTGGCTCCTGCCAGCCAGGGTCCCTGCTGCCAGCCCTGCTCAGCCCGCTGCCGGTCTGGGGTCCCAGCCCTGCCCACATAGAGTGGTATCTACCTTCTCCCTGGTTTTAGTCCATTCTCTTCCTCTTCCTCTGAACTGAGCTGAGGGTGGAAGTGCACTGAGCACAGGACTGGGGGTGAAGGAGCAGGCTGGAGGTTGGGGTGTAGGGTCTGGCCAGGAGCTAAAATGAGGGAGGGGGCTCAGGGTTGGGGCAGGAGGTTTGGATGTGGAGCACTTACCCTGGCAGCTCTCATTTGGTGTGAGGGATGCAGGTGGGAAAGTGGGGAGGGGGTGCAGGAGCTTCCATTTGGTGTTCAGGGTGGGGATGCAAGAGTCAGGGGTGTGGGGGGGGGCTGGGTACGTGTGACGGGTAGAGAAGTCAGGACAGAGGGCTCGGGTGTGTGTGACGGGGGTGCAGGAATCAGGGCTGGGGTCATGGGGGGGTGCAGGGGTCAGGGCATAGGGCTAGGGGGAGATGTGGGGTGTTCAGGAGTCAGGGCAGGGGGTGTGGGCTGGAGTCATGAGGATGCTCCCAGCCCCCTGCCCTGAGCGGCTCACGGCAGGGGGCTGGAGGGGATATGCCCTGATTCCACCCTCCTTCCCCAAGGCCCCGTCCCCACCTCTTCTACGGAGCACGAGCACGCTGTGGCTGTGATTCCTGCTCTGCTTCTCCCACTCCCTCTCCAGGGCCATCAGCTGTTCGGGGGCAGGGAGAGAGAGGAGGAGGGGCAGGAACCCAGCACGCTGGGGGAAGAGGCAGGGGCGGAGAAGAGCAGGCTGGGCCGGGCAGGATTTTTTAATGGCACACTGCTGCCTGCCAGGGTCCCGGCAGCGAGCTGAGCGGGGCCAGCGGCCAGGACCCCAGCAGGCAGCAGTGTGCCATAGGTTGCCAACCCCTGGACTAGACGATTACAGCGGTCCTTTCAGGCCTTGGAATCTATGAAACACAGTTAGCAACTGGCATCTTGTCTTTCAGACCACAAGCTCTTTGGGAGCAGAACTTGAATGTACATCTGCATTACTGCTATAGAAATGTTTGCTAATAAGCAGCAGACATACCACCAGCGAAGAGGCAGGAAGGAAGGTTATGAGCTGCTACTGCAGGAAGGCCTATGCAATTTTCTGTCATTTGCAGTATTTGTCCAAGTACACTACAACTGTGCCAGTCACCCCACTCCGCAGTTTTGGGCCATTTCCTGCTCTCTAGGACTTTCACAGCCAAATCTCCGTCAGCTGCTTGTATTCTGATACCAGCGTCAGGCAGCAATTTGCTAGAAACCCTAGCTCCTGAGATGGACACACCCAGAGAGCAGCCTCTCAGACATCAAAATAGGAGATTATATAAGAGCCAGCTTCCAGGCCATCAGCATTATCCCTGGCAATAAAGCAGCTGTGCTTAAGTCACCCATATAGTCACTGCCATACAGGCTGTGCTGAAGAGAAGGCTGGCGTTTTCTCAATATTTTAAGAAAATCTATAATACACATACAGACAAAATCCTCACACTCAGCCATGCAGAGCCAGCCTGGGCAGGAGATTTTCAGGCTATGGGCACTGGAAAACAGCAAGCATCTATTTCCAAGGACAGTGGTTACTTATTAATTGCAGAGCTGCTTCTGCTCTTCTAGCTTGAATTTCTCGAGAGCAAACAAGCCTGTGCAGAGTCTGCAAAGCACAGAAGGAAGCAGTACTGGCCTGGATATTGTATTCCTAAATACAGCGGCAGCAGGAAGCTGATACACAGGTGACTGGTGTAGCAATGATGGGCATTGGGCATGTCAAAACCATCCAACGGGCCCCTTTACTGAGCCCAGACCCAGCTGCAGCGACCATGGATCAGATTCCCCTTCACTGCACTCGGGGGATCTGCTCACCTCTTGCTAACACTTGTTCCCCTTTCCAGTGATGCTGGACTGTTGCTTGCCAAGGGTTCCTATGGGGAGCTTGGGCTGCTCCCCCAGGGTATCAGTGAGAGGCAGCTTGCCTCCATTTTTCTCCTATGGTGATGGTTACTGCTGGCCCGAGCTACAGAGGCTGACGCTGGTCTGTCCAGATAACAGCTGGATGAGCCTTATAATAATAAATATATTGTAACAGCTGGATGAGCCTTACAACCCCCACTCTGCAACTCAGCAGCACTCTCCAACCTCAGATGCTGGCCAATACTGGCAATCAAACGATCCCAAGCTAAAAGTCTCTCTCGCTGCTGCCCCCAGACAGCAAGCTCCTCATTCCACACATACAAGATTTCCCCCACAATACCTCAGCACTCGCTGCTACTGCCAGTTGCACAAAAATGCTAAATTCTGGGGCTATTTGGCCACTTCCTCCTCATGCCTGTGGGTACATGCCAGCCCATGCCATTCTGTGCACAGAGAAAGTCACCCGCTTGCAGCAAAGCTCCCTGACTCTGTAATTGCATGCGCGCTCACACACACTCCACCAGATGAGGTCCTTTAGAACAATGCAATCAAGAACAAAAAGAGCCTGTTTGTTATCTGCCTGCCTGGGTTCCAGCAGAATAAGCAGATGGACAATAAATCACATGTATCTGTTACATATTTTGTCTTTTTAACTCTGTATTCAGCTCAGAATTCTGTGATAAACATTGCACAGAGGAAGCAGCAGGATGCTAGCTACTGCAGTCCTCTCTCTGCAGTTCACTAGTCTGAAAACAAAGGCTAGTAGAGAGGGGCAATTCAGAATTTTCCCCCAGGCACAGGTCACAAAGGCAGCGACCCTGCAAAACTCACTTGGAGACCTCTCTTTTGTATTGGTAGCTTAAGAAATACTCAGTTGTTTTGCTTCAGGCTGGCTGTGACCACCAACTCTTCCTGGTGAAAGAGACCAAAACATGCGCTACTTGCAGTTAGGGCTCTAGGAGTCAGCTACAGAGCATTAGCATCAAGCAGTTACTTTTTCACTTAAATAGTCCCAACAAGTATTCATTGGATCTTTCAAATTGCATTAAAAAAAAAAAAAGGTAGACTAACCAAATGGCCCAGCTGCTACTGGGAAAAAATTTCCCATACCACAATGTGCTTTTTCAAAAAATCTATTTTTATGTTTTCCTGCACTTTAACTTCATTCTGTAATTCAGGAAACACCCACATCCCTTTCATTACAGAGGAAGGGTCTGCCAGATTTTTCTGTGGAGTAAAAGGCAACAGGAAGACAAAGTTAATTTTCCATAAATAAAATTACCATTATTTCTGGACAGCTGCCCATTTCAGTACATGAGCATCTCAACAAAGTCGGGGGTAGGGCAGAGGGAAGAGAAAAAGAATTTGATTACATTTTCATGAAATTCAGAATCACAACTCCTGTCATCTAAAAAAATTATAATCCAGGGTCATTCCTCACAAGAAAGTAACACTTCCAAACAAGCAGGACTTTATTAATCAGTCTCCGCTAATTTAAGGAGCAATAAAAGAATTCATGCACACACACAACCTGTGGAAGATAATTTCACTATTGCTTTCCCACTAGGTTATGTGATTTATTAGTCAATTGCAGTGGAAGTTCAAAATAAAAACTGGCCTTGGAAACAAGAAGCAGGAAAATACCTCTTCTCCTGCCACTTTCCTGATATGTTTGGACTAGATCTGGTCAGGAAGTGATTTCCTCAACTTGCAGAAAAAGTGTTCAATTTTTTTCATACCGAAAGAAATGATCATGTTTTGATATTTGGGTTGGGGGTGGGGTTATATGCATATTTCAACAAAAGGATACCGTTTTTGCAACATTTTCCATCAAAAAAGTGTTTCAACAGAAAATTTTGGATCAGCTGACTCTGCTCTCGCCAGTCCCTTGAATACAGACCACCTTGGCTGGCATAGAACCAGCACTGGCTCTGTAGCACTGTCTCCCCTACACCCCCTTCCTTGGACCCTACAGAGCCCTCCTACTCCCCGCTCAATAAAGCCAGGTCTCCATCCCCCCCCAATAAAGCCAGGTCTCCATGGGAGTCAGGCAGCAGAGGCTGAGCGGGGGCCTGGGAGGAGCCAGGGAGCAGCCACAGTCCATGGCATGCAAAGATGGCTTCTATCCAAGCAGACTTCTGCATGCTGTTGCTACAAAGTAGGCAGAGTGGGGTGTCTCTCTTCTCTCTCTAGGTTATCACCTGTTCCGTGCATCTAGGCAGCTCATTTATGTAGCTGTGGATGGTCACTCAGAGGCAGCATGGCACCTGTATAAACCCATCTTCCCTGAGACCATGGAGCAAGAGGGCAGGGGAAGTAACAGAGCCCATAGCTTCTGCAGGACTGATGCTTCCACTCATCACAAATCCTGGGAATGCTGACCTGATCTCTCCCTAGACGGGGAAGATTGGAAGTGAACTCTGTGAGGTCATGGTTTCTCTGGCTCACTCCCATCGGTACTTCTGCTCGGGCACAATATGGCCCCATTTCCCTGACTGCACCTGGGGCGGTCAGGAGAGGACAGTCTTCTCCACTACCAACAGCAACCAGTGATTCCACGAGAACAGTCACCCAGACAGCAGGGAGAAAGAAACTAACATCAGACTGGGGCCTCCAGGAAAACAGACGCAGTATTTTCAGCTTAAAAGGGAAAGATTCACACAAGGGATGAAATCCAGCAGGCTGAGTTATTCCCGCCCCCACAAAAAGATTTACTTAGAAGGGGAGAAAAAGCAAATTCCTATTTCTGAGTGTTTACTTGGAGATGGCTGGGGCGGAATGAAAGTGCACAACCCTTCCCAAAGCTTTGAACGCTCAGATGCTATCATAGCCCCATGGTATTTCTCTATCAAAATAAACAACCACGAGAAGCAAGGACTGGGGAAGATGGATACTTGAGCTGTCACCCACTTCGCTACATAGCAGTATATCATAAGAGGGAGATGAGAACTATCCTCCAGGGTGGGAATAACCTGCAAGCAGCACTAGCCAAAACTAAGCCAGAATGCAAAGCTAACTAATTCAATCAGAAAGTGATCTGAGTAATGGAGATTAATTCCCCATGCCTTTAAAATGATCCTAATCTTCAGCAGTAATTCTCAGGACTCTAAGACCATGACAGGTTGGAGAAGGGAGCAAGTCAAAGCTACATTCTAGTTGGTGCCAAGCCACATTCTGGACCGTGTACTTTTCACATAATAAAAGCAGTATTGGAAGAGGTACGTTTTCAAATGGCAGCAAGGCACAGGAAGGAGTCAGGAGACCTGGCCTCTAGTCCCAGCTTGGCTACGACCAGCTCCATAAGTTGGGGAAAGTCACTAAAACCAGGACGTTCCACTGGAGATGCCCTGGGTCTGATTTTTAGGGGGGAGGGGGAAAGCAGCCATCTCTTCAGCTGCAGTCAACAGGAACTGTGGGTACTTAGTGCTTCTGAGAATGGGGTCCAAGATGCCATCCCCAAATTCAGAAGCCACTTTTTAAAATATTATTGTCTTCGTGCCTCAGTTTCCCCATACGTAAAATAAAACTAATACTTCTTTACCTACCTTTGTAAAGTGCTGTGAGCTCCATTAGTGAAAAATGCACCATAAGTAGAGTATTTTACATACATTTACATAAAGGAGAACAAAGCAGTTCAGAGACTTTGGAAATGGCTTGGATGAGACACGCTCTGTATTTCAACATGCAGAATTGGGGGGAGGGGACACATGTAGTTAACCTTTGCATTCTAGCTCTTTGCTGTCTGTAGATGCTGCTGGAACTCATTTCTGATTTTGACCTCCCATTCTTCCCTCTACTGCCAAGTTCTCCTGTCTTTCTAAAAACAACTTTGCCCATCCTCTGAAAAGTCAATGTGTCCCAACTCAGGCAGGTCTCAGGGCACCGCCATCCTGGCAATACTGGTCAGATCAAAGCCACTCAGCACCCACAATCAGGGTGAGATTTGCAGATGATTATAGACCAGTCAGCCTAACTTCATTATCTGGAAAGATATTGAAACAAGTTATTAAACAATTAAATTTGTAAGCACCTAGTGAATAACAGGGTTATAAGTAATAGCCAGTATGGATTTGTCACAAACAAACCATGCCAAACCAAACTAATTTCCTTCTTTGACAGGATTACTGGGCTAATGAACAGGGAGAAGCAGATGTGATGCACCTTGATTTTAGTAAGACATTTGACACAGTGCCACATGACATTTTCATAAGCAAACTAGAGAAATGTGGTCTAGGTGAAATTACTGTAAGGTTGGTGCAAAAGTGGTTGAAAGACTGTAATCAAGGAGTAGCTATCAATGGGTTGCTGTCAAACTAGGAGAGTAAATCCAGTGGGGTCCCACAAGGGTCAGTCCTAGGTCTGGTACTAGTCCAATATTTTCATTAATGATTAGGATAATGGAGTGGAGAGTATGCTTATATGCTTTGTGGGGGACACCAAGCTGGGAGGGGTTGCAAGCATTCTGGAGGACAGGATTAGAATTCACAACAACTTTGACAAATTGGAGAATTGGTTTCCATTCATCACGATGAAATTTAATAAAGACAAGCACAAAGTACATCATTTAGGAAGGAAAAACTAAATGTACAACAACAAAATGGGGACTAACTGGCTTGGTAGTGGTACTGCTGAAAAGGATCTGGGGTTTATAGTGGATCTCAAGTTGAATCAGAATCAACAATGTGATGCAAAAAAGGCTAATATCTTGGAGTGTATTAACAGAAGTGTTGTATGTAAGACATAGGAGGTAATTATCCTGCTCTACTTGGCACTGCTGAGGCCTCAGCTGGAGTATTATGTCCAATTCTAGGCACCACACTTTAGGAAAGATGTGGATAAACTGAAGGGAGTCCAGAGAAGAGCAACAAAAAAGATGAAAAGGTTCAGAAAATCTGACCTGTGAGGAAAGGTTAAAAAACCTGGGCATGTTCAGTCTGGAGAAAAGATGACAGAGAGAGGACCTGATAACAGACTTCAAACGTGCTAACAGTGGTTATAAAGAGGATAGGGATCATTTGTTCTCCATGGCCTCTGAAGACAAGACAAGAAGTAATGGGATAAATCTGCAGCAAGGGAGATTTAAGTTAGACATGAGGAAAACGTTTCCAGCCATAAGGGTAGTTAAACTCTGGAATAGGCTTCAAAGGGAGGTTGTAGAATCTGTCACTGCAGTTTTTTTAAGAACAGGTTGGACAGACACCTGCCAGGGATGGTCTAGGTTGATTTGACCCTGTACAGCCCAGGGGGCTGGACTTGATGGCTTCTCAAGGTCCCTTCCAGCCCTACCTTTCTATGAATCTATGATCTCAGCACACTGGGTGGACAACAGACACTGAACGGTTTTGAAAAATCTGGTCCCAGCTGCAGAACCGAGCATTTGAGAGATTGGCCCCCCTGCTCTTCACCTGGGTCAGCCATACACACCCATCTGGGCAGGGGATCAGACAACTCAGCAGAGATCCCAATTACCCTGTCCCAGCAAGCACACACAGGGACTCTCCCAGAGAGCCAATACCAGAGGACGAGATCAAGTGGAGCCCTCACAATTTTACAAATACAAACAATGCAGGTGTTTCCCCCTAACCAACCAAAGCAGCAGAGGTTTAGCTGTAACCCTTTCCCTGCCACGCCCTATCCCCGTAGACTCTATTCACCATGTTAACTCCCAGCAGAGAGCCATAGACCAAGGGTCCAGTATGTATAAAAAACAGTTATAACACGCTCAGCTGCCCTCTGCTCCCAGAGAGGGGGAGCCTGCAAACTGGAAAGCGAGGGCACCCAGGTTGGGGATGAGCTCACCCCCCTTATTCCCAGGTACGGGTGCACACAAGGTGGGGAGGAGAGACAACAGCTGCCTTCCCCGCCCCGCCCCCCGGGAAGAACGCACTCACCCACGAAAGCTCACGCTCCAAAACGTCTGTTAGTCTATAAGGTGCCACAGGATTCTCTGCTGCTTTTACAGATCCAGACTAACACGGCTACTCCTCTGATACTAGACTGGGGATGGGCTCAGTTCTCGGGAAGGGAGGAATGGGGTTGCAAGGCAAGGGAGCACCCAAGGTGGGCAGCACGGGGGTGGGGGGGGTCGCAGCCCCTACTGCCGGGTTGAGGCTGCACTCGGGATGGAGGGAGAGCAGAAGTCCCTTTTCCCAGACTGCGGGGAGTGTGTGAAAGGGAGACACTAGTCCCTCCTGGGAGCGGGGAGGAGAGCTGCGGCTAGGCTGGGGAGCGCAAGGGGGTAGCCTCTGTTCCCGGGCGGGAGTGCCCCAAATTGGGGAGCGAGGGGGGACCGGTCCGTGCCCCGGGGGATGCCCCAAATTGGGGAGGGAGGGGGGACCAGTCCGTGCCCGGGGGATGCCCCAAAATGGGGAGCGAGGGGGGACCGGTCCGTGCCCGGGGGATGCCCCAGACTGGGGAGCGAGGGGGGACCGGTCCGTGCCCGGGGGATGCCCCAGACTGGGGAACCAGGGGGGGCCGGTCCGTGCCAGGGGGATGCCCAGACTGGGGAGCCGGGGGTGGGGGGCTGGTCCGTGCGGAGGGCTCCCGGCACTCACCGAAGTAGACGGCCTTGGCGCACCGGGGGCACTTGGCTGCCATGCCGCGGATCGCGCAGCCGGCGAGACACGCTCCTGTGTGCGGGTCTCTCAGCTCCGCCCGGCCCAAGCTCAGCTCCGCGCCGCCCACAGCCCGGCCCGCCCGCCAGCCCATTGGCCGCGCTGTCGAGCTGGGGGCGACTCCCTCCCCGCGCCGCGCCGCTGAGAGCCACGCGCGGGCCGGGCCTGCCAGCAGGTGCAGGGAGCAGCCCCCCGCCCCCCCATCACACCGGGCTGCGCTGTCTGCACCCCCCGAGCGTGGGGCCGGAACCGGGGCTGGCTGGAGACACGGGCCAGCACGAGCTGGGAGTTGACCCTGCTGCTGCGCATCTCTAGTCCCTGCCAGGGCTGGAGGCTGGGAGCCGCAGGGCTCTTCGGACCCTGGCCCAAAGCGAACTGCACCCCGCCCGGGGCTGTCCGGTCCCAAACACCTGGGCAGAGCAGGAGAGGGGCCCCCAGCTGTCCACTTAGCACCCTCCCCCCAGCCCAGCCACGCTGGCCCCACCTGACTAGGGAAGGTTAGTGCCCCTGGATGTGTAGACAGGCCAGCCCCAAAGGCTGCAGGGAATTACAGACGTAAAACGGATGGCGAAGTAAAAGGCCCGAGTCCAGGAGAAAGGCATGTGTGATGGGAAGGCACTGACAGAGAGTCAGGGAGCACAGCACTCCTGGCCAGCTGCGGAGGTGACAGTCCCCACCCCTGGGTGGCAGGTAGCAGTGAAAGAGCAAAGAGGAGGATGAGGATAGGGGAGATGAGCAGGATTAGGTCCATACCTCTTTTCGAAATCAAAGGAAACAGGATTGTGTTCAAAACTACTTACAACAAATCTCATTGATCAGTTTGCTTAAGTGCAACCTCTTCCCTCCCAGCAGAGCAGGGGCATGAGAGCTGAAGGCGATCTAACTACATGGATCATTCCAAGGGGAACTAACCATCCATTTTCAAACCAGGAGGAGGAGACAAGACACAGGATGGGATTTTCCTGCTCCCATTCACATAAACGGGAGTTGAATACCCATGGAGAGCAGGATCAGGCTCCTGCACATATTGCTCATAAGGGTTCTGCAATAGCCAATGCCTTAAATAGATCCGTTCTATATACATTCTTATGCCATACTCAGCACTATAGTAGCTGAGTGCCTTTCTGTAGTCACCTGACTAACATCTGTCATGGGTTTGTTCTCTCATCCTTGCTCCACAGGGAGAAAGGTGTGCAGGGAAGTGTTTTGATTTGGGGGAAAAAAGGTAATACACACACACACGGCTCTGTGTCCATTAGTGACGGCATGTCAAAGAAACATACCTTGCCCTTGGAGCTCTGACGGTGGTGAAGTTTGGGATGATCCTTAGTTTCTGAGGGAATTCATTCCACAGTCTGGTACCAGCCCCAACAAAAGGTTTGGCACCTGCACAGACAAGCTTTCCCCTTGGGCTAGAGTGTTCCACTGTGCCAGAGGAGTGAAGTTTTCAGCCATGGACCTCAGCCCGGGCTTTAGGCCCTTTCACATACATTGAGTCCAGGCCATGGAGCTCCTTGAAGGACCAAGACCTTGAACCTGACTTGATAAATATGGGCACCCAGTGTAGGGAGTGGAGGGCAGGTTTGATGTGGTGGTGGTTACTGAGCCTGCGTTGCTGAGGAGACACACTGCAGTGTTCCATACTAGTTGGAATGTTTCAAGGGCTGAAGGCTTGGTGACCAGCTGTATCACATTGCTATCATCCAGACAAGAGGTGACAAAGGCAAGAAGAACTGAGGCCAGGTCTCTATCCACCAGAATGGAACGGAGGCTTCAAGCCAGAGATGGTAGAAAGCGTTACTCACAGATGCATTCCTACACTAGGGAAGTTTTTCTGAACATAATGAATTGTCTGAGTAAGGATGCCTGTTAACTTAAAAGCTTATAAATAAATGGTGCCATTCAGTAGTGTTTACAAAGGGTCTACCACCATATGAGACAGGTAGGTTTGAACACTGCCTCAGGGCAGAGGCAGTTTTCAACAGCAGGAATAGTAAAGGGTTTTGGAAAGGGTCCTTCTTTGAAAACTAGACCAGGTTCTCTGACAATGAAGCTGAGAGACACAAAAAGTGGCATTGACGGATAATGTCTTTGTCGTCAGCCTGCTCCTTTTCAAAGGTCAAGGCAAATGTCATAACTGCTGGAATCAGTCCTTCCCATCAGTTCCCCCTTGGCCTAGGATGAAAAGGTCCAGTCTGCAAAGGTTGTTAGGCTCCTAACTTCAACAGAAATCAAAGGGAGTTTGTGCCTAAATACCTTTGAGGATCTGGATGAAAATGCCCAGCTCTGTTTTCCAGAGGGGGTAACAGAAGACCTGATGTCCCCGGCATTGATCCTAGTGCAGTTATTTCTACCCAAGCACAGTCGTACCCAGTCCAAATGATAGCGTTTACTCAGATGTAGGTGACAAGGCGGCAGTCATACAGACTGCCTAGAGGATTTAAGCAATTTGCAAAGGTTACATAGGACGCTTATGGCAGAATTGGGGAAAGAACATTGAACTGGGACGTGATGGACACACATCTGAGCCATCAGGTCACAGTGCCTCTGATGCAAACAGCTTAACGCCTCTGTACTTAGGCTACCTGTATGTCATAAACAGATAAGAAAAGTTAATAGCACAGAAGTACTTTATATCTCTTTGACTATAAAGGGTTAACAAGTTCAGTAGGCCTGGCTGTCACCTGACCGGAGAACCAATCAGGAGACAGGTAACTTTCAATCTTGAAGGGAGGGGAAGTTTCTGTGTGTGCTGTTAGAATTTGGTGGTTGTTCACATCTGGGGCTCAGAGGGACCAGACTGCAACAGGTTCTCTCCAATCTCCTGATACAGGTTCTTATAGATTCCAATAAGTGATACTAGGTAGATGGCAGTTAGCTTATGTTTGTTTTCTTTTTGCAAATGTGCATTTGGCGGAAGAGTTCAATTTGTATTTTGCTGAAAGGATTTTAATTTGTACTTGAAACTTAGGCTGGGAGAGTATTCCCAGTGCTATAGCTAAAAACCCTGTACCTATTCCATTTAATTTACAAAGATAATTTTACTGTTTTTCTCTCTTTAATTAAAGTTTTGTTTAAGAACCTGTGTTTTTTTATTCTGGTGTGAGACCCCAGGGGACGGGGTCTGGATTTACCAGGGAATTGGTGGGAGAAAGGAGGGAAGGGGAGAGAAAGGCTAATTTCTCTCTGTGTCAGGATTACGTCTCTCTCAGGGAGAGTCTGGGAGGGGGAAAGAGAAGGAGGGAGGAAGGTGAATTGTCCTCTCTGTTTTGTGATTCAAGGAATTGAATCACCGTGATCTTCCAGGGGAAGCCTGGAGAGGCAACGGTGGGGGAAGGGACTTTTCCTGTGTTAAGATCCAGAGGGTCTGGGTCTTGGAGTCCCCGGGCAAGATTTTAGGGGGACCAGAGTGTACCAGGCACTGGAATCCCTGGTTGTGGCAGCGCTACAGGTTCTAAGCTGGTAATTAAGCTTAGAGAAATTTATGCTGGTACAGCCCATCTCTGGACGCTGGGTTCAGGTGGGATTTGTACCATGACACTGTAAAATAGGGCTACTTCCACCCACCTTTTTGACCTACAGAGGGATAAAAGCACTGTGTATGCAATGTATTATTATAGCCACATTTCCAGATACAGGATAATTTAAAAATACCCCTAAGATTAAGTAGCCTGGACACCAGGCCTGGTATTGCAGTGGTAAGACATTGCTGTGGAACTTGAGCACATTGATGGTGTTGCTGTCACACTGACTAGACTCATAGACTCATAGGTCAGAAGGGACCATATGATCATCTAGTCTGACCTCACGCACAAGGCAGCCACAGAACCCTACCCAGTCACTTTAAACAACCCCTAGCCCATGACTGAGTTATTGAAGTCCTCAAAATTGTGGTTGAAGACCTCAAGCTGCCAGAGAATCCACCAGGCGACCCATGCCCACACGCGAGAGAAGGCGAACCCTCCAGGGCCGTGCACATCCTCGCCTGGAAGAAATTCCTCCCGCCACCCATAGCGATCAGCTAAACCCTGAGCATGTGGGCAAGACTCACCAGCCAGCACCCAGGAAAGAATTCTCTGCAGTAACTCAGTTCCCATCCCATCCAAACATCCCTACAGACCATTGAGCAGACTATCTGCTGATAATCCAAGATCATTGCCCAAAAAACTATCCATCAATATATCATCCCCTCCATATACTTATCAAGCTTAGTTTAAGCCATAATCTTTGCCCCCACTACTTCCCTCGGAAGGCTGTTCCAGAACTTCACTCCCCTAATGGTTAGAAACCTTCTTCTAATTTCAAGTCTAAACTTCCTAATATCCAGCTTGTTAGGAGTTTGGGGGAGTATTGAAGGTGCTACTCACCCTGCAAGGCTAAATTAGCTCTGTAATGGTGTCAGGTGTGAAATGAAGGATATAGTGCTCCACAGAAGCCATTTTCTCCTTGTCCAGTGACTGCCACTCTTTAACCTAGGACTCTGATGATGCTTCCAGCTAATTTATTTAACATTTAGATAAGGTGGTTGTGATGATATGTCATGATACTGCCTGCAGTACAAGTGTGTGTTTGTCATGGGGCAGATTGATGATGTCTTTACTGAGACATTTCCTGACTTTGAAGCAGGTGGATTTAGTATGTGCAGGAAGAGCTCAGAGCACTATTATCACCGATTTTTTGATGGAATTCTGTGAAGCTCAGAAGTGTTGGTTGTCACAGGGTTAGCTCACCCCAAAGTAACCAGGCCACCTCCTCACTGTGACCAAACCAGCGGCTCTCTCCAGCAGTCAGCACAGCCCCATCCTCCACAGTGTATGATGCAACAGGGCCTGGTGGCAAATGAGCTTCCCCTGCCATGACCTTTCAGGCCCTTTTCTGCCTGCTCCTGACTCCTGCCAACAAACCCAGGAAAGGGAGGAATTCCTGCATCTCTTGAACCCCAGATGGGTAGCAAACTCTATCACACTCATTGCTCAACTGTGGGTACTCAGTCACATCCCATATGTGGGCTGCTGGGAGATGTACGAGCCCACAGACGCTCCAGGCCTCCATGTCTCGTGGTGATCTGGGGAACACAGCTGCTTCACCATCCTTTGTTTCCAAGAGTGAAGGGTCTGCCTCCATGCCCCTCCTCACTCCTGTGTGTCCAGACTCTGCACAGAGCTGGGAGATACAGAGATGTGCCCTCTTCCCCCACAGAAGCCTGAGCGGCATCAAGGCCTTGCAAAAATAAATTAAAAGGATTATTCCTCATTTATTGCCAGACCATCGAACAGTTAGCAGTGCCCAGGGACTTGCAGCACAATTTTGCTTGGTTACCATGGCAACCACAGCATCAAAATTCCGTCAGCTGTTTCTTAAACAGAGAGAAGACTCAAGATGAAATCCTGGAGATCTGACAGAGATGTTCTTTGTTCAGAAGGGTCTGGCTAGGGTTTTTAGCAAAGGTATCGGGCAGACGGCTCTTTGCTGATATTAAAAGGGACAGCGGGAGAGAGCAGGTTAGGCTGGATGCTGGATTTCAGTCCAACAGTACAGCTGGCTGATTTATTTTAGCAAATAGTAAATTTTCGGATAAATGCATTTTTCAGGGCACCAAACTATTTGTGAATTTAAATCTAATTCAGTGAACAGTTTCAGTCAAAAAAAAAACCCTGAAAACAAAAATTCCATCCGTGTCGAAATAGATTCCTAGATTCTAAAGCCAGAAGGGACCATTGCGGACATCTAGTCTGACCTGCATAGCACAGGCCAGAGACCTGCCCCCAAATAATTCCTAGAGCAGATCTTTCAGAAAAACATCCAATCTTGATGTAAAAATTATCAGTGATGGAGAATCCACTATAACCCTTGGTAAGTTGTTCCATCCCCACTCCAGCGGGTGCTGTAGGGCATCTTTCTAGCTGGCTGGCACCCACCATACAGCCAGGGCCTCTTGACTGTCTCCTCCCCACTCTGCGTCCCTGGCGATGCCACCAAACAGCCTGCATTCAGCAAAAGGGGTTACACCAACAGAATGGAAAAGAAAAACCTGTAGGCAGCTTCTTCCAGGCTATGGGCCCCTCTTACTTCAGAGGCAATATCACTGTCCACATCAGAGGTCAGTGGGCTCCAGTACAAGTCTCAGCTCTTTTCTTCTTCAGCTCAGGGGATCTGCACCTCTTTCTTCCAGGGCAGGTGCTCTGCAGGCTGTCAGCCCTCTCTCCAGGGCCAGAGAAGCTCAGCCTGTTCCCTTCCTAGGGCAGCCCCCATCTACATGGACTTCCTTCTTTAACATCTCTGCCAGTCCTGGAGTGATTTGCAGGTGTGGAAGGGCTGGACCACTCCAGCCCAAAGCAGCTCCTTAACCCCTTCCATCCACTGTGGGGTTTATGTACCCCATCGCAATGCCACGTTAATTTTATTTCATTCCAGTTTTTTAATCAAAATCTTGTGTGGTACCAAACACCTTACAGAAGTCTCAGTATATTATGGCAACACTATTACCTTTATCAACAAATTTGTAATCCCATCATAAAAAGCAAGCAAGTTAGTGTGACAATCAATTTTTCCATAAGCCCATGCTGATTGGCATGAATTACATTACCCTCCTTTACAAAACAAAATGTCTCCTTTTGAAAATGTCACCATAAAGCATTTCGACAGTTCATTTCAAATCGATGTTTTCAACACGTTTCCTTTGACCCAAACAAAATGTTTTCAGCTTTTCGCTTTGGTGAGAATAAACAGCAAAAAAAAAAATCCATTTGTGTTCAAACTAAATTTTTTTTCTTTTTCGGTTTAGCCACTGAACAGAAAAAATCAACTATTCACTCAGCTCTACTCAACAGTTGTCAGCAATTATTCCTGCTCTTAAGACAGAGATCACATATGCAGGAAGAAGATGGGGCGCTGTGGCTGTCAGTCCGAGGAGGTCCCAGAAGCTATATATGCAAAACATCCCCAAACAGATGTAGGTCTAGGCCCATCTCCCCAGTCTGGGCTGACATCTGGCTGGTCTTTGGCCTATCCCTTTGCACACTTGGACAGGGCTGGTAGGGCGGCTCATCCTGCCATGCTGGGTTCTGTGGTTCAGAGTTAACTGGACAAGCTGAGGAGGATAAAGAGGCATGCACAGGAGAGGATGACAGCAGGAATTAAGCCTTTCCCTCCCACAGGCAGTTCACCCAGGGAGGGCACAATGTCTTCAGCAAAAGCCAAGACCCTTCATGCCTCTTTGCTCCAGGTATGAAAGCAGCCAGGCAGGAGTGTGGCAGGAGCAGCAGTGGGGCGTGAGAAGAGCATAAGGTGGGTCTTTGCACACACAGTTTTATAGTAAGCATTAGTCCTGACTAAATTATTATTTGTATTTCAACAGCATGGTGAGGGCCCAGGGCCCCATTGTGCCAGGCACTGTGCAGACATGTCAACAGAGAAACTCCCTGGCCCCAAAAGCCGACAATCTAGATGGACAAAACAGACCCAGGGCGGTACCTATGGCAGGGAGGGTATTAACCTGAAAGCTGCTGCAGGGCTGGTTAGTCGCCTGTTCTGGCCAGAAAGCTCCTGGTTTAGCTGCTCTGCATTACGCTCAGAGTCCTCCAGGAGTCTAACTACACAGAGTGCCAGCTGGAGGATTCTAGCCAGACAGCCGTAAGCCTAGCGCCTCCCAATCCACCCATGGCCATAGGCTTGGAAGGACAGCTATGGTGAGCTTTAGCCAAAGATTCCTCACCTTCTCACCCCAGCCAGGGAGCAAATGGACAGCCAACTAGGGGCCAGCCACCCAGTCACAGCATCCCTCAGCTGATTCCTGGAGCTGCCAGATCACCCTTCCAGCCCAGGGCAATCACTCAGCAACAGCCCTCCCCACTCCAAAAGCTGCCAGAGTTACTTGGGCACAATGCACAGTGTTCCACCCAGCAGCTTGGTAACCAGGCCATTGGTCATTTATGTTTGTTAATAAGGTAATTGCATATTCAGCTGTCACCCATATTAGTCCATTTTTATATAAGCTCTGAATTTCTGAACCGACAGCTATGGTGAAGCAACTGGCCTCAGGTCATACAGCAGGTGAGTGGTGGAGCTGGGAAGAACAGCCAGGTCAGCTGGGCCCAGGTCAGTGCCATGTCCATTGGAACAAATTACTACCAGATACAGTGACTGAAACGTATGGTATGGAGTTAGTATTTTAGGAACACTTGATATTTTCTTCTGAGGCCTGGTCAAAAGATCTGGCACAAGCATGGTCACTAAGGGGTACGTGGGTGACTGTGAGACTTCCGTGTGGATGGAGAATGTTGCAGTGGACATGGCTGCTGGTTGAACCTAGCTAAGGAGAGCTGGAGTGTGGCAGAGCAGCTGGATGCAGGGGGTTAACAGCCAGACCTGCTCAATAGTGAGAATGAGTGAGTCCATGTGCTCAGGGAGAGTCCTTTAAACTTACTTCTGCCTCGTTGCCTACAGAGCAGCCCAGTAGCACTGCCTAGGCAGGTGATGCACCAAGACCCCCTACTCATTGTATTACACCTTGTTCGCTTTACTGTTACCTTCTTCCCCCACCACATACCCTGCTTGTCCAGCTCCCCCAGCCCTTGCTTCTTGTCACAACATAGATACTCTGACCCCCAAAGAGATAGCAAGTTTTCTATTGCATGCCCCTGCCCCCCAGCACCCTGCGTGTTGGCACTCCAATCCCCAACTGGTGCCTCTAGCCACAAATGCCACTGCTGCTACAATAGTATGTGGCTTTGTGGCCTGGAAACCTCCATCCAGCCCAGTTTTAGCAACAGGAATACTGGAAGCAGCACAGAGTCAGAGGGAGAAGCTGCTGGTAAGAGGTGCTGAGACCTGTGTGCATTAGCTGGTTTTTTCGAGTGGAACTGTCTTGCGATCATTTTTGTCACCTTTGTTCCAAGTGACCAGGATTTAGGTCCACATGGTAATTAAGAGAGAAATGTCTCAAATCTATATCAGTGATTTCTCTCCCAACAAGGAACTGCTCACTCGAAAATGACCTAGCAGCAATACTTAATACTTCTGTGGGGCATTAGGCTACCTCTGTATAAACATCACACTCATAATGGCCCTTCGAGGCACAATAAAAGCTCCCCTGCACAGGACCTATCACTCTGAATTACCTGCAAAGCACTAAGCACTCCATAAATTATAATTACCCTGATTCTTCAAATGAGACAGCTTAGACAGGGAAGTTAAGAGATGTGCCAAAGGCCACACAGCCGGTTCCATAGCAAATGATACTAGAACTCCCGAGTTTCTTGCTGACAGCCCATCCACAGTCCATTCAACCATGCTCCCTGCCAACAGTAGCCTGATCTTACATAATGTATGAAAGGATTTTGGGGTAGGCTCCAGGGATTCATTGAGCTACCGGATTTGAAATTTACCACCTTCATTAGTTCAGCTGCAAGACTCCAGGCATCACTAATCTAGGACCATGAGGTCCCGTTGCAGTTTCCGGAATGCCTGCAATGCATTTGCAATAAAAAGCTTTAAGTGGCAATAGATAGAAACCACACAATGCAAGCGCAGAAACCTCAGCAGCTGCTTGAACAGTACCCATTTCAACACTACAGTACAGCAATTATGTCTGGTACCATGACATTCCTGCTGCATTTGTGTTTTGATTTAATTTGGTTATTTTAGTATGCCTGGGAGTGCATGGTGTAGTCAAGTTTCTCTGTGGCTGTTGATCTTTGGTATCTCTATTGTTGCAAAACAGTTTTGTTTCTCATCATGGCCTGCCATAAGAAGGGAATACATTCAGGGGGGAATTTAAAGGTAAAATCTGATGTCCTCAAACAATCTCTTTGGCTTGTGTAATTTCTCAGGACTAATATCAGTCTCCCTGATCTTGCTAGGACACATTAACATTAGAATTCTTCCTTCCCTAACCTACTCACAGTTTCTTGGAGTTATACGCTGGCTCTTTAAAGGGGGCCTGAGGGAGCTGGACACTGATGACTTTCAGTGTGAGCTAGGTAGCTAAATCCATTAGGCTGTGTTGCAAATCCCAGCAATAATGAGAAAAGTGAGAGGAAAAACTATTTTTTCTGAAATCTAACAAGAATGAGACTGGATGAGTTTTCAGTTTAGTTTCCAGGTGTGAATATGGATGGAGCAGGGGATCAAACTCTGCTGGCAACCTATGCTGGAACTCGTGGCTTATACAGGGTGGATTTTCTTCTTCCCCATTAAAAAAAAAAAAAAAAGATTTAAATGTACAGAGTGAGAAAAAGTACCTGTGAGAAAGAGGTTTCATAGCTAAGCAGTTACATTATGGCCATCCCCCAAACTTCAAAAACTCCAAACTCAGGCTCCCCCTACCAAAATCACGAGAGTTTGTTTAATATTATGACAGGTTTCTATTGGTATGCATACTTCCACCTTTTCATGTTCTCTGTATGTATAAATATCTCCTGTCTGTGTGTTCCATTCTATGCATTCGAAGAAGTGGGCTGTAGCTCACGAAAGCTCATGCTGAAATAAATTTGTTAGTCTCTAAGGTGCCACAAGTACTCCTGTTCTTTTTTTAATATTATGTTGTCCAACTTTAGTCTGTCTTTTGATTTGATTCCCTATCCCACCTCACTGTCTGTGTGAGTGCACGCCTGCCTCAGAGTGCACATCCATCTCAGTGTGTGCATGCATGTGCCTGCCTCAGTTTGTGTGTGTATGAGACAAACAATTGGTGTCACCCTAGGTATTGAGAGAGGTGATTCTGGCTCTGCTGCAGCAGCTTTCAGCTTATCTCCAACCCCAGCATTTTCCTGGGTGTCCCCCCAACATCTGACCAGCCCCCAGATCCCACATGAGTTTCTCCTGCAGCCCTTGGGGCTCTTCACCCCCTGCCCCCAATCCTAGGCCTTGGAAGCAGCTGCAGCAGGGTCCTGTGAGAGATTTCAATCCTCAAACCTGAGCCCGAGTGCCCCCAGGCAGTGTTCAGACGACAGCCACAACCCAGCAGCTCACCTCAATCACTGGATGGGACTGCAAAGCTCTAGTTCACAAAGGGCCCCACCCATGAAGCTCCTGATTGGGGAAGACATTCAGCCTCATTGATTGGTTAGGAAGCTGTACTTAAGCCAGAAAGAGGTACAGGAAGTTGTCCAACCAACTGGAGGACTCTCTGGCTGGCTGCTACAGTGGGCCCTAGCCCTATGTACCTGCCTAATGCCTGAGCCCTGCCTCCCTACCTGTTCCTAGTTCATGCCCTCCTTCTCCCAGACCTCCATCTAGTCCCAGTTCCTGCTCTCCTGCCTCACTCCAGGTCCCTGGTCTTATGTCCTACCCCGATACTGATTCCAGATTCAACTGCTCCTGACTCCATCTCTGGTTCTAAGTCTAACCTTTGACTTGGTACTCGACTCTGACCCTGGCTTTGTTCCAAGCTCCTGACTCTAACCATTTGGCCTGAATGCCCATGCCCCAGTCCCTACAGCTTGCTCAGACCACTGTCAACTTCTTTGAATGGGCTCAGCCAAGGACGGACCCAGAGAAGTTCCCCGTACCAGAAGGTGCATGAGCAGGTGATCTGCCTCCAGGCAGACAATCGAGCATTGCAGGAGCAGAACCCGCAGCTGGCCACTGAAAATCAGACATTGCAGGAGCAAATCCATCAACTCCATACACAAAATGCTGTGCTCCAGGCCCACCCATCTGTGCTGTCACCTCAGCTGGGACCTGCTATCCCTCTGTCTGAGTGTTTCGATGGGAGCCCCTCCAAATTCCAAGGCTTCATGAATCAGTGCTAACTCTTGTTCTGCCTTCGACCGCAGCTACATGCTTCCAACCATACAAAACTAGGCCTGGCAGTCAGCCTGATGACAGGGGAGGCATTGGACTGGGCCTCTTCTGTGCTGGAAGCCAACAGTCCAGTTCTGTCCAAATGGGCTGCCTTCCAGCGAGCGATATTGACCATCTTTGACAACCCCAACCACATTCGCTTCACTGAGGCTGCCCTGCGGCAACTCCAACAAGGGTCGGGTATGGCCATTTCCTATAGCCGATTTCCACAGTCTCGTATCAGACACAGAATGGAATGAGGCGGCCCAGTTAGGCCAGTTGCGATGGGGCTTGCGGGACAAGTTTAAGGACGAACTGGCCCAATTCAAGACCGCAGTAGCTCTGGACACTGTCAAAGATCTTATATCTGCACTGAAAACTGCCTGTGGGAGTGCCTGGAAGAAAGAAGAGGAGGTCACAACTGTACCCCCCACTATCGGATTCTGCCTCACCAATTGAACTGATGCAGATAGACCTGACCCGCCAACAACTCCCCTCTGAAGAGAAAGCACTGGTGACGCCTTAACCTGTGTTATGACTGTGGTGAGGTGGGTCATGTAGTAGTAGGATTTTATGTTTGTAGTTTGTATAATTTAGAATGAAGGATAAAGAATAATAATGTAGCATGTATGAAATGTATTGATGCATTATTTGATCATATCCTGCCAGCCAACCTTTTTGAATAGCAGACAGGAATGGCCTAATGGGCCATTTGGTAAAGCCGCATCAGCTGGAATCTGTGTCTGGGCTGATTTCAAGGCAGTAACAGACGTTTTAAGGTCACTGTTTTGTTGTAGGTTTAGTATTTTAAAATAAGTAAAAGAATGCCATAATTGTTTTCTTGTGCATTGCAATTTGATGTTCCTATTCAAAATGTTCTGTGTAAATTAATTCTGTTGTGTGTGTGAATGAGGAATGTATGGGTAAAGAGATAAATGTGAAGGCCATCGCTGAGCCAGATGTATGAGGGAGGAACCAGAAACAGATGCAAAGGCGCCAGGAGACTGCAACACGCCCTTATTGAAATGTGAGAGGAGGGCAGACTGACGACTCTAAAGATGAGACAGGCACCTATCAATGGGGACAAGATAGCTGTGATAAAGAATGAGAAGGACAATTTAAGAAAACAAGCTCTCACCAAACAACAATTGATTACAGCATGATGGTGCAAAACTCATTGGTCCCAATGAAGGAAAATCACTATATAAACAGGGTGCCTTGCCATGAAACTTTGGGTTCGTCCTGCCAAGACTTCCCTGGAACATCATGTCACGACCACAGAACCTGGCTCCTTCCTACTCATGATCAACCTAGCTGGCCACTAGGTTGATCCAGACTCTGGACTGGTAACTATAACATTGACTGGCGGGACAGTGTGCGCGCGCATGCGTGTGGTGTGATTGAATGCATATGCTAATTGTTGTATCTTCAATAAACACAGTGTATTGCCTTTTCCCCTGAAACAGTTCCCATGTGCTTCTTATAAGCATAACATTTTTGGTGGAGAATTGTGAAAGGGAGAAAACATGCATTGTGATTGATGAAAATACTGCTAAATGTTGTTAAAAGGTTATACCATACGCATAAAGTGATCAATCATTCAGGTGTGCACACCCCCGGTCATAGAAGTGCCAGGCGATAGGGGGAGGATTAGAGTCCTCGCTCCTACCCATATGTAGATATGGCACCCCCGAAATAATAGATTCTGACAATGGGGAAGCCTTTGTAGGAGAAATTTTAACAACAATGATACAAGCCTTGGGAATTAAACAAAAGCTCCATATACCTTACTGGCCTCAGTCCTCAGGCCAAGTAGAGCACATGAATTGCACTATTAAGGAAGCTCTCTGGAAGGCAGTAAATCACACGGGAAAAAACTGGCTGGCTAAACTGCTTCTGATTTTGACTGCCACCCACAGCAGTAATAGACTAAGGACAAAAACTCAACCCTTTCAAATTCTGTTTGGACATTCAACGTGCCTAATGATTGATCCTAGTTACCTGGTACAGGGTCAAGAAGAAAGCTGTACTATAACCCAGCATGATTATTTTCGATGGCTAAAGCAGTTACAAGAAGATAAAGCCACCTTCAGTATAGGGTTAATCAGGCCATCGAACACATGAACAACAAAATTCAGAAATAAAAACCCACCAAAGCAGCCCTGTGAGAAACAGGGGAGCGAGTCATGTACCTTAAAATGGGGAAAGGGGGTCACTCACTGGAATCAAAATGGATAGGCCCTTACTCCATAGTGGACCACCTCAGCCCACTGATAACCCATATTGAAAAAGATGAAAAACTGAAATGGGTACATGTTTCACAAATTAAATTGTTTAGATAAATAATGATGTTTGAATTCTTTGCAGACAAGGACATCCCAGAACCTGAGGCACCACAATTTTAATCCACAGAAAATGAGACTCCAGTGTAAGATTTGGCTTTACATGCTTCAGGGAACTTTTAGTGCCCAGATAATTAGAGCAATCATGGGAGAAGATGCAGCTCTCCTTATAAGTCAATATTTTTGGAATAATTCACTCTCCACCAACTACTCAAGGATTCCTACCCGTGATCCAGTGATCCTCATGGAATGGTATGATAAAAATACTAGCCAACTCTTAAAACCCTTAGGAAATACCAATATGTATGCATGGCAAGGGGAAGTGGGACTTGAGGCTCACCTTATAAACACCACAGGAATACCAAACCACTGGGAAATAGGGGTTAAAATAGAGGGTCCCTATGGGGATAGCACCTGGAGTTCCGGCTAACCATGATTATCAGATCAGTGGGATAAGCCTGTTCAGACAGGAACATTACTAACAGTTACTGTGGAGTACTGTCCAATACCCTGGAGTAAATTGGAACCTAAATGTTCACCCTACTCCCTTCCTATTATAATGGCCTGCATAAAAACACATCAACACTCCAATGGCCGACCAAAATGAGATGTAGTAGACACCACACAGGGCCGGCTTTAGCAAGTGCGGGGCCTGATTCGTACTCACCCAGCGGCACTCTGGGTCTTCGGCGGCACTTCTGCAGTGGGTCCTTCACTTGCTCCGGGTCTTCGGTGGCACTCAAGGACCCGCCGCCAAAATGCCACTGAAGACCCAGAGTGATTGAAGGGCCCGCCACCAAAATGCCACCAAAGACCCCCCGGAGCGCAGCCGGGTGAGTAAAAATTAAAAAGGCTCTGGCGGGGGGCCCTCTTAGGTGTCAGCGTGGGGCCCAATTCTGGGAATCGGGCAAATCAGCCTAAAGCCGGCCCTGCGCCATATTAGGAGGAGCTGGATTTGGAGCAGAAATTGTGAACACTGTAGACCTGGAGGTAATCACGAATAAGTTAAGTTTCTTGTCACAGCTGCAAGATAGTCTCATTCATAAGCAAGCAGATAATACTGTGGATTTGGTACAAATAGGTCTGAGAAACCTGAAAGCAACATGAGGAATATGTGTCTAAACACCACCTCCTGGATGCTGTATAAACAACAAATAGTGTTAGGAAATAGAACTGCCTTGGCCATAGGATGGACTGAGATGCAAAATCTTAGTTTAGCATCACTTGAACACAAAATGTTTTGGGTAATATCTGAGAATGTTTGAGTATTAATGCATCTTTTAAAACAACGAAAGAGGTCCTTGTTTGACACCTACAAATATAAAGGGATGCAATATGTTTCCAGCATTGTTAAGCCTGATTTGTTATTAGATGAAATTATTGTTAAAATTGCTCACCAACAATCTGTGGAGACAGAAATATGGAAAGGGAGCCCGCTCCCAATATTGACCATGGGATCCTTTTGGCTACCCCAAATTATAGGTCAGTAGGCTGGGAAAGCGGAGAAATTATTGGACACCCAAGGGTGTATGGAGTGGAGATCTCAGAAATGTGTGTGTTTGTCCCTACCTGTCACCACAGAACCATGCAGCAAGGACGCATCATTGGGATCATTTGTATGGGATGAACTAGAAAAGGTGACTCAGTTTTTACAACAGATACGGAGAGATATAGAGAAGCATATCATTCAAATATTACATGCGAATAGAGATGTGCTAAAAATTCCTAAGTCTGAAAAAGAACTGACAGCCTATCACTGGTACGATGTTTTTACAGGCTGGTCCCCGACCTTTAAGGGCATATTGTCTATTATGTTTCACCCATTACTAGTTGTGTTACTATTGTCCTGTGTTTGTTTGCTAGGAATGTGTTGTATGTGCTGTTGGACAAAAAGAATGTTTGTTAAATTACAACTACGATCTCAATTTGTCTCGGTATATTGCTATGAAATAATTGTAAAAAATATGACCCACTCAAGAATTGTTCTTGAGAGGTCAAAAGGGGGACATGCAGTGGTAGAATTTTATGTTTGTATTTTGTATACTTTAGAATGAAGGATAAAAAATAATAATGTAGCATGTATGAAACGTATTAATGCATTATTTGATCATATCCTGCCAGCCAACCTTTTTGAATAGCAGACAGGAATGGCCTAATGGGCCATTTGGTAAAGACGCATCAGCCAGAATCTGTGTCTAGGCTGATTTCAAGGCAGTAACAGACATTTTAAGGTCACTGTTTTGTTGTAGGTTTAGCATTTTAAAAAAAGTAAAAGAATGCCGTGATTGTTTTCTTGTGCACTTCAATTTGATGTTCCTATTCAAAATGTTCTGTGTAAATTAATTCCGTTGTGTGTGTGAATGAGGAATGTATGGGTAAAGAGATAAGTGTGAAGGCCATCGCTGAGCCAGATGTATGAAGGAGGAACCAGAAACAGATGCCAAGGCACCAGGAGGCTGCAACACGCCCTTATTGAAATGTGAGAGGAGGGCAGACTGACGACTCTAAAGATGAGACAGGCACCTATCAATGGGGACAAGATAGCTGTGATAAAGAATGAGAAGGACAATTTAAGAAAACAAGCTCTCATCAAACAGCAGTTGATTACAGCATGATGGTGCAAAACTCATTGGTCCCAATGAAGGAAAATCACTATATGAACAGGGTGCCTTGTCATGAAACTTTGGGTTCATCCTGCCAAGACTTCCCTAGAGCATCATGTTGCGACTGACAGATCCCGGCTCCTCCCTACCCGTGATCAACCTAGCTGGCCACTAGGTTGATCCAGACTCTGGACTGGTAACTATAACATCGACTGGCGGGACAGTGTGTGTGTGTGGTGTGATTGAATGCATATGCTAATTGTTGTATCTTCAATAAACCCGGCATATTGCCTTTCCCCTGAAAAAGATCCCATGTGCTTCTTATAAGCATAACAACCATGCAACTTCCACTTGGCCCATGAGGAACCCAGTTAGGGTGACTGGATAGAAAGTGTGAAAAATCTGGACAGGAGGTGGGGGATGATAGGTGCCCATATAAGAAAAAAGCCCCAAATATCGGGACTGTTCCCATAAAAACATCTGGTCACCCTAAACCCAGTCCAAAGGAATCCAGAAAACAAGCCAGCCCAGGTTTAGTGAAAGGGGCTAGCCTGAGCATCCTAACAAAATGTCCCTCTGAAACCTGACCTGAGCTCCTGACAGGAATGCACACCAGCCCCTGTCAAGTGGCACCGCATCTGCAAGTACAAATCCTGGGTCATCCCCGACCACTTCCTCCACCACAAGCCCTTATTGACTCAAGCGCAGCAGACAACTGTATCGATGAAGAGACAGTTCCGCCACTACAGATTCCCCTGTGGCCCAAACCAGATCTATCTGGATTTGATAGAGATGATCAACAGTTCCCTCTTTTCCTCTGACTCAGTGGCCACAGAAATCATTCCTCTCAAAGTCAGTATCCAAGGGCATCCAAGAGCCATCCACTCCTCAGATTTCCCTCTGATCCTGGAGTTGAACTTCTCTCAGAATTCTGCCAGCAGCACTGTTTGACCCCAGGAAGTGTCCAGTAGTTCCCCAGAGGTCACATGCCAGGGTAGCTGGCCCTGCAGAGCCACCTGCTGAATCTGGTCTTTGACTTCCATCCAAATACAGTGACTACAAAGACGTCTTCTAAAAAACAGAAAGCAGACACTTTGCTGCCACACAAGGACTGTGATTGGCCAATAGAGCTACACCTAGGAGTAGACATTCTGGCCAGCTGTATATACGCCATATCAGAGCCTGAACTAGGTGCACTACACACATACCTTCAGGAGAACCTAACCAAGGGCTTTATACATAAATCCACTTTGCCTGTTGGAGCATCAGTCCTTTTTGCTTAAAAAAGATGGAAGCCTCTGATTATGTGTGGACTATCGGGACCCAGGTCATGTCACCATTAGAAACTGATACCCATTACCACTAATCCCTGAGCTAATGTACCACGTGAGCACTGCCTACTATACACAAAGCTACCCCTCCGAGGTCATACAACCCCATATGTATTAGAACTGGGGACAAATGGCAGGCCACCTTTTGAAGATGTTATGGTCACTTTGACTATCTTGTGATGTCCTTCACTTTGACAACTGCAGCCACAATGTCCCAGAGCTCTATTAATGATGTACTCAGGGACATCCTGGACCAGTATGTGGTAGCATACCTGGGTGACATGCTTATTCCTTTCAGCCAACACCAAACACCACAGGATGCATGTCCGTTCCCTCCCAAAGAGGCTGCACTAACATGGCCTCTATGTGAAGGTAGAAAAATGTGCCTTTGTTAAGTCGTCCCTAGAACTCCTAGGGTTCATACTATCTCCCACTGGTATTTGAGGTTTTTCCAGCCTCAGAAACCTGGCCAACTACCACGTCAGGGTGCAATGTGAGGGAGCACGGGGCCCAAGGCAGTACTCAGATCACAGCCACCACCCAGCAGCTCACCTGAACAACTGATGGAGAAGGCCAACAAAGCTCTAGCTCACAAAGGGCCCTTGTGACAGATTTTGTTACCAATCTACCTGAGGCATTTGGTGATCAGGCTGAAGCCACAGGATTTTTAGGGGAGGAGATGATGAAACACACCAAGGGTCTAATTTAAAGCTTTATTAATAAAATAATAAAATAACAGTGGAGAGTGAGGGGTGCTCCCCACGTTACTTAGAGGAAGGAAGAAAGATTAGTGCCTCAAGCCCTAAACCACTTTTATACTTACACACGCTTTACCCTAGGCTGGCTGAGCCTGGGTGTAACATAAGAAGAAGAGAGGGGAAGGGTGGACAGCGGTTTTGTTTTGGACATAGGTTATTTGGAAATCCGCTGTGATTTTCGAATTGCTCCAGCTTTTTGGAGGGTTTTTAAGTTTAGGGTGTCTTTGGGGGTGTTTTGCTTCGTGACCTTTGTGTTTCGTGTTTTTTGTACCAGGTTTTTGTGGTTTTTAAACTAGAATTTGTTGGGGGGGGTGGGTTGTTTGTTTTTTTTGTGCTGGCCTTTACTTGCTTTGCTTGTTATGGACTGCCTTTGCAGGTTTGCTTAGCTGCATTTTTTTTTTTTTAATGGCTGATTGGTGAATTCTGCCCCCTCCCCCTCTTTTTTGGCAGACAGATGAGAGTTAGATGTGTGTTGTGGCCTTGAGAGGGCCGGAGTTAGCGTTTTATTTTTAGGCCTAGCAGGCGCATGGAGTTAATCCGTTTTTTGCTCTTTTTTTTTGGTTTTATGTGAGCTGCAAAAGAATTTTTTATTTTACATTATTTACACCTTTGACCCTTCCCAAAATGTCCTGTGATGCTTGCAATAGTCTTAGCAATATACAGTGCTGATTTGCCTTCCCAGGGGACTCCCTTGGGCCACTGGGGTGTGACAGTCCCCCCGTTAGCCCCAAATCAACATTTTGTTGGGAGGGGTTACCACTTAGCTTTTTAATTTTTTTTTTTTAAACGGTGGCAAGGGTTACTGTTGGTTTTTTACATAAACAGCGATATAAGCATGCACTAAATTATTAGAGCAGCAACACTTGCATACACAAGCCAATAATGATTTTTGGCTTTATTAGTAACATAGCGTAACATATCCCCTCATTGACATAGATGCCCCCTCCAGATGGCTGTTGCAAAGGCAGCTTTTTTAAAGTTGGATGTGTGTTGCAACACTGTGAAGGAGGAGACATTTGTCTGGAATACGGAAAGTTGCTTTTGGTTGTGTGTTAACGGGAGGAACACATTGGGTGTTATTTATGAAAAATTAAACATAACATAATTAGAAACATTGACAGTTTGTTGCATAACAGCAGGCCAATACACTGAAAAAATTTGTGTTTGTGATTTTTAACAGCAAGTAGAGAAGCACCCTGGGGTCGGTGGTTCTCCAACCACATGCTGAGGTATTGGTAAACAGATATGTTGCAGTGGGGGCATATTTTGATGCCTTTCCTTTTCAACAGATGTGCTGACCCACCTTATAAAAGCAGCTTGGCACTGCCTTTTTTTTAATACACCATTAGAGAGAGGTTATAGGCCAGAATTGCCAGGTGTTACCCTCTGCAATTTATATGTGCTGATAGTTCGGGGACGCAGTCAGCACATACCGCTTGGCCGTGTTATTTAGGGCAGCCACCGCTTTTTACATGTTGTGATGGACTACCCAGTCTCAGAAGCAACCTGCCCAAAGACTTGGTTGGATTTTTATAGCAGGGGCCCATACTTTTTTTTAATGGGGCTGAAGGCCATGAAGGAGCAGGCAGAAGTGAGCACTCTATTTCCTGCTGGGACAAACAAGCAACCCCTCTCCCTGCAAGTCAGTCATCACGGTTTTTACGGTGAAGGCCAGCTTTGGGCTGGCAGAGGTGAGCACCCGCTCTATTTCCTGCTGGGACAAACTATTTACATGTATGATGTTCCAGAGGGAAAGGAACCAGGTAGTGGCCTTTTCCGTTTTGAAGGGGCCAAGCTTGTGAGCCAGCATGGAGATGTCCGCCAGGCCCAGCGGACTCTGAATTCTGGCTGTAACACGCTGAGTCTGGACCCAAGCCACCTCTTGAAGTTGTTTAGTGGACCTCTCCTTGGTCTTAATGAGGGCCGCTGTGGGGGTGCAACAAAATCCACCCACCCTTGGGGATCCTCGCAAAGGGAGAAATCAAAGTCCTCACATGGGTCACCTGACTCATCCCCGTGAGGCTCGCCACCTGGACCAAATACACGGTCAATTGATGTTTTAACTGATCGATTTCCTTTTCATGGCGAGCACATTGGTAGGCTGCTACATTGGCTCCTGCCTATTTGCCTGGCTCTGGACCCCTGTCTCCCAGCCTGTTCCTGATTTCTGTCCTCCTTATCCCAGACCCTAGTTTATTCTCAGTTCCTGTCTCACTCCAGGTCCCTGCTCCTACATACTGCCCCCAATGTTGACTCTATCCCTGACCCTGGCTTGGTACCTGACCGTCTCCGGCTCAGAACTTTGGCTTGGCAATCTGCCTCTGACCCAGCTCCATTTCCAAGTGCCTGACCCTAACCATTAGACATGACCACCCATCCCCCGGTCCCTACAGGTCCCTTCCCTCCAGGCCTAGTGTTGCAGGGAAGGCGGGCGGGGAGGAGGCACAGAGCATAGTGAGCCATTGCTTCTGAGAGAGAAGGCCAGGAGGGAGCACAGGGCAGACTGATGCATTGCTCATGGGGGCGGGGGGCAGGAGGGAGCACAAAGCAGACTGACCCATAGCTCATGGGGGTGGGAGAAGAGGGAGTGGGCTCTTTCTGCTCTCTCCTTTCCCCTCCCATCCTGTGAGAATGGTATCTGCTTCTCCCCACCACTCCCTGACCCAAAATTTCTCTGGGCTGCCACCCTACGCAGGGCAGGGCAGGGCTGAAATGCCCAAGAGAGCAGGTGCTCCTGGTGTCACTGCAAGATGGGCAGAATTCCCCCATGCTGGATGCAACACTTTCTGAGTTAGAGACCTGGCATCGATAATGGTTAAAAATTCTAAGGGTGTTTTACTTCTCCAGCACGTCACTCAGTTTGAAGTCCCCCACGATCACAGTGTTTCTCCCTACATGCTGTAGATAGGGGCACAAGGAGATGGACATCCTGTTCCCTAGCACAGTGGTTTTCAAACTTTTTTCATTTGCTGACCCCTAAAATATTTTGATGGAAGTGCAAACCCCTTTGGAAATCTTAGGCATAACCTGAGGACCCCCAGGAGTCAACAGAACCACAGGTTGAAAACCGCTGTTCTATGGTAATGACAACCTTTTGCAGACCCCTTAGACATAGTATGGGGCGACCCCAGGAGTCAGCAGACCACAGGTTGAAAATCATTACCTTAGCATGATTCTGTAGTCTGTAGCAGATACCAATTAATGCCCCATCTTGCACTTTATCTGCGAGGACACAGATCCATAAGCATTCAAGAAAGTTTTCTTCCAAGTTATCAGAGACTCAGAAACAGGTAATGCCATTTTTGACAGAGTGCCACTCCCGCTCCCCTTTTGCCCACTCAATCCTTCATAAATAGGTTATAACCATTGATTTAAACATTCCAGTCATGCAAATCATCCCACCAGGTTTCACTAATACCAACTAGAGAGAATTTATGCTCATTAATGAGCAATTCCAATTCCTCTCATTTGTTACCCAGGCTCCAAGCATTGGTGTATAGGCTATTCAATAATTTCTTCTCCATATTCTTTGATTTCTTAGTCAAGTTTGTTCTCAACATCTCAATTTTGTGCTGAGTGCTCATATTTTCCCTCTTTTTACCCTTTCCTTTTACTGTTAGTTTAATTGTAAAGTAGAGGGGCACAGATTCTGTGTGAGACATCCAGACAGTGCGGAAAAGAGGGACTGCTAGATTGTCATGGGAGAAGGGGGCTGACCCAAAGAAATGGGGGTTGAGGCTGTATATAATTTCTTAAAGTGAGATCAAGATATACATCCCTTGTGGAGTCTGGGGCTAACACAGACACACATGGCAAGTGGTGCCAAAATCATGCGTGTTCTGAGCCACTGAGATATATACATGCAGTGTGAAACCCTCTCTGGTAAGAGGCAAAGGGACCTTGTGCAATAGCTACAGCCAAACAGTCATTAAGGGGATTGTCTGCAGATGCCTCAGATCTTTTTGTGACTCCTTTGTGATTCAGAACAGCTGCATTAAAGTTAATACCCAGGCTCCTCTGGCATACCTGGGAGAACAGCTTTGGACTAGGGCTTTCCCAGGTGAGGGGCACTAGCCACAAAGAATGAACAGTGTTTTTAAGCAGACAGGATCAGGAGAGCGGTGACAGCCTGAGATCTCTGCAAAGGGGACCTGACAATGTTTGTGACCACTTTTGGTCCAGGTAAACAGAGCATGTGTCTATCCGATAAGTAAATATGAAAACATCTTGACTGTGTAACCCATTTCTCCTCCAACAGGAAACTCACCTCCTGCCAGGCCCCCAAATCTGCACCACTTGGCAACTGGACAGCAATGCATCTCATTGTCTCTAGGTGCACTAGAACCGCTCGGAAGAACCAACCACTCTTAAGACCATAGATAGGTAGAAAAACCTTTCTGCGTCCTTAAACAAATGACAGGTACAGCTGCATATTAAAACCAACAGTTGGGCAATTGATTCTGCCTTCTCTTACCTGCCAAGACCTGAGAAAGCAGTCTGGGTTTCCCTAGCAACAACAATTGATGTTACATCACAACTGCTCTTTCGGGCCTTTTTTGCCTTCAAATGCTGAGCAAATTCCAAAACTGGCATCCTAGGCCACAAAGTAAAAAATAGAAAGAGGCGCCTTCAGCAACATTTCAGCCCACCACCCCTGCTCACACAATTGGGAAGGAAAGTACAACACTGTTGAAGGGGCATGGATCTAGCATAGCATTTCTCAAATGCAGCCACTAGGGGCCTTTCATATGATCACAGTCTCCTGGGTGGTGATTGGGGGGGGCGGGGAAGCAGTGTTAACAAACATACAAATATCACTTTTTACAGAAACAGACTCACTAGCTAGCAAGTCTTTTAAGAAAGAAAGAAAGAAAGAAAGAAAGAAAGCACCTTATTTGTTTCTGTTCGGTTTAGATCCAGTAAAGAATAGAGACAACTGCACATCATTTTTATTGTTGAGTCTGTAATAAAAACCTATATAAATAAATGACAATGAGTTGGACATGGATCTGTGCATATGTATTTGTTTTTCCTAAAGTTAATTAACTATTTTAGGGAAAACTGTCAGAGTGGCCACCAGCAAGAGTTGGTGGCTGCACTCCGAGGCCACCAAAAATTTTCCCGTGATCCCCCCGATCTAACACATCCTCCTGGTGCCTCTCCAATCTACCAGACCTAGCATGAGCTTTGCCAGCACAAGTATGCCTTATGACAAGTCAGTGGGAAAGTGAATTATTCCCCGATGACCCATTTTCCACCAATCATACAGCAGGATAGCCTGTCAGTTCAGCCTCTTCTCATTAAAAGAGCCAACATTAACAGCAGCCAGATTTTCTGAGCAGCTTTCACTTCACAGCTTTGCTGGCTGAATAAATATGACAGCATGAGACATTAATATTCGATATTTATTGATTTCTGTATTCCCAAATTATCCAATTACACGGGTTCACCAAAACAAGGGGGTATTCTTTACGAGCTGCAGCCTGCATAACTTCTGCACAAAGCAGCAGAGTGAGCGAGTTTGCACTGTTTTTCAGGCTGTGTGTTCAACAACATAAATGGTTGCACAAGGATTTTTGCATGTTAATTTTAATATTTTAAATACTGAAATATAAAAGACATCAGGCAGGGTGGAAGCAGAAATGGCAGCCAGGGTTGGAGCAGAGCCCTGGATTCTAATCTTAGGCAGCTCCTGATTTACCATCAGACCCTTTGGGCAAGTTACCCAGCCTCTATCTGCCTCAGTTTCCTCACCTGTAATATTTACCGGCTTCATTTGCGAAGCTTAATGTTTCCAAGGCACCTTGAAACTCTTGGATAAAGAGACTGTATAGATAGAGTATTATTATTAAGAATTTCAAATTAAGGAACAAACCAGCCAGCCCTACTCAGCCAGCTAAATCATAATCAGCCAATAATCAGCTTTCCTATATTTGGGAGCACAAATGCCAAAGTACAAATGCCAAGTCTCCTTAAGAGCATTGCAGCTGTTATGCTGGCAGCACACAGAGAAGTTAGAATAGTTTGTTTTTATCTTTCTGGAAGGTTGCATTAAAATCCAGAAAGTTAACACAGAGAGAGAAACCAAGCTGCTCCCTAAGGAGTGAGACACAACTCAGCACACATTCTCGGCTGGCTCTTTGCAGGCTGTCTGCTGAAAAGAGACACAGGCCACACACTTCCCTATAAAGCCCCTTAGTCTGCAAGCCGGACCAGGAAACCCCCTGAGAATGTCAAGTTATAGCTTATAATTTTAACAGAGTTTTCAACACACCACACTTACCAGTCAGTCACATGACCATCTCAGAGTTACTCTTTGAGTCTTGGCCATTGGGGTACTTGTGGCTAGTATTTCACTGTGCACTTAGCAACACCTAGAGCAGAAGCTGAAACTGCTCTGGAAAGTGACTGTAAAAAATAGCATCTAGGGTTTCATATTTTTTGCCCCTCAGAAACACCAGAGCAAAATGTGCTCAGTTTACACCTAAAGATGTTGTTTGCTGACAAACATGGGAGTTGCCAGCTGAGCTGGGTTCTTTCTGGTTTATGCATCAGCAGAAACACAAGACTCCACATTCAGAAATGTATGAACAAACTTATTGATAATGCATGAGCCAGAGTAAAACTATTGCTGTGTGGGCTAGGCTGAGCTAACTGGAGCAAAACAACAGAGAGACTTTTTAATCACTGAAGTAAGTAGGTGGGACTCTGAAGACACACCGGAGCAGGTTTGTGAAGTAAAAAGGGTCATTTTTGTATACTTTTTCAGACACCAGAATCTCAATCAATGATTCGTGTTGTCTGATGATGGCAAAAATCTTCCTTGTGTAGCCATGTGTCCAGTCCGGCCACAAGAAGCGGGCTTCTCGGTGATTCAAATATTGGGCTTTGTGGGTAGGCCCCGTTGATGCCAATTATGGCTGCTTGTCATGTATGTGGCTCATGAGTGGCAAGGGCTGGATGATGGTCTGTTCAACCATTTGCACATTTGCTTGTTCAATAAAGAATCTGAGGTTTGTTTTCTTTACCAAACTCTTGCCTGTGCGGTCACCTGCAGCCTCCTGGCTCTGGAAAGTCTAGTTAGCTGCTCAGGCTGGAGGGTGATGGGGAACTAATTGCAGATAAAGTCACAGCTTTATCGGGAGCTGGTGATTTATGTGCCCACATTCTCTTCCTCAAAAACCGAGATGTATCACCGGATGACCTGGCCCTTTAAAAAGGGGTGAGGCTCAACCTCACCTGGGCCATGTTTAGCTCATCTCCTCAGGGCAAGGCAATAAGAGTTTAGGGTCACATATGACTAAGAACCAGGGCTGCTGGGATGGACAGCCTGTCCTGCAGGAGAGAGACTCCAGGGACAGCAGATCCATGAGCCCTACTGAAGTGCCATGGAACAACAAAGAAAAGGCTACTGGGAAGGCCTTGGCTAGGAGTGTAGGGCGTTGTCTTGGGAAGGAAAAACAGGCTGGTTTGGGTTGTGGGTTAAGCAGTCCAGTTACTGAGAGTCCAAGGGCTGGAGACCTGTAGTAGGGGGTCGGTGTGAGCCCTACTTGCCACCATCAGCCTGCTCCCCCTGTTACCAAGGGGAAGAAGGAATTAGCAGGAGCCCACTAGGGCAGCTAAAGATTATTAAAAAGAATGGCCCCACAAGGAAAAGTTGTGCCGGGTGAGAGCCTGGGGTAAAAGGCTACTCGTTTCCCATAAGACTCTGATTTACTTTGGAAGGAGTGAGATCGCTGACCCTGCTGGAGAACTCATAGCTGTACCATAGAATCATAGAATATTAGGGTTGGAAGGGACCTCAGGAGGTCATCTAGTCCAACCCCCTGCTCAAAGCAGGACCAAGACCAACTAAATCATCCCAGACAGGGCTTTGTCAAGACTGACCTTAAAAACCTCTAAGGAAGGAGATTCCACCACCTACCTAGGTAACCCATTCCAGTGCTTCACCACCCTCCTAGTGAAATAATGTTTCCTAATATCCAATCTAGATCTCCCCCACTGCAACTTGAGACCATTGCTCCTTGTTCTGTTATCTGCCATCACTGAGAACAGCCTAACTCCATCCACTTTGGAACCCCCTTTAGGTAGTTGAAGGCTGCTATCAAATCCCCACTCACTCTTCTCTTCTGCAGACTAAATAATTCCCTCAGCCTCTCCTCCTAAGTCATATGCCCCAGCCCCCTAATCATTTTCATTGCCCTCTGCTGGACTTCTCTCAATTTGTCCACATCTCTTCTGGTATGGGTGGACACAATACTCCAGGTGTGGCCTCACCAGTACCGAACAGAGGGGAATAATCACTTCCCTTGATCTGCTGGCAATGCTCCTACTAATGCAGCCCAATATGCCATTGGTCTTCTTGGCAACAAGGGCACACTGCTGACTCATATCCAGCTTCTCGTCCACTGTAATCCCCAGGTCCTTTTCAATAGAACTGTTGCTTAGCCAGTCAGTCCCCAGCCTGTAGCTGTGCATGAGATTCTTCCTTCCTAAGTGCAGGACTCTGCACTTGTCCTTGCTGAACCTCAGATTTCTTTTGGCCCAATCCTCCAATTTGTCTAGGTCACTCTGGACCCTATCCCTACCCTCCAGCATATCTACTTCTCCCCCAAGCTTAGTGTCATTTGTGAACTTGCAGAGGGTGCAACGAATCCCATTATCCAGATCATTAATAAAGATGTTGAACAAAACCAGCCCCAGGACCGACCCCTGAGATACTCCACTTGATACCAGCTGCCAACTGGGCAACAACCTGTTGATCACTACCCATTGAGCCCAAAAATCTATCCAGCTTTCTATCCATCTTATAGTGCATTCATCCAATCCATACTTTTTTAACTTGCTGGCAAGAATACTGTGGAAGACCGTAACAAAAGCTTTGCTAAAGTCAAGATTTATCACATCCACCACTTTCCCCATATTCACAGAGCCAGTTACTTCATCACAGAAGGCAATCAGGTTGGTCAGGCATGACTTGCCCTTGGTGAATCCATGTTGACTGTTCCTGATCACTTTCCTCTCCTCCAAGTGCTTCAGAGTGGATTCCTTGAGGATCTGCTCCATGATTTTGCTGGGGACTGAAGTGAGGTTGACCAGTCTGTAGTTCCCCAGGTTCTCTTTCTTCCCTTTTTAAAATATGGGCACTACATTTGCCTTTTTCCAATCATCTGGGACCTCCCCCGATCGCCATGAATTTTCAAAGATAATGGCCAACAGCTCTGCAATCACATCACCCAACTCCTTTAGCACCCTCGGATGCATTAGATCTGGACCTATGGATTTGTGCATGTGGAGTTTTTCTAAATAGTCCTTAACCTGTTCTTTCACTACTGAGAGCTGCTCACCTCCTCCCCATACTGTGTTGCCCAGTGCAGCAGTCTGGGAACTGACCTTGTCTGTGAAGACCGAGGCAAAAAAAGCATTGAATACTTCAGCTTTTTCCACATCATCTGTCACTATGTTGCTTCCCTCATTCAGTAAGGTTCCCACACTTTCCCTGACCTTCTTCTTGTTGCTAACATACCTGTAGAAACCCTTCTTGTTACCCTTCACATCGCTTGCTAGTTGCAACTCCAATTGTGCCTTGGCCTTCCTGATTACACCCCTACGTGCTCTAGCAATATCTTTATACTCCTCCCTAGTCATCTGTCCAAATTTCCACTTCTTGTAAGCTTGCTTTCTGAGTCTAAGCTCACCGAAGATTTCACTGTTAAGCCAAGCTGGTCACCTGCCATATTTCCTATTCTTTCTGCACTTCGGGATGGTTTGTTCCTGCGCCCTCAATAAGACTTCTTTAAAATACAGCCAGCTCTCCTGGACTGGTCCTGTGATGCACTGAAGGCTCATGCATAAGGATTCTCCAAAGGCCAATCAGCCTAGGACAGGCACAGTATGTGAAGCAGCAGCAAGGCTTGGAGGCAGAGTGAGTTCAGGGTGTGTCTGAGTTAAGTTTTCCAGTGATAACCAAGTAGCATGAAAGCAGAATCACTTTCCAGTGGAATCCTGGCACGGAGGAGGTGATGGTGTCAGTTACTTACAGAATCTGCTCAGTGTCTTTGAAATTCTGGCTCTCCAATCACACAGGGCTGTCCTCTCCATTCACCTAGCTCTGATTTGGCAAAGAAAACTGCAGGTTAAATGTAGGCCTTGATCATAAAGGGTCTTGGGACCAACCACACTACTTCAGCTGTGTATCCTCACCTTTAGGGGCATGTGTACAGTACCCCCCTCATGCGCGATGCAGCATTGCAGTGTCTTCACTTCTTTTATCCCCCCTCTGGCCAGTTCCTTGACCTGCAACAGCCTTTCACAGCCTACGTCTTCTCCCAGTTCCCGGTCAGGGTGTTCTGTGGCTGGGCCCTGCGGCCAAGTCACATGAAAGTCTAAACACCTTCTGGGGCAGCACAGACAAATCCCAAATGAAAGTCCAAACAAATCTGCAAACTAACAACCCTTTGCTGTAGCTCCCTTACCAGTCCTCCCTCAGGGCTTCTCCTGCAGCCTCCTATCTTGCTCCTGTGGAGTTCTTACTCTATTGCAGGGGCAGGCAACCTATGGTACGCGTGCCGAAGGTGGCATGTGAGTTGATTTTCAGTGGCACTCACACTTCCCAGGCCTGGCCACCAGTCTAGGGGGCTCTGCATTTTAATTTAATTTTAAATAAAGCTTCTTAAACCTTTTTAAAAACTTATCTACTTTATATACACCAATAGTTTAGTTATATATTATAGACTTATAGAAAGAGACCTTCTAAAAATGTTAAAATGTATTACTGGCACCCAAAACCTTATATTGGAGTGAATCAATGAAGACTCGCACACCACTTCTGAAAGGTTGCCAACCCCCTGTTCTATTGTATTCAGCGTGTTAAAGCATTTCCCACAGCTCCTCTTCACCAGAGAGACTTGTTGCCTCTACAGCCTCAACTCTCTATCCAAGTAAGCCCCCTCTGACTACTTATAGGGCTTAGCTCTACCCCCTCTAATCAGGAGACTATGGCTCACCCCTCAGGTGCAGAGCATGACTAACTGGGTTCCTGCCCTTGCCTGGCAGGTGATAGGGGGTTTATGCCCAGTCACAAGCTGACATTGCAAAGGAGCACGGAGTTTCATCACTTAAGCAAAACTAGAAATAAACTTATAGCAAGCACCATAAGACTACTTAGAGACTTTCAGAGAAACAGGAGTGTTTTAACTACCCAGCACTTCCCATACTGGTAAAAGATGTTCTGTTCTGTATGGGTATTCATACCACTCTCATCACCACAGTAGATGCATTGTATGACGTGACCGACATTTGTTTATGGTTCGTTCTCTTGTTCACTCTGTCTGTAGGAGAATTCTATTTTGGTAGGGTTTTTTAAATGTACACGTGGTGTTTTTATTGGAGAAAGCAAGCCAAAGAAATGTGCCTTGAACTTGGGACTCAAATGTTGAGCTTTGTGATGGTCCTTGGTTCTTGTGGGAGTCTGTTCCAGTTGAAAGTAACGGAGGAGGAGAAGGACCTTGGAGTATTGGTTGATTACAGGATGACTATGAGCCGCCAATGTGATATGGCCATTAAAAAAGCTAATGCAGTTCTAGGATGCATCAGGCGAGGTATTTCCAGCAAAGATAAGGAGGTATTAGTACCATTATACAAGGCACTGGTGAGACCTCATCTGGAATACTGTGTGCACTTCTGGTCTCCCATGTTTAAGAAGGATGAATTCAAACTGGAACAGGTTCAGAGACGGGCTACTAGGATGATCCGAGGAATGGAAAACCTGTCTTATGAAAGGAGACTCAAAGAGCTTGGCTTGTTTAGCCTGACCAAAAGAAGGCTGCGGGGGGATATGCTTGCTCTATATAAATATATCAGGGGGATTAACGTTAGGGAGGGAGAGGAATTATTTAAGTTTAGTACTAATGTAGGCACGAGGACGAATGGGTACAAACTGGATATTAGGAAGTTTAGACTTGAAATTAGACGAAGGTTTCTAACCATTAGGGGAGTGAAGTTCTGGAACAGCCTTCCGAGGGAAGTAGTGGGGGCAAAAGACTTATCTGGCTTTAAGACTAAGCTTGATAAGTATATGGAGGGGATGTTATGATGGGATAGTTTAATTTGGGCAATTGATCTTGGATTATCAGCAGATAAGTCTGCTCAATGGTCTGTGAGGGGATGTTGGATGGGATGGGAACTGAGTTACTGCAGAGAATTCTTTCTTGGGTGCTGGCTGGTGAGTCTTGCCCACATGCTCAGGGTTTAGCTGATCGCCATATTTGGGGTCGGGAAGGAATTTTCCTCCAGGGCAGATTGGCAGAGGCCCTGGAGGTTTTTCGCCTTCCTCTGCAGCATGGGGCATGGGTCACTTGCTGGAGGATTCTCTGCAGCTTGAGGTCTTCAAACCACAATTTGAGGACTTCAATAACTTAGACATAGGTTAAGGGTTTGTTATAGAAGTGGATGGGTGAGATTCTGTGGCCTGCATTGTGCAGGAGGTCAGACTAGATGATCATAACGGTCCCTGTCTGACCTTAAAGTCTATGAGTCTATGAGTCTAGGACCAGCCCCCAGGAAAGCTCAGGCATCCACACAGATGAGCTGCACCCTTGTGGTATAGCTCCAGTGGGCCAGAGAATGGAGCTTTTGACCCAGGCTTCATTCCAGAACCTTAGACTATTTTAGACATCATGGGCCCAGGCCATTGAGAGAGAGAGAGGGACCTTCAACTCACCTCAGTATTCAAGGGGCAGCCAGTGTAGAGCTCAGAGAAGGTGTGATGGGCTCATGGTAGCCCACATGAGGGAGAAGATGTGTTATAATATTTTATAGAGAGAAGTTTTCCTAAGTGCCGAAGGTTTCGCAGCCAGGTATATCACATGGCTGTAGTCCAGTTGGGAAGTGACAAACATGTGAATAACGAGGCCAGTTGATTGTCTTTCACGATGGGATGGAGTTTCTTAGCCAGGCAGAGATGATAGAAAGCATTATTGGGGGATGCTGCTATGTGAGAGCTCAGCATCAGTGTGGAATCCAGGAGCACTCCTAGACTGCAGACTGAACTGACCAGTTGCAGGTATAAGCCTGCCACCACAGGAGGCTGCACTATGGCTGCAAACTCAGCAAAACACTTTCCTCTGCCCACCAACACAGTAGCGTAGCTGGGGGCAGCAGGGGGAGCGGCCGCTCCCCCCAAGCACATTCACCAAAAGTAGCAACTTTCCGTGCAGCCAGCACTGGGCTCCAGAGCTGGGTTTTGCTGGCTCTTGGCTCCGCATCACCCTCCCACATCCCCAGCCCGGCTCACTCCAGGGCTGCAGGCGGTGGCAACTGGTTGCCTGGCTCCCCAGCGATGAGGAGGAGGAGGCTCCTGCCCACCCGCAGCAGTCCAGCTCTCGCAGCCAAACCCCGCTTGGCACACGCTGCCCAGGCAGGGGTGGGGTCTGCTGGGAGGGGAAGGGGTGGCAGTGCAGCACCCCAGTGCAGCGGAGGGAGGGGCACTGAGGAGCAGCAGCAGGTGTGTGGAGGCAGCTCGTCACTGCTGCAGGTTGTTGAGGGATAGAAGGGGACTGAGCACTCAGGACAGGGCGAGGACTGAAGGTAACTGCTTCTAATGCCCCCCCCCCCCCCGCCTCCTTTACACACACACACACGTATAAGAAGTTAAAATTGGAAATGTAGTTTTGTGAGGCCTGTATTTATAATTTTTTTCACTGTTCAGAACGCAACCTGTTTCCCACAAACTAGAAAAAAACACAGTTGCGTAGGGGAGATGGAATTTTTTTGGTGTGAAAAAAGTATTAAAGGCTTAATTTTTCAAATAATGACACAATTGATTAATATGGAAGGTAATGACTGACTTCTGCCTCATTGGCTCAGTTTCTTAAGAGTTTTTTAGATCACAATGAAAGAGAATTCAGAGTAGTTCAGAAAGATTGTTCATAAACATGATATGTTCTTGAACTAAAACTAAATCTGATCTAACATAAAAAAAGTTCTCTTAACTTAATGTTACCTAGAACGTCAGCATTTTAGGAAAAGAGTTTAAGCAATGCAATCATTCATTAACTCAGTAATAATATTGGCTTACAGACTCTGTCTGTACAAAGTTGTAAAAACACATAACTGATTTTAAACCCCCTTTGCCTTTTGCCTTTCTCCTTTCATTGCAGTCCTTGATCTTGGTGACAAATCTGTAGAGAATTACGAAACTGGTCTAGGCGAGAGAATGTCTCACTATAAAACACTGGAAAGCTGTGTATATGTTGGAGGCTACTATATACTGGCATTGATCTATGTGCAGAACTCTCATGGACATCACTGGTTTTGTGCAAAAATTTAGGATAGAATGATTTTTTTTTTAAAGCAAGAAATACTTTAGTGCATTCTTTTATACGCAAAGCGTACTCATTTCCAGGAGAACCAGAAGTGTGACAGATTCTGTGGATCAGATACAGGGCTGTATCTAAACTGTGCTTAGTGCAGCTTGTGAAAGAAAGAGGGGTAAAGGTGCTTTAAGGTGCCAGTTGTGTCTCCTCAGTCTCACTGCTGACTAGCTGCACACCCAGTGCTCAAAACCGCCTGCTAAATGCTTCAGCCATGCCACTTTTTCACTTAGCTATAGCCTGAATAGTGGTGACCAGGAATGGGGTGTGGGGGGGGAGTGCAGCAGATGCAAATTTGAGGGGAATATTCTCTTGGCCAGATTCTACTGGGTTTATGGTGCTTTGTGCTATGGACTGGAGCAAAGTGGCTGATGAATAACCAGGAATCTGGTTAATAATTATTCTCTAAATTCAGCTTTCTTCTTTCTCTCTCTGTGAATTATCACTAATTCAAAATAGTAGTGTGCAAGTTGACTGGATAATGGCAATGGCATAATCTCTTGTTATAACACTGTAAACCCTACTATCTGATTTTTATATTAAACACTTACTATATGTAATACAATAAATACGACAGAAACAAAACCTAGGAAAACTTTATTCTTTCTGTATCTTATTTAAAGTTTTCCAGTAATCTCCTCTTGCTTTAGAATGCCTCATGCGTCACCCATACTGTTTGCAATAGGATTCAGCCTGTGGCTTGGCTGCTGACTCTTTACTGCTTCCTGAAGAGCTGGGAGCTCAATATTCATCTCGGATAGATACTATATGCAGAAGCACTACTCTGTATATATTGCAGGGGGAGTGGGGATTATTGACCTTGTGTATATGTAACGGTGTTTGGTGTTTGTAAGACAAGGTATAATAATCACGCTTCCAAATTGCAATGAACTGTGGAAAAGTTCCTGTTTGGTTTGAGAGATGTTACTTATACCGAGATACACTCCCCTTCCCCACCCCCAGCCCTACGCATGCTGACTTGGGAATATCACTGCTGTAGTGTTAGCTTTTAAGAGAGTTTCACATGCACCACTTCTAGTAGTACGGTAAGTGAAAACAAGCTACAGTACATTGGGACATTAATACTCTATTACAGTGTTTGTATTAGCATATTAAAAGCGATAACACTTAACAGACCAGTATATCCAGGACATTACTAGCACACCTTTCACCCACCAATACCTAGTAGTTGCACTGTTATCTCCCATAGTTACTTACATTGCAGCTTTTTTTATTAAAACTAAATTGGGAAGAAAGACTGATGATTCAGAACTTGTTTAATGGTTACTTTATTGCTAAAGGGTGTAGTGGGGTGTAGGCTTGGAGGGAGGAAGGTTTTTATGATGTAGGCAAGATCAGGTGTTTTATCCAAAACCAGAATATGAATGGTGCTGGCAGGGCCGGCTCCAGGCACCAGCATTCCAAGCAGGTGCTTGGGGCGACAATCTGCAAGGGGCAGCAGTCCCTGTGTTTTTGCCCATAAGCAGTGCGCCGAATTGCCACCGCAGATGGCAGGGGCAATCTGCATGCCGTTAGGGCAGCACATGCATTTCGGCAGCGGCGGCAATGTCTATGTTCAGCTGCCTGCAGCAGCAATTCGGCGCGCTGCTTAGGGCGGCAAAAACAGTAGAGCCAGCCCTGGGTGCTGGTCTTCTTGGTGGCTGCCCTTGAATTATTGTCAAAAGTTAGAAGGTGACTCTTCTCTTTCCTCACATTTTGGTTGAGGATTCCATTGATAAAGGGATTGGCCTCAAATACCTGGTTGTAGGACTCTTCCATGGTGTAGTTTTCATCTTAGGTGGCCTGGTCCTAGTTATATTAAAGCATGTACTTTAGTCTTTGTAATTATCTGTTATAACTTTGTAGCTTGTTATGAAGGCAGGAGTAAAATAAAAGTAGCTGCAATAGTTGCACAGTTAACTAAAACTGAAAATTTACATAATTTAAATCAGATTCCTAATCTTAATTTTTGCTTAATAAATAAGTCCATAAGAAAACTCTGTTGGGAAACTGCTACAGGTTTATTTAGAAACTGCACTTCTCCTATATAGATCAGAAGGATCCTACCTGTCTGAAGACTGGCTGCTCTTTCTTTCTTTGATCTGCAGAGTGACTGATGCGTTTCAGATATCTGTTGTGGGTACAGGAGGGTTTCATTGCATCTTCTCTCTTGGCCCCAGCTACAGTTCTCCCTTCTTTTTGCACTGATAGTGGGTGGGTGTGACTCGTCTTTTTTTTTAAAATCATATATGCTAGGGACAGTCTTGTCCTCTTCTCCTCTCCTGATGTCAGTGTAGATGCAGGCAGTGCAAAATGTACTACAGTCATATAGTATCTCAAATGCAAAGCTGCATTTCACTGATCTGAGGTTTGAAGAACAATGTGGAACTAGCTATTTTACGGGATGTCTATATTTCATTCCCTTAGCAGGAAGAGGGGTGGGTGTGGGTGTGTGTGGGTGTGTGACAGAGAGAGAGAGATGCCTTTTTGGTGACTTTAGTATTACAATCTATTATAAATAAAGTGCATTTCACTGATTGATTTTAAAATGAAATTAGTAACTGGAAAAAATGGCCAGTATTTTTTTTAAACGTGTGACAATTATAAACTACAGTAATCTGTTATTTACTTTCTAGAATCTAAAGTATATCTAAGTATAATCTAAAGTTCTTCTGCGAAACGCTGGCTGTGCAAACCCTTCTGTGGCGTGATCATTCTTGTGTTCTTATTTTAAGTACAAAATAAATATGTATAATGAATTTAAAAGTATGTAATTAGCAATTTGATATGTCAGGTGGTGCCTTTTTTTATGTGTTTGCTCTTCCTGATATTAGAACCTGGCTACACCACTGTACCAACATGGCCTTTCTCCGGTTCAGGTTCAGCATAAGTCAGTTGCTTTTCTTCTTGTCCGCTCTTATAAAATGGGTCAACACATCTGTTGGGAAGAGGAGGCATTAAAATATGCCCCCACTGCAGCACGTGTTTACCAATACCACTGCAGGAGTTTGGAGAACCACCAACCCCAAAGTGCCTTTCAATTTGCTGTTAAAATCACAAACACAAAATTTTTCAGTGCATTGGCCCGTCATTATGCCACAAACTGTTAATGTTTCTAAGTATGTTGTGTTTAATTTTTCATAAATAAGACCCAATGTGTTTCTGCCTTTAGCACACATCCAAAGCAGCTTTCAGTATTCCAGACAGATACCTCCTCCTTCACGGTGTTACAACACAGATTTAACCAGGAGCCGTGGGAGCTCTGAGCCCTTTAAATCCCAGCCCCAGCCCAGCCACCGGAGCTGCGGGTGGGATTCAAAGGGCTCTGGGCTGCCCACTGCGGCAGGGAGCCCAGAGCCCTTTAACTCCCTGCCTCGGAAGCCAGTGCAGTCTGGCATGGTGTACTGGCTCTTGCCAGTACGCCGTACCAGACCAGACCGACTTACTCTCACCTCTGATCAGATGCTAAACATGTTAGCAGCACTGATGACCTCAGAGGTGAGGCAGGCACCCCCGAAGGCAAGACCACAAATAGGAGATAATGATGGGAAGCCCGACAATAACCATCAAATGATAACAGCAGAAAACCCCAAGATTAACACCACTTAAGGACTAATAATTATAGGATGACATTGCAAAGTGCATGGACTCGAATGGGAATTTACAACTATAAAGCTGGGGTGTTTTGTCATGGAACTCTGGGTTCAGTCCTGAAAAGCCTCAGAGCATTGGATCGTGAGCGAGAGAACCCAGCTCCTCACTCCTGCTCAATGTAACTGGCCATTAGATTGACTTGCGCTACAACAGACTGGTAACTATAAACATCAACTGGCAGGACTGTGTGTGTGTGTGTGTGTGTGTGTGTGTGTGTGTGTGTGTGTGTGTGTGTGTGTGTGTGTGTGTGTGTCGAAGAGAGAGAGAGAGAGACTGAAAAGCATATGCTAACTTGTACTTTCAACAAATGGGGCATATTTGCCTTTTCCCCCTGAAAAGATCCCATGTGCTTTATATGAGCACAACAGCCTCGCTTCCTCCATATCCATGTATGGTTTCATACACGCTTTCATTGTTCTTACTTATAGCCTTTCTCTCTTCTAGAATCAAACCTACATGTTTCTGCCAGGAAGTTCTCGAAATTCCTTGCTTTCTCACTCCATATCTTTCAGACAGGTAAATCTTATTTTTGATGTTCATTATTCATTCTTTCCTTATGTTCAAAACATCTTAACTTTCCAATTATTATCCTGTTTGCAATTTAATTTTAAAATTTGTATTATCTTCTTATCCTAACATTACTTACCCTATTAATCAATGTTCTCCCACACATATTTCTCAGTAAAAGCATTCCCACTGTATTTATTCAGCTTTCATCCTAATATCACAAAATAAGTATATACCCAGAGTAATGGAATTTATATTAATTATTTTTATGCCTAACTTACAAATGGCGAAGAGAGGCCCAATTGACATATTTATCAAGCAGAGACATCCAGTTGCTGAACATGCCAGTAGTTCTGAATCAGATGATGGCAATGTAAATAAAACCAAAGTATTGTTAACAAAAAGACTTTGTACTAGCTTTACTCAGAAATATGACTCCTCATACATTCAGTTCAGTTTTGTAGCCATGAATGATGGTGGAGTGCCAAAACCGCAGTGCGTTATTTGTAGCGATGTGTTGGCTAATGACGCAATGAAGACATCAAACTCAAGAGGCATTTAAATACAAAACATAATGAAATTAGTTCAAAGCCAAAAGAGTTCTTCGAAAGAAATCATGTTGATTTAAAAGGCTGTCAGAAACAGATCATTGAAGTGTCACACACAAATACTTGTGCTTTGCGAGCTTCTTATAAAGTAGCACTTTGCGTTGCTAAGGTTAAAAAGCCATACACAATTGGTCAGACACTAATGATAGGCTGTATTCAAGATGTCTGCATGGAAATGCTGGGCAAGCTGGCAACAAAGAAAGTGGCTCAGGTGCCACTTTCAAAAGACAGTGTAGCTTGACGAATTCATGATTTGGCTCATGATATGGAAGACCAGCTCACAGGACAGACTAAATTAGCAAAGTACTTTTCTTTTCAGCTTGATGAATGTACAGACGTTGCTAATACGGCAATTCTGATGGTGTATGTGTGCTTTGAACATGAGGGTGATTTGAAGGAAGAGTTTTTGTTTTCTGCTTCACTATGAACAAAAACAACTAGTTCTGAAGTGTTCAAGACTGTGAGCGACTACAGCGTTAACAAATATGGGTTGGATTTCAAATTTTGTGTAGGCGTATGTTCTGATGGTGCTGCCGCAATGACAGGACGGCATTCTGGAGTGGTTATGCAGATTAAGGTGCTTGCAGCCAAATGAAAGTCTATGCACTGCTTCCTTCACCGAGAAAGTCTTGTAACAAAAAAAATGTCAACAGAACTAAACAGTGTGCTCAGCGAGGTTGCAAAAATTGTGAACCACATAAAGGTGAATGCTTTAAATTCGAGACTATTCACTGCATTATGTGATGTTATGGGAGCTGATCATAAACAGCTCCTATTGCATGCCAATGTTCATTGGTTATCAAGGGGAAAAGTCCCGTAAAGAGTATTTGAGCTCTGAAATGAGCTTGCCGAGTTTCTTCAAGACAAAATCCAAATTGGTCACAATTGTTCCGAGATGTGGATTGGATAGCAAACTGGCTTATTTGGCTAATATCTTTGCCATCTTTAATGATCTCAACACCTCCATGCAGAGAAGGATGCCTTCGTGTCTTACGATGACAGACAAGATCGACAGACAGAAATGAAAGCTAAAAGCATGGAAGAGTCAAATGTCAAGAGATTGCTATGACATGTTTCACAACTTAGCGACAATCATCACCGATGCAGGCGAAGACCTTGATGTTACATCTCTACGAAATGTCATCAGTGAACACTTGACAAATTTGGCAGAACGCTTTGAGTTTTACTTTCCAGCAGAAGAAGATCCATGGAAAGGGACTGGATGGATCCAAAATCAGTTTATTCCACTGAAAAATGACTTAACCGTCACTATGTAGGATAAATTGTTGGAGCTGGCTGCTGACGAAAGATTAAAGATGAGTTAGTTTCAAAACTACAACATCACTTGCTTCCTTTTGGATAAAAGTAAAAGCAGAATACCCTGAACCTACTGAAATTGCTCTGAAAATTCTGCTCCCATTTCTTTCAATATACCTCTGTCAGACTGGCTTCTCAACTATGAGTTTCCTTAAGACAAAGTACAGGCATAGCATGGATAGTCATTCTCCACTGCGCATGGCACTGGCCTCAATTGAACCACGACTGGATAAGCTGACAAAGAAGAAGCAGGCTCACCTTTCACATTAGTAAAGGTTAAGGTTTTAACATGCCTATTATTGTGTTAATAATTTTTTTAAATAATATCTTTGTTAGGAGACTTTGCTGGTTTGATATTTTAATTTTTTTATTTGTATTGTAATATTGTATTATTTGTTTACAAAATAAACATAACATAAAAAATGGCTGTCAACTTTTATTTTATTCATTATATTGTTTCTAATATAAATTAATATTACTACGAATGTTCAAATAATATTTTCTTGGATCGTAAATGAATAATAGTCATTTTATACTATCCGCACAGACACACAGCCTTTCAGTCAGTCTTCAATGTATTTAAATGGGAACATCTCTGCATTTATGCCACACTCCCGTGCCAATTAATACAGTGAAGAATTTTAGTTTTTCGGATCCGATGTGCTACGTGCCTATGTGAAAATATGGCACAAATATGGTACCAGTCCCTGGCAAATATGGTACCGGTCCCTGGCATATTGGGGGAAAAATTGCTGGTCCGCCACCTCAGATAGTTTGAGAAGCACTGCTGTAGACTACCATGTTCTGAGTAAAGTACATATTACAGTAATGCACAACTGTTTTTGTCAGTAATTTCAGGAACTGACAGTATATACCTGGGGGTTGGCAAATGCCTGTTAAATGGCTTCATTACCTCATGAATGGCTCTTTAACAGTTTCAGTGTTGTGCTAATAGGTCTGGCAGCTTTTTCACTTTTAAGTACTATATCCTCTCCAGAGGAAGACTCATCAGGCTGCAGGAGCCAGCTGTGGTGGGAGCCTGCAGGGAAGGTCAGAACAGGAATAGGATAAGTGGAAAGGTGGACATTAAGACCCAGGGGTGCCCCAAATTTTCAGGTGTCCTACGCAGCATTGTATACTGCATATGCCTAAACATGGCCCTAATCCCTGGGGAGGTGGGGGGTGACCAGAGCTGCTATGCCAGGCTCTTCCTAAGTACTTCACCTCTCCCTATGATGTGTCAGCCTAGGAGAGTTCCTCCCTCCCACAGTCTCCTCAGTCTGGGGTGCAACTTGGCTCCTCCCCTCTCATCCCCCATGAGAAGCTGCAGCAGTGACACAGTTGGAGGGGAAAGGGGAGAGCCACATTCACCATGTACTGAGGTGGGGATGGGGTGTCAGCTAGCCCTGGTGTGCCCTGCATTAATTGTGTAGGTGGGGGTGGTGTAACTAATTGGTGGACAGCCTGGTGAGACCCCCAGTCACTCAAAAGTTGGGAAGCGACCTGCATTATGACAGTGTTTAATTACATGAGTGCATGCTAATTTTTCCACAGGATCCCTGCCTCATTCAGTGCATGGGACGGGGGGCATTTGGGGTGAATCAGGGGGCACTATTGTCTGTAGGACCCGTGCCTCATTTGTTGCAGGTGTTGGAAGGTGTGTAGTGAACAAGGCAGGGAGTCTCTCCCCTGGTCTCAGATCTTGTGCCTGGCACCATGGTGGCCCACCAGTTATATGTAAGAGGAACTGCAGGAAAAGTCCTACTCCAGCCTTGCAGCTCTGGAAAGGATGAATGCTCTCTTCCTCAGTGTAGACGACATATAGCCTGGGTGGCACATAGAAGTTGTGCAGGGACTGAGCATGCTCAGTGCGGATGAAACCTTCACAGAACAATGCTTCCAGCCTCTAACTGCATATGTGAGCTGTGACTTTCAGAGGCTTATAACTTGGTCAAAATTAGATGGATTTTCACAGGAGAAGGAAAAGGCACAGCTTGATATCAGGACAATACCACACCCCAAACTTAACTTTCATGTCAATAGTGGATGGATCACTCAATAATTGCTCTGTTCTATTCAGTCTCTGTGAAGCACAGGGCATTGGCAACAGTCAGAAGCCAGGACACTGGGCAAGATGGCCATTATGGTCTTATGTCCCTCTTCCAGAGCATGGAGCCTCTAGAGCAGGGGTTCTCAACCCCCCCGCAACATGCCATAAAAACTCTATGGCCCACCTGTGCCACAACAACTGGTTTTCTGTATATAAAAGCCAGGGCTGGCCTTAGCGGGTAACAAGCAGGGCAATTCCCTGGAGCCCCATGCCACAAGGGCCCCCATAAAGCTACATTCAGCCCTGGGTGATGGGACTCAGGGCCCAGGGCTTCAGCTGTGTGGGGCCCCAGGCCTCCCCCCACCAGGGTCTGGGAGGGAGGAGCTGGAGGGCACTTTTGGGGGCCCACAGGCCCAAAGTGACCCAGGGGATTAGCGGGGGGCTGGGAGCAGCACGCTCCACTTCCCTCACCCCAGCCCCAGCCTTGGCGCTTGGGGGAGGGGACCTGGGAGAAGGGACCCCTCCCCCCCACTCACCAGCAGTAGCAGGAAGCAGAGCAGCCTGGTCCGAGCCCGCTCTACTCCATCAGCTCCCAGCCGCGGTGCTCTACTTCCCGCCGCCGGTGAGAGCCCGAGGCGGTCCTTTCCCCAACCTGAGCGACCTTGCTGAAGCCAGGGCAAGGGAAGCGGAGTGGGCTGGGGCCACGGCTCTCTGCTTCCCACTGCTGGTGAGTGTGGGGAGCGATCCTTTCCCCGCACTCATCGGCAGCGGGAAGTGAAGCACTGTGGCTGGGAGCTGCGGAGTAGAGAGGGCTGGGGCTGGGTTGCTCCTCTTCCCGCCGCTGCCGGTGAATGCCGGGTCGCTGGGGGAAGAGGCGGAATGGGGGTGGGCCAGGGGCAGAGCGAGGCAGAAGGGTAAGAGGCAGGGCGGAGGGAGTTGTCCAGGGGCTCACACACCCCCTAGGGACAGCCCTGGCCCTTGCAGGGGGGCCGGCCAAGGGATAGGGCTGGACTTCGCCGGGGCTGGTGCTGCTGCATATGCAGCATGCAGCTGCCTAGGGCACCATGAAATTTGGGGCAATTTGGTGCCCAAATTTCATGGTGCCCTAAGCAGCTGTGTATGCTGCATGTGCCTAAGGCTGGCCCACCCGGACCCCTGGTTGAGACCCACTGTTCTAGAGCTTTTCAGTATAAGAATTTAGCCCGGGGTAAACAAACATTTTCCTTAACCTTATTCTCAGAAATGGCCGAACCATTTAATCTGAAACTTTCCAATAGTGTTTAGCCTGAGACAGAAACCCGCTCTATACAACTTCAGCCCAACTGGTTAAATCTTGGCAAAGCTTATAGGTAACTGAAAACAGGGTCTTATAAGTGTCAGACAATCTTAACTTTAGATAATGCTCCCAAGTGCTGGCTATAATCTCACTGAACTCTTCAGTGTGCGCTCCCCACTTTTCCTCCTTTAATCTAGTTATTTCCTTCTCTTCTGCCCCCTCCCCCCTCAATCCACTCATATTGTCAGTCATCAATTGCTTCCATCCCCTCCTGACTAGAATGTTCAAGACCCTTCTGACCTGCCTCCAGCAACTCCAGACCCCTACAAACACACATCTCTATCCACCCAGGCTTTTCTTCAGAGCTAAACTTTTCATAGCTCAGACCCACTGCCTCTGCTCTGAACCCTCTCCCAGCCTATACCACCCAGCTTGGAAGAACTCCACCTCCCTGCAACCCATACAGTCCTCTGTGCTCAAACTATTCCCCCTCCTACCTGACACCCACCAGAAGGCCTGCCTAGGGAAGCTGTATGATCTGATTGCATTAAAAATAAAAATCTCCCCTTAAGGCCTTTTTGAGAAGCCTTACATGAATAAGACAGGCAGCTGAGCCCCGGAGAGGGATGCCATTTGTTTCACAAGGCTACTGTTCCTTCTGGCCTATGAGACCTTAAAGGGGTCCAGGGCTATTGCTGAAGGAAAGGGTTTAATTTTCTGTCTTGCATAGATAGTAAAAATTAGTAACTACTTCTAACAGCTTCAGCCACCCCAGCCACCCTCTGAAGAGGCTGCAGGCTGCGCGGGGGCAGATGGGACAGAGTGGAGTCACTCCCAGCTGGAATCTGTCATGAAGCACATGCCACAATTTGTCAGCTGTTTCCAGGACCAGGAAAGGGGGGGAGGATATGTCATTGATTTATCACTTCACTACTTATATTCAGAGTTACAGAAAGCTGCTTGTAGCTTGTTTCCTTTAAAGGCATCTGTGTCCAAGTTGTTATCGAGGTAGGCAGGGACAGCAAACCCATCACCCTCTGGACAGAGGTGGGTAATGTGTCAACAGCTGGGGCAGGGGGAAGATGGAGGAGGAAATGGCCAATAGGATGGAATAAATAGATCTGAGTTAGAGGCCTATGACAAATGCCTCCTAAGTTGTTTGAATAAATTTTCTGGGTCTGGTTAACCAAGAAATTGTGTTCTGGTCCAATTACTAGCAGCTATGAAGGGCAGGATTAGCTTCTAAATGCACAGCTCTGGGGTCTCCTGCTTCTAATTCACTTGCTATCCAAACACAGAGGAGCTGCAGCTAAACCCAGAGCCAGTCTGGTAGAACAGACTGGCAGACATGCCACAGAGCGCATCCAGGCATGAGCCCGCACTTCCTTGAACTCTAACCTGCTTGGTGATGGGGACACTACCCCTCCTGGGCTCCCTACAGCATGTCCATATTGGGATGCCGGGGGGAGGCGGGGGGGACACTCACGGCTGGGCCCCGCACTGCTCCTGGCTGTGCGGAATGTATTTGATAAGAGTGCACTTTTAGCCGGATGCCTGTGTTCATGCTATCACTGCCTCGTGAGTGAGATTTACAGCTCCAGTCACCACTGTAATCTCCCCTTCAGCTCTGAGGTCACGATGATGATGATGAGAGAGGAGAACCAGGAACAGTGATAAGGAGGGAAGAATAGGCCTGAGGTAACAGCTCTGCCAGGAGTCTAGAACATTCAGGATTTACTGCTGCAAACAGAGCTGTGCCCTGTGCCTGGAAAGGCAGGAAGGAGCTATTGATCCCTGGGCAAGTGCCATATCTTAAATACTGGAGCTGCTCCCAGGTGTCCTGGCCATCTATTGAAGATGAGTTCCAGAAAGCCACATGGAAGCTATGGGAGCAGGAGCTGAAGCTAGTGCACAGCTCAAGCATCAGTGATATTCAAATTTGGCCACATACTGGGGATCACATACAAGAGCAGCAGGGTGGAGGAGTGCAGGTCTTGAAGCATCAGTGGGTCTTGCAAGAACTTCCTAGTCAATCAGTATCTGGAGTTCAAGGATTAGACTGAGGCAGATGGTCGAGGAGAGCCCCATTGGCATGACAGCTGATGCACAGACTGTCTGTGGGGAGTGTGGGCGCGTGCTGGACACGGTAAGGAGAGGACCTCCGTTCTGCTTTCTAAACAGGATAAGGGCCTTGTCTTGCTTCGTTCGAGGACACAGCCCCAGGCTGGGGTCTGGACCTACACTGGACGGGTGGGGGATGGGAAGGGCAGAGTCATAGTGTTGCCAGCTCCTGTGATTAATGGGAGTCTTGTGATTTGGACACATTATTAAACTTCTTAGGAGTTTCCAATTTCTTCCTTGGTCTGTGGAAGTTTTGCCATTGGACCCAATGGCCACCGCCTCCCATTGCTGGCAGTAGGCCTGGAGCCACAGGATGCCCTCAGCAAGATGACTGCCATGGTCCTTGGTAGATGAAATGGAGGCTACACTACCAAAGATGGATGCCATTTCCCATTGTTCCCAGTGGGACTGAGGCCAGCTGCCTTGAGGGAAGATGGTAGCCCTTTACTCATTATGTGGGGCCAGGCAGGGCCCAAGGGAAGGTGGAGGTGCTAGAATGGGATGGTGAGGGCAGCAGAAGAGAGGAAGGGCTGGGACACAGGATGGGCAACTGAGGAGTCAGGGGAAGAAGGGTGGACAGACTGATGGCAGGGAGAACATTATGGGCAGGAGACTGAGGGGAAATATTGGGGGGGTAAGTGAAGGTAGGGGGCTGGTGGTGGATGGGGAATATGGAAGGAGACTGTATGAGGCAGCTGCCTGTCTTGCGTTGGTGGGGAGGGCAATAAATAGGAGGATAACTCCCCTGACCGCAGTGAAGGCCCCTCCGAGCCATGACTAAGGAGAGCACTGGTGCACGTGTTTAAGGCTGAATTTTGACCCTGATCCCACACAAGTTGAGGCGTGGCTGCCCCAAAGGTAAATACAGGAGAAAACTGCCTCAAGAGTTCTCAGTCCAGAGCAAATGCATCTTCTGTTCTGGCGCTCAGCAAGTTTGCCAACTACAGTACCTGCATTGCACAGTCTGGGCTTGTTTACCTCAGACGTGCAGCTGGAGCGTGGCAGCAGCAATCATTTTCTAAGTTTGTGAGAACCTAGTTCATTGGGGCCCTGATTGGCCTGGGTTCCAGGCACCACGTCCATATAAATATTTCATAATCATGGCAGACCTCTGAGTATAGCACATTAGCATAATTTTTTACTGTCTGCTCCAGTGCCGTTCAATCTCACATGCAAGTGGAGCAGCAAAGGTGCAATTGGTAAGAACTCTGACGTGTTACTCTGCCCACGTAAGACAATGAGCTGGTGTGGATTCTATTGTGGGCTCCATGTATGGAGGCTGTTGTCCAGACAGCACCTCTTGAAGGTGAGTGAATGTAAGTGTCTCTTCTCATGCCTGCTGCTTGGTGTGTTCATGTTGACAAAACAGGCCATGGCTTGGAAAAGTTCTGTAGGAGTGACTGTAGGAGGAGGATCTCAGCCTCAACTAGGAGAGGAATAAGACTCAGCTGGAGTTAAAGTGTTGCTGCTAAATAGTAATGGAATAGACAGTTCCTCTGAATGTTAAATCCCATCCCTGCAGCTAGCTCATGCTAGAAAGCACTGCTGGTGTCTTTGGGCCCAATGCTTAGGGTCATGCGTTTGAAGGAGACATATATCTGGCTTTGGTGAATGGTACAAGGGCAGAGGAAGTTGGACCAGTCACAAACACTGTATCAAGTCAGATGCTTGGAAAAAAGCATTGCACTTCAGCAATCCCTCCAAAAGTCTGTGCTCCCTCACGCCTTGGCTCTCACAATACTCCTTAGCTGTATGAATTACATAACCCAGGGTAGGGAAGAATCTGGCCCCACTATGGGGATTAGCATCTAAAAGTATTAGATAAGGCTTTAAGTTGTGGAGAAGGGCAGGGCTGATCATTCTGGGAAGGACAGATGCTTTCACAACCTTCTCTTCAGATGGCTAAGTGCTTGGCACAGAGTGCACATTCTCTGCATACCATTCCCCAAACTCCTTCTGGTACTTAGGTTAACCCTTTCACCATCCCCCTCACTACCCTGAGCTTTTCAGCATGGAACCAGGCACAGCGGCATGGAGCCAACCCCCCTTGTTAGCCCTCGTGGCAAGAAGACTAACCTAGTGCTTCCCCATGGTGCTGAGCAAGTGCCTCCTCCTGGTTCCTGGGAGGGAGCCAAGAACCCCTGAGCGGCTGTCACTATCATTATCTGCAGTGGCAAAGCCTTGGGTGAACCTATGGCATGACATGAACACAGGCCTGCCACTGCATCTGCTTCAGCATGTGCTCAGCAGCATGGGGCCGAGGGACACTAGAGCAGTGACCTTTTAAGTGTTATGGGCTGCAGCTGCTGCTGCCACTCTGGTGGTAGTCCTGGGCTGCACCGGAGCACTGTGAGGAAGAATCCCACTTCCTTTCTGAGGCTGAAGGCTAGCCCATGCACTCCCTGAGAGGCAGGGATGGAGTTGCTACTTCTCTAAACAGGGGTGATAATGTATTAGAGGAAGGAGGGACCTGCACTGCCACAGACTCCATGAGACCTTGGGCAAGTCACTTAGGGTACAGCTACCCTGCCAAAAAAACGTGATGGCCACACAGCTCAGAGTCCAGGCCCTATGACCGGGATCCTGCTAATTTTTGCCCCATAGCACTGGAGACATTTCGCCTTGAGCTCTTAGATTCACCCCTTTGCCAGGGTTCAGAGCCCAGGCTCCAGTACAAGCACGAACATCTATGATGCTACTTTTAGCATGAGCCTCCCTGCCACAGGTTTTACTTTGCAGTGTAGACAAACCCTCTGTCACTCTCTGCCTCAGTTCCCAGCTCTACAATGGGGATAACAGTGCTGCCCTGCCTCCCAGGGAGTGGGGAGGATAAATCCATTGACAATTCAGTGGTGCTCAGATAATACAGTAATGGAGGGTGTATAAGTGCCATAGAGAGCCAAGGGGAAGAGTCACACTGAGAATACACATGTCTCTGGAAGCTGTATGAAGGCAGGGAACTTTCCAGGCAGGGCACACAAGCATGCTCTGTGTCTGAGAGATCAGCCCTTGGGCAGCCAGTCTCCTTTGTGGGAGTATGGCAACTTTTAGCAGCCAGTCACTTCTGCTATGCAAGTTGAGAGGCTGGCTACGTGGCTTTGCTGGGAACAAGCCATCGTATCATCCTGTGCCCTGGTGCAAAGCTCCCAGCTGGCTTGCAGTGCTGTGAAAGTCCTCACAGGTGCTGGAGGCAGATGAACATGAGCCAAGGTAATGCAGAAGGAATCTCGCCCCCTCCCCCCCTTGTCCCTCTGCAAACTCTGTTCAGCTGCCATTCAGCAATGGGCCCCAAGAAGTGGCACTGACCAAGACATGACTGGCACCTAGGCATCAGATACCTGCTTTTCTTGTTCAATTTATCTGCACATTTTCCAGCTGACAAAATGTAAGGCATGGATCCAAATCCACCCAAACAGATCAGTGCCTCCTGATATGGTCCTGCGTGCATGAAGACAAGTGGGAGTGAGGACGAATCCATCTCGCCAGAACAAGCTGAAATCGTTTTCTGGTTTGACTTGCAATTTGACTTTGGCTTGGTTTTGACCCTTCCAGTGGCTGTCGTTAGGCCCTGCAGGGCATATCCTCTACATCCTGGCCAGGGAAAGGCTGGGGAAACAGCTCTAAAACAACAAGAGCACCAATAACTTCTGCTCTTCAGATGCACTGCACAGGAACTACCCCCACGCCAATCCTACAAGGTCTCCATTTAATACTGCAGAGCCAGGAAGGAGGAAATAGCTTAAAATGCCTACAAAGAACCCATGAAAGAATTTCCTTCCTGCCCCCAATCTGATCAATGTGACCCAGAGCAACTGCCATAATTAAGAATTCAGGATCCAATGCTGCAAGGTACTGCTCATCCCCTAACCACATGGAGCCTCAGGGGAAGGGGTACTGCTCTGCTCAGGGATGTTTACAAGATTGCCAGCAGACCAGAGAGGAGGCTGGTGTCAATATTCCTTTTCCTTGTATCAATAACATGGATCGTCAGCACAGCTGAGGTCCAGAAAACAGGGACTGGCATGGCGTCCACTCATCACAGGTGGTGGAGCCTCCTTCAGGTTGCTCTGGGGATTAGCTCTTTCCAGGTCCAATATGCCCCCTTCTGCTGCTCACTCTTCAAGACTCAGCCTCCAGCCAGGCCACTGTGCAATTCCTGTCTTCCTATTCACTGCCCCTATGGTGCCACTTCCCCTGTGGCTGATGGAGTAGAGGTCGGGTCCAGGTTCCTCTGAGTTCCAGCTCAGGGACCCTCTAGTCAGCAACCAAGGTCTTATCCATCCCAAACCTTTTCCCAACTCTTCCTACCTACTCCTTCCGGCTCTCCCTCATTCTCTGGGGTCGTCAGCCCCACAACTCTATCCTCCCAGAGAGTAACTGTAGGCTACTTGCCTCTGCAGTACCTCCCTTCCCCAAGGCAAGTACTGCAGACTCCTTGCCTGCAGCCCCTCTCTGCTATCACTTCCCTGGCTTCAGAGAAGCTCCCTGCTTGTTCTGGCACAGGTGAGCTTCCCCTAATTAGTGCCTTCCTCTCAGCCTTAATTCCCCCAGCTTGCAGCCTAAGCAGTTAATTGGCCCATCTGTCCTCCATTAACTCCTTTGAGGTGAGTGTGGGGTGAACAACCCCCTCACACAGACACCGTTACCTTTGGGGGGAGTGAAGCACATGATGCTAACAGTTTTAATGTCCAGAAGTGCCCTCCCTGTGTAGTTCAAATGGGGGCCTCCTCCATGACCCCACTGGCTTCTTGTTGCATATGAGTTACTAAAAGGCTGTAACTAAAGGATGGTAACATAGTTAACGGGGGGAAGGATAGCTCAGTGGTTTGAACATTGGCCTGCTAAACCCAGGGTTGTGAGCTCAATCCTTGAAGGGGCCATTTAGGGATCTGGAGCAAAAATCTGTTATGGGGTTGGACTAGATGACCTCCTGAGGTCCCTTCCAACCCTGAGAGTCTATGATGAATGCCAAGCAGAAAACTGGTCTTGTCAAACTTGTTACCCTTTTGGATAACATTGGAAGTTTGATTGATAAAGGAACTGATGCAACGTACATGGACTTCTGGAAGATGTTTTACTTTGTGTTGCAGGACATTCTGATTTTGCACAGTGCTAATTTTTAATCAATGTCAAATATTCAAAACTAAAACTGTATCTTAAAACATTACTGTAAACTGGGAATTCTCCCCCAAAGGGGTCAGCCTTAGTGGGGTCCCCCAGGAATCTGTTGTTGACACAATGCTAGTCAATATTTTTACCAGCAACAATTTTACATTTCCTTCTTTACAGTAAAAGACTTCAGTCTTCACTTGGATAAACTAAATAGACTGATCTCCTTAGGGACTTGATCAATCAAGAAATATTTACATGGGGAAAACTTTCTGTAAGAGCTCTCTAGTCTAGCAGACAAAGGCGTAACCAGACCCAATCGCTGGAACCAAAGGCAGACAAATTCCAGCGGGAAACAGGGAGTGTAAGTAACTGTTGGAACAATTTATACAGGAATGTGGTGGATTCTCAATCAATCACTTGACGTCTTTAAATTAGGATTGGACGTCTCTTTCTAATAGATGCTGGAGCTCATCCAAAATATATGGACGTGATCCAGGATTTGCTAGACTAAATTCTCTGCTCTGTGTTATACAGGAGGTCAGAAGAGATGATTATAATGGTTCCTTCTGGCCTTAATGTCTATGAATTAAAATACCTTATAGCATCCTCTTTCCCAAATTGTCCAGTCTTTAACCCAAACCTAGCCAACCATCATAGCCAAGATCTCTTATACCTTTGAGCAGTCGAGTAGCTTTTTTTGAGATACAAAATATTGACAATTTACTAATTATTTTCCTGTAATAAAGACATTTCCTAACCAAAACCTCATTAATTTTAAGCAACCTACTGCTGCATGGTAGCAAAATGCAGTAGTACTGAGTAGTGTTAGGTGCTGACAATTAAACCAGCAGCAAGAGATCTTTCAGTAACCACATCATGCTTTTTTCATGGAAAGAGAGCAATATAAACAGCTTTCTGGCTCCAGTCTGTCAGTGCTTATCCAGTCCAAACTCCCATCTGACTTCAAAGAACTGCATGATTCAACTACCATTAGTGTACTGTTCAATACAAAGAAATAAACATTTAAAAACACACACAACTTCTGTCCTTAATCAGAAAAAAGCCAGTTCTCACGGCAGTTTAACTGTTAAATGCAGAAATAGATTTAATTAGAACCAGTTATGGGAGGGATAAACAAGGGCACAACAAATTGTATGGAACCATTTGTTTTATCATATTCTAACTACATCCGGTACTCACAGAATAACACACACATCTAGATATAAGACATAAGGCCAAATCCCCATGGGGTAAACCGGAACTGCTGCCACTGAAGTCAATGCTGACTTACACCAAGCCCACCGTAAAGCAAACAGTATTAGAATACCCATCCTGCTAACGCAGCTCTACAGGTCTGGTGTGCCTCATTTAACAGAACTTCACCCGACTAACTTCAGTGGAGTTCTTTTGTAAATCCAGTGAGTTAGAGGCAAAATAAGCTCCAGGAGCATTTCTCTGAACAACATTCGGAGTGAAACTGGCCCCTCCTGCTGCCCTCCGGCACAGGCATGAATTTCATCCTTAGTAAATCATTACACCAATTAGAAAAATACTGCTCAGAGGAGTAGCTGCACCCAAGAGGGGAAGGAGAAATTATGATATGTAAGTTGCATTGCACAAAATTTAAATACACTTAACACAAAAAGGTCTTGTTGTCTATTACATATATAAGGGTCTGATCCAAAGTCCACAGAACTCACCAGGGCCGGCTCCAGGCACCAGGGGAGGAAGCACGTGCCTGGGGCGGCACATGCTAAGGGGCGGCACTCCCTCCATTCTTGGGGTGGCACAGTCCAGGCAGTTGTTTTTGTTTGGTTTTTTTTGGCTTGGAGTGGCAAAAATGGTAGAGCCAGCCCTGGAAGTCATTAAATTGGGCTTTAAGTCATTAAAGATTACCACTGTGCATAAGGATGACACAAATATTAGTAGATCCTACATGTACATAGAAGAGACTACTACTTACAGTATAGTATGTAAAGACTGAGTAATGAGACATAGGCAAACTTCAGGTTGTGCGTTCATCCTTAACATTGGCACTTCTTTACTTTTGGAGTGCTTCTCTGAGAAACCTCCATATTGTATACAGAGGGGATTTTTTGTATGTGACTTTTACTGTATTAAGCTACTTTCAGTCAAGACATTTTGATATAAGGTTAACACAATTTCTTGAGGTTGGTTCCAGCCCTACATTTCTAAGATTCTAAATTCTGAACTTACTTTATTACAATAATTATAGATTAAGCTGACAGTGGCTCCTACAGTTAAGGTTGCCTACTACTTTTTATCCTAGGACTGTTTTCAGTTGCTTATAACTTGTCCTAATTTTAAGCATTTGCTGGGATTTAACCCATGCTGGGTTTCTGCTAATAGAGCAAAGTTTTAGCTAAACTGGTGCAGCCACTTCCAAGAATGAGATTAGGGGAAAACATTTTGCTTTGTTAAATTTTCTCAGGGGTTCCATTGGAGGCACTAGAACTGTTTGTGCTTTGGCACAGGGACTCAATTTGGCAGGGGGAAGGGAAGGGGTGCCCTGGAGTTAATGTGTCTTTTGATGGCCTGTGAAAATCTGGCCAAGTCAAACTTCTGATAATAGTTTGCATAAGTGCTATGGAGGTTTGCATGAGTTTGGTAGCATTATTCATTCAATCTGCACTGAGTGCTGAAGTCTAGGGCTACAGGGGACAAGTCAGACTTACCCTGCAATTGCTGAGCCCAATAGCCACAAGAAACTGTGATGCAAGGCACAGAAATTAAGTGCAAGGAGACTCTTCACTGAGGATTGGAAATGGGGTTGGAAAGGAGAAGAAACTGAGGGACATAGCTGAGGAAGAGGGGAAGAGATGCTGGGGAGAAGTTTTTATAACCACTACAGGACTCTCCCTTCTAGAACCTAGAAAACAATCCAGGATTTCAGAGTCCAACATCCCTCTGCTGGTCAGCAAGCAGCTGTGAAACCCACTGGCAAAGTTTGGGTGTCTTAACGTCTGTGAACGGACCACTAGCAGTGAATAACAGCCTACTACTGCTATCAGTTACTGTTAACTCAAGGGGTAGATGTTTGTGCTGTGGATCTAAACATTCCAATCCTGCTGATTATCTATGTGAGATCAATAGGATTCCACATGATGGATTTTTTTTTTTAAGTTTGCTTTTCTAAAAGCTTAGGAAATGACATAACAGTTAAAACATTAAGATTGCAAAGTCAAGCACTCAAAAGTCAGGAAATACCAGAATTAAGCACACCCAAGTAACATTCACTGTACCACTTTGTGCATATGCTAGTCTTTAATTACATCATCATACGGGGGCTGTACATAACAGAATCTGTTTTTATCTTTTTTCCTCTTTAAAACCTAAGAAATTACACACAAAAAGGTATGCTAAAAGAATGTTTGCTTGTTTAGGTTGATCACGTAACATTTCTAGACAACAGCAGACCATTGCCTCATTCGCTGCACAGCATCAGCCATGTACAGAAGCTGGATCAGGGTTAGGCAGAGAAGATTGTAAGATTTCTCCCTCATTTGTTGCAGAAGGCATGTGATGAACAGGACCAGCTCCAGGCACCAGCTCAGCAAGCAGGTGCTTGGAACGGCCAAGGGGCAGGGGCAGCACGTCGGGCTCTTTGGTGGAATTCGGGGGAGGGAAGGACCTGCCGCCAAATTGCCACCAAAGAAGAAAGCAGCGCAGTGGAGCTGCCACTGATCATGACTTCTCCCCCACCCCGCTGCTTGGGGCGGCAAAAACCCTGGAGCTGGCCCTGGTGATGAACAAGGCAGGGGGTTTCCGGAAGAGAAAGGATAGTCTTGGAGCTAGGGAAGTCGAATGTTGCCCTGGAGAATTGGATTCTCTCCCTGCCTCTGCCACAGAGTTCCCTGTGTGATGCCAGGCAAGTCATTTAAACCAGACTTTTCATACTAATTGTGTTTCTCATTTCCTGGGTGCCTGGCTTGAGAGTGCCAGATCTGCTAGAGTGCTAGGTACTCACAGCTGCTATATAAAAATGTTAAGTACTCTAAAAAAAAATCAGGACCTAGATGTCTCACCCGAAATTAGCAAACAGTCGACAATTTTGGCTTCAATCTCCCTGACTCAGTTCCACAGCTGTCCAAGAGGGACCCACCACCACAAGGGTGTGGTGAAGGTAAATTAGTAATTTTAGAGCACTCAGATGTTTTGAGACCACCAGGAAACTAAAAACTGTGTATTCAGTGCAGGGTTTGGATGTATGTGGCAACAGAAACTCTGATGGTGTAGGAGCTACCAAAACTCCCTGAGATGCAGGGGCGGCTCTAGGGATTTTGCTGCCCCAAGCACGGCAGGCAGGCTCCCTCTGGCGGTTTGCCTGCAGAGGATCCGCTGGTCCCGGCATGCCTGCAGGAGGTCCACCAAAGCCTCGCGGCGCCGGCAGAGCATCCCCCGCGGCTTGCCACCCCAAGCACCCCAAGCGTGCTGGGGCCTGGAGCCGCCCCTGATGAGATGGGAACCACAGGTACTCTCTGCTGAGCAGGTCAGCTTTCCAAGTGGTGCCCTATAGCTGAATGGCTATGCCCTGAGGCACCCAGCCCCCACCCTGATACCAATCTGACTTCTTAGGGAATCATGGAGCAACCTCAGACATTTACGAGATCCAGTTCTGACCTTTCTGGATCTGACCCAGGCAGGCTCACTCACTGCTCTCTGTCTCAGTCACACAGCCAGCCACATCCTGCTTTTAAAGGGGCAAGTCCCATTAACCACCTACAAATAATAAAAGTGCAACAAAGAAATATTAGCCCAACACCCAGATTCAGTCTAATTAAAGTGGTTAGTGACATACACCATTCCAATAATCATATCAGGGTCCTTACAGTAACATTAATACGCAGTTTGGTTTTCACTCCCCATGGGCCATCAGCGGGGTCTGAACCCACACCCTTGAAATTCACAGTGTAGACCTTTTCCACATCAGCTAGTGAACTCAACGTTGAGGCGAGAGAGCGTGCTGTCTATAGCATGCAGTTTCTATGCTACATCTGCAGCACAATAGTCCCCAGGCTACACATTTACTACAGTAATTCTTTTCTTCTGGAATTTTCCATATGGATCCTCATTCTTGGGGAAGTAATAAGCAGTGAGCCATGAAAAAGGGTCTGGGGTATACTGGAAGGGATTCAAGATAGCTGATTCCAATGGACACCTGCCTCAGAGGCCAAGCTGTGTAAAAAAGTGCCAGAGCTCCATGGAATGGCCTTACACATACTGGTAATGTTCACAGCACAACAGCATACTGTGGAGGCAGACACAGACCTACTTGGGTGGGCTGTAATATCACTAGGTGGCTGAAAACCTGCTAGACCATGAAAACCTTGTAGACACAGTCTGATCCATTTGGACAGCTTTTGAGCTGAGATGGACCAATCTCTGCTCTTACCCTGACTGAGGTTTGGGGTAATTGTGCATAGCTGTGGTTCTATATCAACAATGTCATAAGGCCCTGTGCATTCCGTGAAGTACGGGGATCCTTGGAGGCATATGAGGCTGAGAAGATGAGAGGCAGCTAGTGGACTGATTTCTGATGGAAACTGGAGATAACTTAGGCAAGAAGTTGGGGTGAGGACACAGGACCATCTTTTCCTTTTAGAACACAGTGTGGGGAGGATCAGCCATTGGGCCTGTTTCTCTCCAACTCTCTGGTGGCAGCTAGTGTATGTTTTCACAGATAAGGTGTAGAGAACAGTGGAACACAGGTTCATATGGGAGCTCTACAAGCTTATCCAGAACCAGGGGACAGTCTCTTAGAGATGGCTCATATGAGACGGAATCATGAAACAACCCTTTCAGAAACATAGCTGCTGCCAGGTAAGTAGAGACCATTGGCCTGTGCAGCAAAATGGAAGAGTCACCCCACTGGACTGTTTTAACAGTCTAAGGCAAAGGCAGAGGTGGAACATCTCAGATCTGCTCCATTCAGAGCTGCCCAGATGCAAAGTCTGCCAACGTACTGAACAGGTAGGTGTGGCTGAAATCCTCTCGTTTCCCAAGTAGGATCTGCGGGCTTTCAGTAGAGCACCCCCAGCCTAATGCTCTCTGCACACTAGGAGAATGTGGTCGGCCTGAGATGCTTTGGGTCTGGGTGAAGAATCTCACTCCAATCTGAAGAGGGGAGAGCGGGTGTGGATAGGAAGCAGAACTACTGGTTCTGACATTCGCTCCAGGAGTTTGGAAACTGTAAAGTCTGAGCCACGGCTATCAACTGCATCTTGGCTCTGTCTTTGCCTGACTTTGTAGATCAACAGAATCTGAGGGTATGCAAAGACCTTTCAGCTCCTGTCCAGCATCAGTAACAGCTGCTTCTCTGCTGAGCCCACCAAGAGAAGAAGCAGAGGCCTTCGGTGCTTTTCTGTGGCTGAGCACACTAAATGCAATGCTAGCCTGCTGCATGCCAATGATCAGATGGAATTGGAGGGTGACTGGAGCCATGATCCCACTCATCCAGTGTGGCGGTTAAGACTACAGAGGTGAGCAACCCAATGCGGACACAGGAGCCCCACACTTGGGATGAGCACAAATGGAGCACAACAAGCTCAAACTGGCTGTTTTCCAAGGGGGAGTTGAACTGATGAAGCCACACAGCGGCAATAGGAGCTGCTGGGTGCTTGCCATCTATCAACCTGTCAGACATGGACACTTTTTTAAGGGCCTGAATTCAGGCCAAGACTTTCAACCATGGTGTTTAAAGTTAAGTCCTGAGGGCTGCACAGCTATGCCCAAGAATGAAAATTGCCGCCCTCAGAAGACGCTAGTTATGATAGAATCCAGAACCAGCACAACCCAGCCATAAACCTCTCTGGATTCAGTGAGAGCAGACTGGACAAAACCATTGTCATGAGGCAAATGAATAAACCTCATCTGTAGGGCCAGCTCCGTTCAACCTGGTGAGCTCTTCAGAAGTAGTGGAAAATTGGATCTCTCTCAGCAAAGCAAGCCCGGGCTCTAAGGCCCAGAAAAACACTAAACATTTGTTCAGAGAAAACACCAACTGCCTCTGCAGATATGCGGCTGGTGGGTAATAAAAGAGAAGAGCACTCTGGAACCAGTTAGCTTCCACGCCCGCTCATCTGCATTCCTGGGGACAATGTCCAGCCAGTATAGGCTCTTGTCCACTTCAACTGGCTGGTGCCGAGATTTCCACTTTTCCTCTAAGCTAGATGGTCAAAGCTCCCATGAAAGGACAGGGCTGCTCGCACTCTCGGATTTCAGGATATGGAGACTGCTGCTGGTATGTGGGCTAGCTACCAGCAAGTGTTGCTGTAAATTGGTATCCTAATACCAGTAGCCTTGCAGCTGCTGAAACAGAGCAGCAGCATTTTATTTGCCTTTTGAAGGGGATATCACTTGTTAAGGCTCATGCAAGCTTCCAACCAACCTGTGCTTGAAGAAGGGAAGACGATCTGAACTAGGCTAATTTATACCCGAGGACCTAGCACAGCATCTCTAATCTGGGCATTCCTCAGGCAATGCTGAATGAGGCCAGCGTGCAGAACTCAGCTGGTGGATGAGCCAAACCTCGCTACGATCCCTGCTCCTGGAATTTTGAGAACTAATGCAACACATCATTGGACAAATAACTCGCAACACTCTGCAGAAAACGTAGGGCCGGATCTTCAGATGATGTAAATCAATTCAGCTCAATTAAAGTCAGCTGAGAGGCTGGCATCTGCTGACTGAAGTCTTGGGCATTGCCTCTTTACCTTGGGTCTGAACCATCTACTCACAAAACAAATCTGACTCCAATTATTTTCCCTGCTCTACATTTCACAACAAATGTCATGTGTGAACAAATTTACGGCAATGGATTGCCAGCAAACAGCCTGCTGCAAGTGATCCTTCAAGTGTTCAGTATTCACAAATTCCAATAGTTGAACCGTACGAATAGTTACCAGTCCTCTTCCCTGAATGTGCAACCTCACCTTCAGAAAGCCCTTCCTCCCAAATTAAACAGAGTTTCATCATCAAGTGCATTTGAGTTGTGCAATTGAATCTCTCTGGGAACTGCGGTTCCCATGCTACTTTTTTTATACATATGCAAACACAGCCGGAGTGAAAAATCTATTTAGAAATCACAGCAGCTTTTATGAACACCCCACTCACTGTTCACCTGGCCCTGGTACTATGTAATCGCAAGCTCTCTGCACTGGCTGCAAATCCAAAACAAGATAAGACTCCCTGCAAAGTAATATACAGAAAAAGAAACCAGCTACTCAGACTTGATCAAATTAATAGAGACTCTTTCCCCCACAAAGATGATCTGGTACATTAAAACAAAAATCTGATTTATCACATACTCCACTCCCACACAGCCACATTTCCCAGAAGTCAAAACCTGAAATTAGTACAAATAACCCTATTCAAAAGCAGTGCTCAAGATACTGGACTTAACCCTAGAAAGACTTAATTCTGCCTACATGCTGAAGAATGCAGCAATTACTACATAGAAGCGTCTTGCGAGTAAATCTCCTATTGCAATCACATATACAAAACAAGCAGCAATCTGTTACCAAATGCAGAATGAGTGAGGCTATACTGGGAGGCACAAGGGGATCCCAGGATGGGCAGTACAGTAGTTATGACTGGAGAAAAATGAAATGCAGAGACGCAATTTCTGCTTTAGGGTATAAAATGAGTCTTAACCACCCAGAAAGGATAAATAAAACTCTGCATAACCTGGAGTGGGAGGATGGGGAGACTGGAAACTGCCCCCATATCAGAAAGTGATAGTGATTTTTGGGAAAGAGGGGAAACGAGTTGTATACACGGAGCCAAGCTTTTCACAAATCCACAGGTGTATATACAAACTGGTTAATTGTGCATGCCGATAGGTAGTTGCATATGCCAATATACATTGTGAGAGAAAATGCAGATTTTTATGCACACAGACACACCCATGAATAGCATAGGTGCATTTTTGAGAGGCTCCTTTACAGTATAGGCCAATGTACACAACCCACTGTCTTTTACTGCTACTCTGAAATCTGTCCCATCCAGAGACATTCTATGCATTACCATTAGCAACATCGAATGCCTCATCATGTCAACATCTCTGTTTTTTCCCTCTAAACTGGGTGAGCTAGAAACACACAAGGGTCATCTTCAAAATCCGACAGCTGTCGTAAAAGGGGAAACTGAGGGTGCGTCTACATGGCAAAAAACCCCTGCAGCAGCAAGTGTCAGAGCCCTAGGGGAACTGACTCAGGCCTGTGCTGCACGGATAAAAACAGCAGTGTAGATACTCAGGCTCAGAGACCCCTGCACTCCCCAGATCTCAGAGCCCAGGCTCCTGCATGAACCTGAACAGCTACAATGCTATTTTTAGCTCTGCATCACAAGACCTAAGGCCCTGAGTCAGTTGACCTGGGCTCTGACTGACTGTGCAGGCCTTTGTTTGCTGTGCAGACATACTCTTATTCATGTTTTCCTAATATTCCTTCTGCAGAGTCAGTATTGGCTATGGAAGAGGCATCTGGAATTTATTTCCTCTTGTGCATCATCTTACTGAATTTGATTGGGAGTCAAACACACCTGTGAAGAACCACTGAGAAAGGTGCCAAAAAAGGAAGAAATAGATTTGCAGGGGCAGAAGGCAGAATTCAGGGGATCCATATGCAGCAAAGAATCCTGGCTTGACCCGACTCTCAGATCACAGCTTGAGACTTCAGGGCTGGAAGTTAGAAGAAACCATGTTTTATTTGCAGATGGAGCCTGTTGTGTCTCACTGTATCTAGCGCAATGATTTTCAACCTGTGGTCCACAGACCACTGGGGCTCCACTGACTGTTTTTCAGATTTCCAAAGGGGTCCACACCTCCATTCAAAAAATGTTAGGGGTCCGCAAATGGTTGAAAACCACTGCTCTAGATCCAAGCTGGTAGGTGTTTGCTGCCATTTTTCAGGGCAGAACAGCAAGCCAAGCAGGGTCCACATCCAACAGCCATATTCTCTTTCTGAGGGCAGCAGGGACGCTCTACTGCCTGTGTGCTTTGGGCGAGGGGGGCCATTTTCCTGTAGGGATGATCTTGCCCATTTCCAGTTGCTTGGGCCACATGATGGAGCTTTTCTTCTGCTTCCTGTCCCACTCTGCCAACTCGCATACGCCTACCATATTGTTGTCTCTTCCTTTTCCCATTCTCAGTCTCTCTTTACTCTTGCTTATTGTAGCCTCCTCCCCATGTTTTTCGCTTATTTCTATTTTTTCAAATTGTCTCTAGTTTTGTCCTTTTAGTTTTCTTACCTTCCTGTTTTCCATTGTCTGGATTTTCCAGACTATCCAACTTCTCTCTATAAACTAATGAATATTTCAGTATTTTCCTTTCATCAACTTTTATCGCCTTCCCTTTAAAAGCAGCTGGTGCCGCTCAGCAGAGTATATTACAAAGAGAACACATTTTGATCTCTAGTCTTTACATTTATTAGGACCAAAAAGAATCTTGACATTGGCATTGGTCCCTTACTAGATGGAAATGTTAAAATCATCATTAATAATGCAGAAAAGGTAATTACTCAATATTTCTGTTATGTATTTGGGGGGGAGGAAAGATGATGAAGTCTCATCATCGGGGCGGCTCCAGACCCCAGCACGCCAAGCGCATGCTTGGGGCGGCATGCCACGGGGGGCACTCTGACAGTGGCCAGGAGGACGGTGGGCCGCTCCGGTGGACCTCCCCACGCCTGTGGGAGATCCACCGGAGCCACAGGACCGGTGACTGGCAGAGCACCTCCTGGGGCATGCCGCCCTGCTTGGGGCGGCAAAATGTCTAGAGCCACCCCTGCTCATCATGTGGTGATAAACACTCTTAACATCTAACTAGCATCACTGGAGGATGTTAAGCAGAAGTTACCAAAGTCAGACATTTTTAAATCTGCAGGTCCAGATATCTTGCATCCATAAGTTTTAAAAGAGCTGGCTGAGGAGCTTGCTGGACCATTAATGTCGATTTTCAGTAAGTCTTGGAGCACTGGGGAAGGTCCAGAAGACTGTAAGAAAGCTAATGTGCCAATTTTTAAAAAGGGTAAACCGGGATAACCCTGGTAATTATAGGCCTGCCGGTCTGACATTGATAGTAGGCAAGATAGTGGAGTGGCTGATACGTGACTCAACTACTAAAGAACTAAAGGAGGTTTATAGATCCTGTCAAACTAACTTGATTTTTTTTTATGAGATTACAAGTTTGGTTGATAAAGGTAATAGTGCTGCCATAATAGACTTCTGTAAGGCCTCTGACTTGGTATTGCAAGGCATTTTGATTAAAAAATGAAAAAAGGTATAAAAATAATATGGCACATATTAAATGGTTTAAAAATTGGCTAAGAGATAGGTCTCAAAATATAATTAAATGAGAAAACATGAAATGAGTGAGTTTTCAGGGGTGTGTTGCAGGGACTGGTTCTTGGCTCTACGCCATTTACATCTTTATCAATGACCTGGAAGAAAACAAAATCATCACTGATAAAGTTTGAAGAATACACGAAAATTGGGGAGAGTGGTAAATAATAAAGAGGAGAGGTCACTGATTCACAGCAATCTTCTAGGTTGTTTGCTTGTACCCAGTTTATCAAGTAATGTGTTTTAATACAGCTAAATGCAAATGTGTACATCTAGGAACAAAGAATGCAGACCATACTTACAGGATGGGGGACTCTATCCTGGGAAGCAAGTACTCTGAAAAGGATTTGAGGGTTGTGATAGATAATGAACTGAACATGAGCTCCCACTGTGATGCTGTGGCCAAAAGAGCTACTGCAATCCTGGGATGCATCGATCTTGAGTAGGAGCAAAGATGTTATTTTACCTCTGTATTTGGCACCTGTGCGACCACTGCTGGAATCTTGTGCCCAGGTCTGGTGCTCACAATTCAAGAAGGATGTTGATATATTGGAGAGGGTTCAGAGAAGAGCCATGAGAATGACTAAAGAATCACAAAACCTGACTTATAGTGATAGATGCAAGGAGCTCAATCTATTTAGCTGAACAAAGAGAAGGTTGAGGGATGACTTTGATTACACAAGTCTATAGATACCTACACAGGGAGCAAGTATTTAATAATGGCCTCTCCAGTCTAGCAGAGAAAGGTCTAATACCATCCAATGGCTAAAAGTTGAAGCTAGACATTCATATTGGAAACAAGTATAATCTTTTAATGGTCAGAGTAATTAACCATTGGAACAACTTACCAATGGTCTGGGCCGGCTCTACTGTTTTTGCCGCCCCAAGCAGCACGCCAAATTGCCGCCGCTGACGGCAGGGGCACTCCGTGTGCCATTAGGGCGGCATGTGCGTTTCCGCGGCAGCGGAAATTCTGCAGCAGCTTCTGTCTTAGAACATAGAAGCTGCTGCTGAATTGCCGCTGCCGTGGAAACGTGCATGCCACCCTAACATCACACAGACTGCCCCCGCCGTCCACGGCGGAAATTCGGCACGCTGCTTGGGAGCAAAAATACATGGACTGCTGCCCCTTGCAGACTTCTGGCCCAAGCACCTGCTTGGAATGCTGGTGCCTGGAGCCAGCCCTGCCAACAGTCATGGCGAATTCTCCATCACTGATGATTTTTAAATCAAGATTGTTGCTTTTCTAAATGATCTGCTGTCCTGTGCTATGCAGAAAGTCAGACTAGATGATGACAGTGGTCCCTTCTGGCCTTGGAATCAATTCATCTATGGCTGGGAGGTAGCAATTTATATGAGGGTGCATTTAAAACGACCTCCATTGCATGAGCATGTGTAGTAGGAGAAAGGGTTTCACGCTGTGTAGCTAAGGGTAGAAGAAAAGAGATGATCTGAACTTACTGTGTCTTCTTGTAACAGCGGAAGGACTTTTCGAACCAAAGAACCAGGACCAGTAAGGGTGCTCAGAATTGCCCTCTATGGCTTGATCTTCCTGATGACTGTGGAGAGGTAGGGGCCCTTCATAAGAACAGCCAAACTGGGTCAGACCAAAGGTCCATCTAGCCCAGTATCCTGTCTATCGACAGTGGCCAATGCCAGGTGCCCCAGAGGGAGTAAACCTAACAGGTAATGATCAAGTGATCTCTCTCCTGCCATCCATCTCCACCCTCTGACAAACATAGGCTAGGGACACCATTCCTTACCCATCTTGGCTAATAGCCATTAATGGACTTAACCTCCATGAATTTATCCAGTTCTCTTTTAAACCCTGTTATATTCCTAAGCCTTCACAATTCGCAGGCAAGAGTTCCACAAGTTATTGTGCGCTGTGTGAAGAACTGTCCTTTATATTTGTTTAATACTGCTGCCTATTAATTGCAGTTTGGTGATCCCTAGTTCTTGTATATTGATGAATCAAATAAATCATTTTCACTTATTTCTAGTTCTCCACATCGACTCAATGCATTTTATATAGCTCTATCAATATCCCCCCTTTGTCTCTCTTTTCCAAGCTGAGAAATGCCTTAACTCTTTTAATATCTCCTCATATGGACCGTTACCTAAACGCCTAATCGTTTTAAGTTGGCCTTGCTTCGGGATACCTCTAGTGCCAGATATATCTTGAGATGAGACCACATCTGTACGCAGTAATTCAAGATGCTGGGCATTAACCATCAATTAATAAGGGCAATAATAATTCTGCATGCTTATTCTCTGTCCCCTTTTTAATGTTCCTAACTCCTGTTTGCTTGTTTGACCGGCCTTACTGCACACGCGGCATGGACGTCTTAGAAACTATCCACGCATGACTCCCAGATCGTTGTTTCCTGATTTGTTTGTAACAAAAATTAGCCCATGCATATTGTAGGTTATAGTTTGGTTATTTTTTGCCAATGGCGATTGCTTTCACACGTTTATCATATAAAATGTCATTGCATTTTGTTGCCAAATCACTTAGTTTGTGAGATTTGCTTGTGACAAGTTCTTCACAGGCTGCGTTCTTATCTACATTGAGCAGTATGACGGTGCATTCTCAAGCTTTCCACCTCATTTTTACCCCTTCTGCCAGATCATTTATGAGATAAGTGAATAGGATTGGTCCTAGACTGACCGTTGGGAACACTTATGATCCTTCCATCTGGAATTTACCTTTATTCCTATCCTTTATTCCTTTGTCTTTTAACCATTTCAGTCCCATGAAAGGACCGTTCCCTTTTATCCTGACAGCTAATACGTAAGAGCCCTTTGGGAGGTGAGCTTGTCAAAGGCTGTCTGAGAATCATGTATAATCACATCCACTGCGATCCCCTCTTTCACATGTTGTTGTACCCTTCAAAGAACTCTAACATGTAGAAAAGACACTACTTTCCCTATTACGAAACGCATGTTCGCCTGTGTCGCACCAACATACTTATGTTCTATCTAGTTGGTAGCTCGTGTTCCTAGACAGAAGTTCATGTTATGCCAACGAACAGTCGATTCTCTCTACGTAATGATTTCACGCTGCGTATGCGCCTCATGCTACGACGGGATTAATCCTGACGTCAACTTAACCAGAGATCTTTGCTCAACCATTGCCTGTCCTAGGTAGAATCAACTCAAGTCACTCGTCCCTTTGCTACCAATATTGCGTTACATTATCTATCTGTGACTCATTGGGTACAAACGAATTCTGGAAGAGATGTTACAACCCTAGTTTTTATTCCCAACTTCACTTTGAGTTCTTCTCAGAACTCTGAGTGAATGCCATTTGGTCCGTGATTGGTCGTTATCAAATTATAATACTCACTACACCGGCAGGGGGCGGGCCATCGCATACACCTAATCTTTTACGCTGAGTTCATCTGCAAATGTCCCCTCTAGACTCCTTCAATCTGATCTCTACTGTCGCGATCCTCCATTTGTCAGTCCTATCACATAAAAGCATGTAATGCTCAAGATTTGGGCGAGATCTCCCTAAACATGCCTCAGCTGTGAAGACTGGAAGGCAAAGAATGTGTTTAGGTTCTCTCAAGGAACTTTTTCGGTCTGAAGCGTCTTCCTTATTGTATCTCGATCAATCAGGGCCCCACTTCTTTGTTTAGGCAGTCTTACTCTGCTCTTTGATTTCTTAAAAACATGTTTTGTTAGTATACCTCTCTCGTTGAGCCTTGTTGGCTAGTCTTTTTCAAACTCCTCTTCGTTGCCTCTTGTCCTCTAATACTTGTTTTCCACTCTTCTAGTATGCTACTTGTTTGCACAGCCTCTTCTAGTATTTTATCCTCATCCTCGAGACTTCTGAAATCTCTGTCACCTTCTCTTAAATGCTGCCTGGTATAATATCTTCCTTTATCAACTGTCTTTCTTTACATGTGTGTCAGCCATATCACTGTGGTCTCCTTTTCAGCTATACTTTTACTTTTTACTGTGTTTCTATTGAATTGGGTGTTCTACTCATTTATAAGTAGGCTTACTTGTATGTTCTTTAAAAGAAGCGTTCCAAGTGCAGCTTGCATGATTTCACTTTAGTCGGCTGTACCTTTTAAATGTCTGTTAAAGTAACCTCCCTTATGTTTTCCATGTTCCTCCATTATTTAAACTATTGATCGTACTGTTGGCTGTTATATGTTTTTGCCCACGGGACTGTTGCGATGCTGACTGTGTATTCATCTCACTAGCTCGCAACAACATATATATATATACATCAATATAACGAGCTCTGTGCGTCCAGTCGAGTCAGCTAAAATTTCCAGAGTGCTCTCCCCTTGTTGGGTTTCGCCTTACTCAGCTGCCAAAGCCAGTTCATTAGATAAGTATTGAGAAATTTTGTCGTGCATTTCGTCCTAAAGTGAGCATTGTCCCGACGTCAATATGGTCGGAATAATTGAAATTCCCACCCGTATTATGTAGGTTCTTAATTTTGAAAGCCTGAAATGTTCTTCATTCATCTAAGAACATGTGTCCATCATCGTATCCACTGTCCTGGTCAACGTGGGGGATGAGTACGTAAATGATAGAGTCCCAATGTGTGCTTCTTGCATGTTAAGAGCATGGGAAATTACGTATCGCATTAACGGATTTGAAGCATGTGGAGGTTCATTAAGATTTTTTACTTCATTTGATTCGTACCCATTTTCTTTCACTATAGTGCCACTCCCCCGGCGACCCTGCGGACGCTGTGTTCTTCCTTCCGAGTATATTTTTTTTACGCCGCCTGTAGATGATGTGTTGTGCGAACTGCTCCCTCCCTCGCCTCACAGGTGAATTCTCGTGAGCTATGTGATATGTGCGTCGAGAGATCTCGTTGAGTGCAGCAAGGCACGCTAGTTCACCCCAGCTATTATTCCTCAGACTGCTAGCCACTGTTGATACACTCTCTACGACTGTCCTCTTATTCGTCTGCCCTTTTCTGACGTGTCCTATTCTTATTTGAATGTTTCTCATCTGATCTGGCCCTTACATTATCCTCTTCCATCCTCTGCTCCTGACTTTAACCTAGAGAATCTCTATCAATAGACTATCCTCTAAGAGAAGTCTCTGTCCGATCCACGTGCTCCTCTGCAGCAGTCAGCTTTCCCCCATCTCCTGGTTTCATCAGACAGTCTCAGCAGCTGATGAACAGGACACCTAGAAGCCTGATTCTTCCTGTCTGAACCTGAATGCTTCCAGTGCTGCAAGATGTCACTTAGGGCATGGATTGTCCCTGTGCCTGCAGCCAAAAAAATAATCTAATTTTTTAGATTCTGTGGGAAGTGAACAGACTGACTTGGGCAGCATCCATCTGAAGAATCTCATGGGAATGCTTTGCTGTTCCAATCCTATTCCACTGGCACAGCAGCGGAGACAACTGGCTCGTACTATACATTTGCCTTAGATGTTGCCTTGGCATAAATATGGCAGCAGGTGAACCTTCTCTTCCCAGAGGGTGGAAATCCAGGGTGATCCTCATCACTGCAGGCTCCGATAGGTTTCGCACAGGTGAGCTAGGAGCTAGAAAATTTTGATTTGCTTAGAAGCCCCTAGAAAGACCTATGTTAAAAAAACAAACAAACAAAAAAAAAAAACACAACAACAATTAACAAGGTAAAATCCTTCTGTGTTTGTGCCAGATCTGAGTTTGCCTAAATAGTGGAAACACCTTTCCTTCTCATTCTTTATGCTGCTATTTTGTTACAAGAGTCAGCGATAGCACATTTACCTTTCATTCACTTACTGATAGAACTCTCAAGAAATCAGGACAGGCCTGCTGGGCCCCACTTGTCACAACAGGCACCCAAAAGATGCTTCCCTCAATCCAAGGATTTGCTACAAGAGACTGTATTCATCCAGATGTTCTTAAATGCCACGGTCTTAATACCCTTTGACTATTAATGGTCCAAGTGTAAGATGCAGCGTGCCCACAGCATTTTCTCATGCTCCCTATTCAATAGACTAATGGAATTCTCCTTCTCCAGCACTCTAGCTCAGAGATAAGCTGCTGAAGTTGGGCCGATCACCATGTAAAACTGACTCGCCTGCTTATTGATGTTTGACTTACACAACATCACTGCACTGGCTAAACAAGTAACTCGAGGCTGCTTCCCCTATTACAGTGTGCAGCAAGTTTTGAGCCTGACATGCTCCACTGAAGGTGAAGTGAGCCAGGTTAAGGGAGCCTGAGCCCCCCACACTTTGGCTGAAGTTTCAGGCCCACTGCATGCCTACCTCCTTGCTCTCAGAAGTAAAAGGTAAAACAGGCAGAGCACGGGCAAAGAAAGGGCACTCTGCCAAAAGCTAACAGTGACCTGATGGCTGCACAGCGGCACTCAGGGCACAACAGAATTGCATTGTAGATGTGTGGGCATGAACACACACCATCAGTCTGAGCGTAAGTTGGTGCTACTTGTGCAGAGGGGCCTGTAGAGATTGTAGCAAGAAAAGAAACTAAGCTACCTCACATGTTAATGGTTTGTTCCCACTCCATCCCCCAATGCCCGTTCCTTGGCATGTGAGTTAGACTGCAACTAACCACCAAGCTCCTATGACCACATGACATTAGCCAACATCCTGGATGCCTAACAATCAGGGCCCAGACCAGGCACTGCACAGAGACAGCTGTAGTGGCACTAAGAATCTGCTCAGGGCCATGGACACAAGTAAGATCCCTGTGCTTACGCTGCTGGGCCTCTCTGCAGACTTGACCACAGGGTATTACTCACCCACCTCAAGACACAGCGAGTGCATGGCCCAGCTCTACATCAGTTCCATTCATTTCTCTCCAGCACTGCCCACAGTGGTGATGGGTAACCACACCTGCTCTCGGAAGCCTGCAGGATTCCAAGGGATCTATAGTATCCCCACAATATCTACTTGAGACTGATGATGAACAGACTCCAACCGGTACAGAACATGGCTGCCTACCTTCTCCATGGCTAAGGCTGCTGAGAACATCAGGCCTGTGTTCAAGTCCCTCCATGGCTCCTAACCAGCTTCCAATGCCGGTTTAAGCCTTGGTCCTGAGCTTCAAAGCAATTAATGGATCAAGCCCCAGCTACATTAAAGACAGAATTTAGATCTATTATCTGCCTGCTCCCCTGGGGCAATGCATCACACAAAGCATCTGAAAGCTGAGACCAAAGCTTTCTCAGTCAAGGGGACACAACGATGGGACAATTTCCAGAGGAGATCAGGTTAATCCAGAGTCTGACCAGCTTCAGGAAATGCTGCCAAGCCTTCCTCTTTGAGATAGCCTTTCACCATAAGTGACACTCACAAGTCAAACATACTTTTTATTTCCAAACCCCTCCCAATCCTAAAAACAACCTACCCCCAATGAGAAGGCTCCTGACTTCATCAAGGAGAAATGCTAGAGACTCCGTAAACTCCACTAGGGACTTTGCTATTGATTTACATGGAAAGTACTCAGATACTATGGTAATGGGCAGCAAAATAAAATTTAGAGCAGTGGCACTCAACCTTTCCAGACTACTGTATCCCTTTCAGGAGTCTAATTTATCTTGAACACCCCCAAGTTTCACCTCACTTAAAAACTACTTGCTTACAAAATCAGACCAAAATACAAGTGTCACAGCAAGCTGTTGCTGAAAAATTGCTTACTGCCTCGTTTTTACCATATAATTATAAAATAAATCAGATGGCCAGGTTAAATGCAGTCTGCCACAGGAGAGCAAAGATTAGGTAAGCCCTATTAAGCAGCAGCCTTGTGATCCATGGAGGCCAGTGCACTATGAGATATCCTCCAGGACATTGCCCAGTCTGATTTTAAATAATCAGAGTAACATTCTAGTAGTCATATTAATGTGTTCACATTGTTCCAGTCACTGAAACTTGCAGACTTGGTGCCCTCAAGTGGCCACTTTAAGCTACTTCATATGTAGTATTAGAGGGGTAGAGGAGTTAGTCCGTATCCGCAAAAACAACGAGGAGTCTGGTGGCATCTTAAAGACTAACCAATTTGTTTGGGCCTAAGCTTCTGTGGGTTAAAAAACCCACTTCTTCAGATGATTGGAGTGAAAATTACAGATACAGGCATAAATATACTAGCACATGAAGAGAAGGGAGTTACCTAACAAGTGGAGAACCAGTGTAGACAAGGCCAATTCAGTCAGGGTGGATGTGGTCCACTCCCAAACAGCATCACTTGCCCCATAACCTCAGCCGTACAGAACGCACCACCACCCGCAGCCTCAGAAACAACTCTGACATTATAATCAAAAAGGGCTGACAAAGGTGGTGCTGTAGTCACCATGAACAGGTCGGATTATGAACAGGAAGCTGCCAGGCAACTCTCCAACACCACATTCTATAGGCCACTATCTTTCGATCCCACTGAGGAAGACCAAAAGAAACTACACCATCTGCTCAAGAAACTCCCTGCTATAGCACGGGAACAAATCTACACAGACACACATCTAGAACCCAAACCAAGGGTATTCTATCTGCTACCCAAGATCCATAAACCTGGAAACCCTGGATACCCCATTATCTCAGGTACTGGAACTCTTACAGCAGGATTATCTGCCTATATGGGCTCTCTCCTCAGACCCTACACTACCAGCACTCCTAGCTATCTTCAAGACATCACCAACTTCCTGAGGAAATAACAATGCATTGTGGTCTTCCTGAAAACGCCATCCTGGCCACCATGGATGTAGAAGCTCTTTACACCAATATTCCACACAAGGATGGACTACAAGCTGTCAGGAACAGTATCTCTGATGAGGCCATGGCGCACCCGGTGGCTGAGCTTTGTGACTTTGTCCTCACTCACAACCATTTCAGATTTGGGGACAACTTCAAGTCAGTGCAACGCTATGGGTACCTGCATGGCCTACAGTATGCCAACATTTTTATGGCTGACTTAGAACAAACACTTCCTCAGTTCTCATCCCCTAGTGCGTCTCCTCTACTTGCACTACATTGATGACATCATCATATGGACTCACGGGAAGGAGGGCCTTGAAGAATTCCACCTCGATTTCAACAATTTCCACACCACCATCAACCTCAGCCTGGACCAGTCCACACAAGAGATTCACTTCCTGGACACTACAGTGCAAATAAGTGACTGTCACATAAACACCACCCTACACTGGAAACCTACTGACCCCTATACTTACCTACGTGCCTCCAGCTTCCATCCAGGACACATCACACAATTCATTGTCTACAGCCAAGCCCTAAGATACAACCACATTTGCTCCAATCCCTCAGACAGAGACAAACACCTACAAGATCTTTATCAAGCAGTCTTAGAGCTACAATACCCACCTGGGGAATTGAGGAAACAGATTGACAGAGTGAGATGGGTACCCAGAAGTCACCTACTACAGGACAGGCCCAATAAGGAAAATAACAGAACACCACTGGCTATCCCGTCCAGCCCCGAGGTAACCCCTCTCCACTGGATTATCAACTATCTACAACCTATCCTGGAAAACGATCCCTCAGTTTCACAGACCTTGGGAGGCAGGCCAGTCCTCGCTTACAGACAGCCCCCCAGCCTGAAGCAAATATTCATCAACAACTACACACCACACCACAGAAACAATAACCCAGGAACCAATCCCTGTAACAAAACCCGTTGCCTACTCTGTCCCCATATCTACTCTAGCCACACCATCAGAGGACCCAAACACATCAGCCACACCATCAGGGGCTCATTCACCTGCACATCTACTAATGTGATATATGACATGTGCCAGCAATGCCCCTCTGCCATGTACATTGGCCAAACTGGACAGTCTCTATGTAAAAGAATAAATGGACACAAATCACACATCAGGAATGGTAGCATACAAAAGTCAGTAGGAGAACACTTCAATCTCCCTGGACATTCAATAAAATTTAAAAGTAGCCATACGTCAACAAAAAAACTTCAGAAACAGACTTCAAAGAGAAACTGCTGAGCTACAATTCATTTGCAAACTTGACACCATTAATTTGGGCTTGAATAGGGACTGGGAGTGCCTGGCTCACTACAAAAGCAATTTTCCCTCTCTTTGTATTGACACCTCCTCCTCAATTATTGGGAGTGGATCACATCCACCCTGACTGAATTGGCCTTCTTAACTCTCATTCTCCACTGGTAAGGTAACTTCCTCTCTTCATGTGCCAGTATATTTACGCCTGTATCTGTAATTTTCACTTCACGCATCTGAAGAAGTGGGTTTTTTTTTTAACCCACAAAAACTTATACCCAAATAAATCAGTTGGTTTTTAAGATGCCACCGGGCTCCTCATTGCATATGTAGTACAAAATTAGACCATATCTGTAATTTCTCAATTGAAAAAAAGACCATTAACTTTTCCGTAACTGGTGTTCTTCGAGATGCGTTGCTCATGTCCATTCCACAATTGGTGTGCGTGCTTGCCACGTGCAACAGTGCTGGAAGTTTTTCCCCTAACAGTACCCATAGGAGAGCACCCCTAGCGACCCCTGGAGTGGTGCTGCTATGGCGCAGTATAAGGAGAGCTGCGCACTCCCCCTACCCTCAGTTTCTTCTTGCCAGACAACTCCGACAGAGGGGAAGGAGGGCGGGGTATGGAATGGACATGAGCAACACATCTTGAAGAACATCAGTTACGGAAAAGGTAACTGTCTTTTCTTCTTTGAGTGATTGCTCATGTGCATTCCACAATAGGTGATTTCAAGCTATATCTGTTGGAGGTGGGTAGGACTTCATAGACTCTCGGGACAGAGTACAGCTCGGCTGAACCCGACATCCTCTCTGGTTTGGGAGACAATCGCCTAATGCGAGGTGAACATGTCAACCGAAGACCATGTGGCAGCCCTACAAATGTCCTGAATAGGGACATGGACTAAATAGGCAGCTGATGAGGCCTGTGCCCTAATCGAGTGTGTCCTCACAATCGGCGGCGAGGGGACTTTTGCCAGGTTGTAACAGGTACAAATACATGAGGTGATCCAGTTGGAGAGTCACTGTGTGGAGATTGGCCAACCTCTAATGCGTTCGGCCAAGGCGATGAACAGCTGTGAGGACTTACTGAACGGCTTTGAACGTTCCAAGTAAAAAGCTGGAGCCCGTCTCACATCCAGCATGTGGAGGCGGCGCTCCTCATTGGATGTATGGAGCTTGGGACAGAGCACCGGCAGGAAGATGTCCTAACCCATGTAGTAGGTGGAGACCACCTTGGGGAGGAACGAAGGATGCGGTCGGAGTTGGACCTTATCTTTGTGGAACACCGTGTACAGGAGCTCACAGGACAGGGCCCTGAGCTCCAAGACCTGTGTAACTGACATGATAGTCACCAGGAAGGCTACCTTCCACGAGAGGTGTGACCAGGAACATGTAGCTAGCAGCTCAAACGGGGGACCCGTCAACCGGGCCAGCACCAAATTCAGGTCCCACTGTGGGACTAGGGGCCTAACATGGGAAAAGATTATCCAGTCCCTTAAGGATTTGGCCAGTCATAGCATGGAAGACTGATGCGGCCGCCAAGTGCATCTTGACGGACAAGAGCACTAGGCCCTGGGCTCCAAGGTGAAGGAGATAGTCTAAAATGAGCTGGATCAGCTGCTCACTGGGAAAACTGAGACCACTTCACCAGGTAGGCCTGACATGTGGAGGGCCACCTGCTTTCCAGGAGGACACACTGAACCCCTTCCAAGCAAGTTCTCCTGGCCTAACCATTGAGAAGCTATGCCGTGAGGTGGAGTGCCGCTAGGCTGGGGTGGATGAGGCGGGTCTGGCCCTGGGAGAACAGGTCAGGGTGGGATGGTAACAGCCATGGTGGGGCAACTGCCAGGCTCATGAGAGTTGCGTACTAATGTTGCCTGGGCCATGCCGGGCGATAAGGAGGACACGGGCCCTGTTCATTTTTATCTTCTCCAAGACCTTGCTGATCAGTGGGATCAGGGGAAGGCATAGAGAAGCTGGCCCGACCAGGATAGGAGGAAGGCATCAGAGATGGCACCTGTGCCCAACCCCCACTTGAGGCAGAAGCAGGGAGACCGGTGGTTCTGCTGTGTCACGAAAAGGTCCACCTGGGGAGTACCCCACTTTTGGAAAATCCTGTGCACCACCTGTGGGTGTAGCGACCATTCGTGCTGAGAGGAGAAGTCTCAGCTCAGGCAATCTGCCCACAAGTTCCAGGCGCCCAGTAAGTGGTGGGTTTGTAGGCAAATATCATGGGCTATACAGAAGTCCCGCAGCCTGAGGGCTTCCTGGCAGAGGGCAGAGGAGCGGGCCCTGCCTTGCCTGTTGATGTAGAACATCGAGGCTGTGTTCTCTGTGAGAACCCTGACCACTCTGCCCTCCAGGTGCCAGCGGAAGGCCACGCATGCCAGACAGACCGCCTTGAGCTCCTTGACATTTATATGCAGGGCAAGGTTCTGTGCAGACCACAGACTTTGGGTCTGAATGTTCTCCACATGGGCTCCCCACTCCAGATCCAACGTGTCAGACACCAGCTCCTCTGATGGGGCCCTGAACGGGACCCTGTAAAGCATATTCCTTGGGGAGAATCACCATTGTAGGGAGGTGATCACCGATTCGGGCACAGTGAGGACTGTGAGTATTCACCCACGAAAACCATGCTCCAATACGTCTGTTAGTCTATAAGGTGCCACAGGACTCTACTGCTTTTACAGATCCAAACTAACACGACTACCCCACTGATACTTTGTCCATCCTGTCTCTGCACTAGGAGAAAACCGAGGTCAACCAGAGCTGGAGGAGCCTCATCCTGAGTCTGGCGTGGTGAACCACATATGTGCATGCCGACATGTGACCCAGGAGCTGGAGGCACACTCTGGCTGTGGTCACGGGGAACCTTGTGACTGTGCTAAGCTCCCTTAGGGTCACAAACCTGTCTGGTGGAAAGGGACCTTGGCCAATGTCGCATCCAGGACCGCCCCAACAAACTCTATGCGCTACACCAGGACTAACGTGAACTTGATGTCATTTACCAACAGGCCCAAAGTGGCGCACATGGACAGGAGGAACACCATATGATCCCCCACCTGTGACCTGAAGCTGCCCTTGATCAGCCAGTCGTCGAGATGGGGAAGATCTGAATACCATGACATCTGAGATAGGCTGCTACCACAGACATGCACTTTGTGAATACCCTGGGAGAAGTGGACAGGCCAAACAGGAGGACCATAAATTGGTAGTGTTCCTGCCCAACCGTGAAATGGAGGAAACATCTGTGCCCCTCAAATATATGAATCTGGAAGTACGCATCCTGCAGATCAAGGGCAGCGTACTAGTCCCTGGGATCCAGGAAGGGGATGATGGAGGCCAGAGAGATCATGCAAAACTTGAGCTTTACCATGTACTAGTTCAGGTGCAGGATAGGCCTGAGTCACCCTTTGGGATAAGGAAGTATAGTGAGTGGAAACCCTTGTGTCTGAACTCAGCTGCTACCACTTCCACCACTAGGCCAAGGAGCTGCCCCACCTCCTGCTTGAGCAAGGCCTTGTGAGAGGGGTCCCCCATGAGTGATGGAGATGGAGGGTTGGTGGGCAGGCTAGAGGTAAACTGGAGGGTGTAGCCCCGGGAGACAGTGTTGAGGACCCATCGCTCCGAGGTCAGCCGCAACCACTCCAGGAGAAAAATACATGACCGGTTGGAGAAGGGAAGCTTTACTGTGGGTGGATCCCGGGTATGAACTGGTAAGTCGCCCCCAGGCATCCTGTCAAAACTGATGCTTTCCCGCCTGTTTGCTTTTGGAGGGCCCAGGTTGGGTTGCAGACCGAGACTGCCTCTGCAGGCATTTCTTATAGTCCCTTGACTTTATAAGGGGGCTCATATTTAGATTGGATGGCCTGGGTGGGAGCCTGCTGCGGCTTAAACTTGGTCCTGGCCGGGACATAGAGGCCAAGGATCTTAAGCGTTGTGCATGAATCTTTCAGGCCATGCAATTTCATGTCTGTCTGTTCTGCAAACGGGCCCTGCCATCAAATGGAAGGTCCTGTAAGGAGTTCTGCACCTTGCTGGACAGCCCAGACAGCAGGAGCCATGACACCCTCCTCATGGATATCGCAGAGGCCATAGACCTTGCAGCCGTATCCGTGGCATCCGACGCTGCCTGAAGGGCTGCCCTGGCGGCAGCCGTACCCTCCTCCACCAGAGACTTGAACTCCTTCTTGTCATGCTTATGGAGGGAGTCTCGAATCTGGGCAGAGAGCCCCACAAATGGGCTTGGTGGTTCACCACCCGTAACTAGAAACTCAAGGACAAATAAACTTCTCTCCTGAATACGTCCAGTCTCCTTGAGTATTTATTTTCCGGAGTAGGGGCTGGCTGGCTGGCCCTGCCTCTCCTTGTGGTTGACTGACTCGACCACCCGGGAGTTGGGGGCAGGATGGGTGTACAGGTATTCATGCCCCTTGGTGGGCACGAAGTACTTCTGTTCTGCCCTCTTAGAGATGGGGGACAAGGAAGCTGGGGTTTGCCACAAGGCCTTCAAAATCTTTGCCACCCCCTCATGAAGTGGGAGAGCCACCCTACCCAGTGCCGAGGCCAAGAGGATGTTGAAGAGGAAGTCTGAGGGTTCCTCCACCTCCTCAGCTTGAAAGTTAAGGCTTGATGCCACCCTTTTCAACAGTTCCTGGTGGGCCTTAAGAGTCCTCCTGCAGAACAGGTGGAGGAGGGGCTGTAATCGCCTCATCAGGGAGGATGAGGATGGGGGTGCAGTACCCACCGGTGCCACAGCTCACACCACTTGGTCACCCTCCGGACACGGAAACAGTGATGAATGCTCCACCAACTTCTTCCTGGGAGGCTGAGGTAGAGAGGCCGATGGTCTCTCTGAAGCTCCAGCCACCGAGCGAACCACCACTGGGGGCTGTGTCAGGGGCCACGAGGCCCATTGGTACCACAGTGCCGGCCAAGGAGCCTGGTGCCACTGCACGTGCTGTGGCACCCATGAAGCTGGCTGTTCAGCCTGACTAGCCTGTCCCAACAACTGACAACTACGAAGTGATGTTGGGTTGGCGGACGGCCTGCTGCTGTCCTTGAACCAGGAGGAGTGGGTGGTGTCAGGAACAGTGCCAACCACGAGACTGTGATCCCAGTGTGGAGGAGCAGGAGTACCGCTGGTAGCAACTGCTCCATGATCAGCTCCGACGGGCAGATCCGTGCCAGCGATCAATGCCTGGGACTGCAGGAGCAGTGCCATGGTGGGGCCCTGGAGCGAGATGAAGAATGTGAACAGTGTCGATGCCTGTACCACAATGGGCTATGGTAGCCTCTTGGAGTCAAGGACCTCTGGTGCCGTCTGTCCTGGTGTTGATGGGGCATGCTCTTCTTGTGAGGTCTATGGGCCCTTGAGGCAGAGCAGTGCCTGGAACCCAGCCAGACAACCTTGTGGGGGTCGACGGGGACTGGCGCAGACCGCACATGGGCTGGTCGCTGAGCAGCGAACGGCGTCAGGAACATTCCCTAGACCATGAACAGTAGCAACCAGGCAATGACTGAGGAGATCCAAGCAATGGCTTGCCTCCGGACCAGGGAGCCAACGTGGCAGTGCCCCTGGTACCAGCAGAAACATAACATCCTGGGCCACTTGAATGGAGGGCATCTGGACATCTAGGGAAGTCAATGCAGATTGGGCTGGGCTACTCCGCTCAACCTGGGTCAGAGCCCTGAAGGCCGATGGGGATTGAGAACTGCCAAATGTGGGTCTAGTTTCTCCCCCGGTCTTGCTCCTGTGTCTTCTTAGCTTTTTTAGAGCATCCTGCAGATGGGGAGTGGTACTGGCTGGTGGAAGGCACTGAAGGGTCACCGCTTGAAGGATCTGCAAATCTTGCAGCGATCCCTGAGATGGGTTTCCCCCAGACAGCGTAAACAGTCTGTGTGCAGATCACTCACTGGCATCAGCCGTCTGTACGTGTCACACAAGTTAAAGCCCAGGGCATGGGGCATGCCCCGACCCGGGCACACTAAGCTAACACTAAACTAAACTACTTTAACTACATGCATCCGACGAAGTGGGTATTCACCCACGAAAGGTCATGCTCCAATACATCTGTTAGTCTATAAGATGCCACAGGACTCTTTGCTGCTTTTACTTTAACTACAGGTACTACTATGAAGAGTTCAAGAGGGAGGCTGGAGCCAAGCTGGAGCAGAGCAGTTCTGACGTACCTTCACTGGTGGCATTGTCCCTTCAAAAGTTATTTTTCCTCTCTTGGTATCCTGCTGTTAAATGAATTGTCTCATTAGACTGGCCTCACACTTGGTAAGGCAACTCCCATCCTTTCAAGTATTTATACCTGCTCCTGTATTTTCCACTCCATGCATCTGATGAAGTAGGTTCTAGCCCACGAAAGCTTATGCCCAAATAAATTTGTTAGTCTGTAAAGTGCCACAAGGATTCCTCGTTGTTTTTGCTGATACAGACTAACATGGCTACCACTCTGAAACCTCTGTTTTAAGTCTTTTCAGCATTTGGGTACCTTTCAGCAGTTGGGTCATGTTTACAGTAGAAGATTTCAAGTGTAGATAAGCTACTTATTTAAAGCAGAATATTTCAAGTTTGGATAGGCTACATATTGATCAGATAGATCACTATGAAGAGGAGATTTGAAGGTGGTGCAAGCAAGAGACGACGAAAACAACTGAGTGAAGCAGTAGTTAAGAGCTTAAAGCCAATAACTTCATTTCTCAGACCACTGGAAAACACACAAAGGTGGGAAATTCTGAAGCAATATCTTCCTGTTTCACTGCATGGGATATCCAAAACTAGATGGTCTGCACAGATGGATGGTGTTCAACCAGTTGTGCAGCATCTGAATTCAGTGAGAAAGGCTTTAAATGAACTGGAATCTCTCAATCTCACTCCACAGGTTCAAACTGAACTTCAGTCTATTCAGAAGCACATGTCCAAATTTGAATGCATTCTGATGTCATCTTTGTGGATGAAGCTACTAATCTAATAATCGAAGCACACAATGCTAAACTTGATGTTGAGAGGGATAACACTGCAAGTCTTATCAATGACATTCAACATATTTGTGAACAATGGGATGCGATCCTGAGTCCAAATTAGTTGCACAGAATATTGGAATTTCATCCGAGTTCTCCACCAATCGTAACTTACCTACTGAATCTGCTGCCGAGCAGCATTATAGGGTCAATGTCTTCCTTGTCATCACTGATTCTATTCAGTCAGGTCTTACAGGTCGATTTGAGTCACTGTGACTAATTTGTACCCTGTTGGGGTTGCTTTTGCAGTTCAACAGACTTCTCGGCTCTCTGTGAGCTAAGATCAAGTGTAAGATCTACTTGCTGCAGCTGAACAATTTCAGCAACAGTACAACAAAGAAATCTCAAAAGAGCTCAGTGATGAAGTCATCTTCCTCAAAAAAATATATCCACAAACTTTAAATTGGATTGCAAGCCAAAGGAATTGCTTCAAGAAATACTCAAACTTGGACTCTCTGGGGTGTTTCCTATGTGACCGATCCAGACTAGTGGGGTACAGGAGTCTGGTAGAGGGCAAATATACTGGTCACTGGATGAGTAGTTTTCTGTTCCCTGAGTGACCAGAGCAGGGGCTGCACTAGAGCAATCAGGCACCTGCTAGAACCAGCTAAGACAGGCAGGCTAATTAAAACACCTGGAGCCAATTAACATACTAGAATCAATTATGGCAGACAAACTAATCAGGACACCTGCTTTAAAAAGGACCTCCCCCATCAGTTAGTGGAGGGCGAGCAAGGAATGAGGTGGCATGCTGCTGGAGGACTGAGGAGTACAAGCATGATCAGGTTTCAGGGGGAAGATCCTGGAGTGAGGATAAAGAAGGTGCTGGGGGGAGGCTATTGGGAAGTAGCCCAGGGAGTTGGAGCTGTAGCTGTCACACAGCTGATACAGAACACGTAGACCGCTGCTATCCACAGGGCCCTGGGCTGGAACCTGGTGTAGAGGGTGGGCCTGGGTTCTCCCCCAATTCCTGATCGGACATAGGAGAAGTTGACCTGGTCTGTGAGCAACACCAGAAGGGAAGGTCTAATTTGGAAAGGGATCAGGCATGTCCCCGACCCACTAGGTGGAACATGGAGACTGTGGGTATTGTTTTCCCCATGCTGGCCAGTGATGAGGCGAGCTGAGTGAATGGCAGGTTTGAGCCTCTAGCAGAAGTGGCCAAACTGAGGGGCTGCCGTGAACCTCTGAGGCGAGCAAATCTGCCAAAAAGTGCAGGACCCACCAAGACAGAGAAGGAACTTTGTCACAACTAATATCACAATTGCGTTGTGTATTTTTGTCAGTCTGCCTGCATCAGTGGCTTCAGGTGAACACACCTTCAATGGGTTGAGGCAGGTAAAGAAGTATCACTGTTCAGCTATGGGACAAGAACGTGTGAATGGGCTCGCCATGTTTAATATCAACTGTGACATTGCATGAAAGCTAGATTTTTTCCCCTCAATTAGTGCATTTGCACAGAAAAAGGCTAGAAAAGCATGTTAAATAAAAAATATTCAAATTATGTCTCACTTTTTTTGGTGCCTTATTTTGTTTTCGTGTCATTTTTTATTTTTATTATGGCTGAGGACCTCAAAAGCTGGGGACCATCTAGCCCAGTATCCTGTCTTCTGACAGTGGTCAATACCAGGTGCTCCAGAGGGAATGAACAGAACAGGTAATCAATCATCAAGTGATCCATCCCTTGGTGCCCCTCCCCTGCTTCTGGTAAACAGAGGCTAGGGACACCATCCCTATCCATTCTTGCTAATAGCCATTGATGGATCTATCCTCCATGAATTTATCTAGGTTTTTTTTTTTTTAACCTTGTTATGGTCATAGCCTTCACAACATCCTCTAGCAAGAAGTTTGACAGGTTGACTGTACGTTGTATGAAAAAAACAAGCCTTTTTCTTTGTTTTAAACCTGCTTTTTCATTTGGTGACCCCTAGTTCTTGTGTTTGAGTAAATAACACTTCTTTATTTACTTTCTCCACACCGGTCATGATTTTATAGATCTCTATCATATCCCCCCTTAGTCATCCCTTTTCCAAGCTGAAAAGTCCCAGTCTTATTAATCTTTCCTCATATGGAAGCCATTCCATACCCCTAATCATTTTTGTTGCCTTTTTCTGAACCTTTTCCAATTCCAATATTTTTTTTTTTGAGATAGGCCGATCACATCTGCACAGAATATTCAAGATGTGGGTGTAGTATGGATTTATACAAAGGCAATATGATAGCCTGCCTTACTATCTATCCCTTTCTTAATGATTCCCAACAGTTTGCTTTTTTTGACTGCTGCACATTGAGTGGATGTTTTCAGAGAACTATATCCCCAATCTCTCTTTGAGTGGCAACAGCTAATTTAGACCCCCTCATTTGATTATGTTTCACTGTGCATTACTTTGCATTTATCAACATGGAATTTCATATGCCATTTTGTTGCCCAGTCACACAGTTTTGAGAGATCCTTTAATAGCTCCTTGCAGTCTGCTTGGGACTTAACTATCTTGAATAGTTTTGTATCATCTGCAAATTTTGCCACCTCACTATCTACTTCTTTTTCCAGATCATCTATGAATATGTTGAATAGGACTGGTCCTGGTACAGACCCCTGGGGGACACCACTATCTACCACTCTCCATTCTGAAAACTGATCCTTTATTCCTACCCTTTGTTTCCTATCTTTTAACCAGTTACCCATCCATGAGAGGACCTTCCCTCTTGATCCCATGACAGCTTACTTTGCTTAAAAGCCTTTACAGTGAGGAACCTTGTCAGAGGCTTTCTGAAAATCTAAGAACACTATAGCCACTGGATCCCCTTGTCCACCTGCTTGTTGACTCCCTTAAAAAAATTCTAGTAGATTGGTGAGGCGTGATTTCCCTTTACAAAAGCCATGTTGACTTTTCCCCAACAAATTATGTCATCTATGTGTCTGACAATTTTGTTCTTTACTATAGTTTCAGTCAGTTTGCCAGGTACTCAAGTAAGGCTTACTGGCCTGTAACTGCTGGGATCACCTCTAGAGCCCTTTTTAAAAATTGGTGTCACATTATCTATGCTCCAGTCATTTGGTACAGAAGCTGATTTAAATGATAGGTTACAGATTACAGTTAGCAGTTCTGCAATTTCAAATTTGAGTTTCTTCAGAACGCTTCGGTGAACAGTATCTGGTCCTGGTGACTTATTACTGTTTAGTTTATCAATCTGTTCCAAAACCTCCTCTAATGACACCTCAATCTGGGACAGTTCCTCAGATCTGTCACTTAAAAGGAAAGGCTCAGGTTTGGAAATCTCCCACAGGAGAAGCCAATGCAAAGAATTAATTTTGTTATCCTTGAGTGCTCCTTTAGCATCTCAACTGTCCCCACTGGTTGTTAAGCAGGCTTCCTGCTTTTGATGTTCCCAAAACAATTTTTGCTATTACTTTTGAGTCTTTGGCTAGCTGTTCTTCAAACTCTTTTTTGGCCCTCCTAATGACAGATTTACACTTCATTTGCCAGAGTTTATGCTCCCTTTTATTTTCCTCACTAGGATTTAACTTTCACTGTTTAAAGGATGCCTTTTTGCCTCTCACTGCTCCTTTCACTTTGTTAAGCCAAGCCACAGTGGCACTATTTTGGGTCTCTTACTATGTTTTTTAATTGGGGTTATACATGTAAGTTGAGCCTCTATTATGGTGTCTTTAAAAAGTTTCCATGCAACTTGCAGGGATTTTACTTTTGGCACTGTACCTTTTAACTTCTGTTCAACTAACTTCCCCATTTTTATGTAGTGTCCCTTTCTGAAATTAAATGCTACGGTATTGGCCTGCTGTGGTGTTTTCCCCACCACAAGGATGTTAAATTTAATTACATCATGGTCACTATTACCAAGGGGCCCAACTATATTCATCTCTTGGACCTGAGACTGTGCTTCACTTAGGACTAAATCAAGAATTGCCTCTCTTCTTATGGGTTCTAGGACTAGCTGCTCCAAGAAGCAGCCATTTAAGGTGTCAAGAAACTTTCTCTCTGCATTCTGTCCTGTGGTGACAAAATAGAAATAAGGAGTATTTTCAAAAGTGGCCTGCAAGGGCTAAATTTTGCAATTTCCAGAGTAGTCACTTCAGGCTGTTCTCCTCCTTCTAGAGGAAAATCACGTGCCACTGGACTTAAGGCCTTCCTATAGCGAACAGCCTGAGGGAGTCTCTCTCATCACATCTCACATGCAAAGGGTGGAGTTGTGCCATATGTTCATGAGAAACAAAGGAAAACTGTTAGTGCAGGAAGTGGTACTGCAGGCACAAATCCGCATTACTACACCAACCCTCCACCATGGCCTAGGAGAGACACAGCTACTGGACATGGCTGCCTTGCTGACATTTCTTTCAGCCCCGGCTGTCCACTCTGGTTTTTCAAGTTGGGGGTCAGCAGTAAAGGGAGAATATAAACGGTGTGGTAGCAGCACAAATAGTACCAAGCTACAGGAATCAGTTTGTCCCCACTCTAAAGCACTGCAGTTGAACTAACTTTGCTCGTCTTGATAGTGAGTTAATGCAGAAGGGAAATATTTAAATGGCCAAATATTCAGAAGTTAACCCACTGGGATTCTATCCTGCCATGTCACACTTGCACCCTTGCTCAGTGTGATGGTATGAGTCACACATACAACAGGCTCATCCAAAAGCTTCAGTGTCAAATCTATTGTTTGCATGCAGGGCAGTTTTCAGAGTCCTGTACCCTCATTCCTAAAAGAGCCACGGTGCAGGAGAGAAAAATAATTTAACCTTTCAGACTCTAAAAGATTAGCAGTATCTCAGACTATGCCTATACTGCATTTTAAAACCCCCGGCAATGAGTCTCAGAGCCTGGGTTAATGCTACAGCACTAAAAAACAGCTGTGTAGATGCTCAGGCTCTGAAGGTCGGGGAGCAGGGTGAATTTCAGAACCGAAGCCCGAACATCTACATACCTGCTTAGTGCCACAGTGCAACCCTAAATCTTTAGAGCTGGACTCTGAGTTGCTGCCACAGGTTTTAAAACGTAATTAGACGTACACTGAGTATATTGGTGGGATCAAACTATGAATGAGGCTTGTCCAAAATAACAGACTGACAGGTCAAACACATGTGAAGAAGTTATAGTTCACAGCAGCACAGTTATCCAAGCACTCTTCAGTCAAAGCAATTTCTAGGAAGCAGGTGCAGCTCCACATTCTACAGGCAGATGGTGCCTTGGTAAAGATCAAATTTGAGTTAACATTTCAGAACATAGACAAAAAACAGCAGTTTCACAAAAGCTCAGGTTCCAGGTTTATTAAGTAAAGTTAACTGAACTGTTTTTGTTCTGTGGAGATTCCTTTCGACTTCACCCAGAGGGGTAGCAGTGTTGCACAGAATCACAGCTGGACTGTGATAACCCAAATACAACTTTGGCTCATCTCACTGCTGACACATATGGAATGACTTGGGGATTATATCGTGCTGTGTCTGCTTGAGGCAGGTACACGTACAGATCAACACAAGATGCAAATGATAGTTCACAACCTGTCAAAACAAAGCAGGGCATTTTGCAAATGCACTGCCATGAGAAGACGCATGAAAAAAATTACATACTTGCTAATACATAATATGTTCAGGAGATGCAAAAACACCAAACAAACCTCAAACACAAAAATGTCAAGGGGAAAAAACACAATTTCAGACACAGTCTGTTCTAATTAAAACCCAGTTGTAATTTAACTTTAAATTCCTTTCAAGATGGGAGATGTACAGTAATGTAATTTAACAAAAACCAGGCTTCCCGTGGAGAGGTGTGTCCAAAAACACTGACGCACAAACAGGTTCATAATTCAAAGCAAAATGTCCCTGGGCATTGGTGGACTTGACTCTTGGAGCCGGAGCAAAGCAATTTATTACACTAGTTGCACTAGAGGGCCTACTGCTGATCCTTGTTGTTACAATACCATGTAGGATTCCAGAAGCGGACAGAAGGCAGCACACAAAATTCTGGTTACCATAAAAAACATCACAGGCCAGATCTCCCTGGGACTGACTGGAATAAAACAGCCAGTTCCCGTAACCTGGCCTCAGTTCTTCAGTGTTAATGTAATGTTCTGCAAGATTCTTCAATTCTCAGCTCACTCCTTTTTCAGCCGGACTTGTTTCTGTCTTGTGCCTGAGCACAAGCAAAATTGGCCATGCCAGATTATCCAAAAAACACAAGGGACAGAACGAAGAAAACTAGCTGAACCTGTAGCTGGCTTTCAGATCCTCTATTTCCAAATATCTGAGTTACAGATCAAAACTTTATCTACAAAAGAAATAACAAAAATGAAATAAAAATGGCACCATCCACAAAAGAAAAAAAAAATCTTACAACACAGCCTCGTAGAAATGGTTAGCAACGAGAGCTCAGTCACAAAAAAAAGGGATTCTAGCTCTTCAAAAGGTCAGAGGAAACAAAGCTAAAAATTACTATTCCATGTTCTCTTAATAAGTTAAACTGATCTTCCCTCCTACATGTCTACAAAAAGGCAGAGTAATCTACAAGCAAGAGGGGAAAATAGGCTACCAAAAATAAAAAAGGGAGAGGAGAGGAGAGAAGAGGAAAGAGCGTGCGCAGGAGAGAGAGCGCAGTCTGTCGTCATCAGGGCTCAGATGGGGCTGAGTTCCTTTTAGGGGTTTAAAAGATGCAAAACCGTTCCTTAAAGGTTTCCAATCTTCAGCAGTTAGTTCAACACTGTAGCCATAAAAACTCAAGTATGTATCAGAGGAGATATTCTTTCAGGCAGACCCACTGGCATCGTGAGGGCTGCTCAGTTTGTTTTAATCCTCAATTATTATGGGTTCATCATTCATGGGTTGTCGTAATTGGACTGCCTGGACTGGCTGAAGGATAATGGGCTTGTAAGGGCGTCTGGCGGCTCGCTTCGCTTCAGAAGATGAGAGCAGCTTGCGAATTTTCCTACAAACAGTGAAAATAAAAAGGAGCTTGTCACAAAGACAGAAAATCCTGCCATTTATTTCCTATTCTGCGGAGTGTTCTCAGGAGGTCGTATACATTAATGGGCTGGGCTGATGATATTTATTTCAGCTAAGTCTTCTCACTTTGTTCTTTTATTAATCCATCAAAAAAGAGCATTGCCATTTCTATAACTTCTCTTCTCCAAAGAGCCCAAAGATTTCTATTCTGACTTCAGTGGGCTATTTGCATATGGAAGTGTTTGTAGGATGAAAGCCTCTATTGTAGCAGATGTATGGAATGTATGCAATAGTTACAGAAACCCAATATTTTCCATTATAAACTTACGTATACACCCAAGACAATAACATCAACTGATAAATTTCAGAGCCATGTTACAAATAAATCATCATCGGCCACATCACCTGTCTACAAAGCCAACTCCCTCTGACTTATTTTAACATTTCAAACTTCAGAACAGGTTCAAAAGCTGCCACTTAAAAAAAAAATGCCAAAGAGATTCTCTTTTCCCCTCAGATGTGGAATTTCTCTGCCAAAATTACACAGGCCCAAGACCAAGAATGGGTAATATTTAATCCTGTGTTTGTAACAGCTTTCCTATGTGTAAAAATGTCATTACCTGGATATTTGGTATCTTGTGCTCTGCTAGAACTAGAAACAAGAAGGGAAAACCTGATCAACTCCAATAGAAGTTTTGCCATTGACTGCAATGAAGCCAAGAATTTTATCCAACTGGAAAAGGGAGATTCCCACATTTTTATGTATAGAAATGTTTTCATAAAGCTGGAGTCACACATTTTCTTTCTAAAAAAATTTCTAATGAAAAATTTCAGTTTGAATAATTTTGATTTAAAGTTTTCATTCCAAATCAGTAATTTGTATTTAGTATTCAAAACCTGGTATTTCTGAAGTTTCAACTTTTGTTTTTCTCCCTTCTGGCCATCGAATACAACAGCATGAATATTACAGAAAGAGCTTTGATCCCCTGCCTCAGCTGCCCCCACGATCAAGTGCTTCTACAAGCCAGCAGATTTGACACCAATGTGGAGAGCCTGACAGAACCACCAAAGGTATTTTCCTTTCCACTTCTCCTCCTTTGGTAACCCTTCATGTTTTCAGGAAACCTGAACCGCAATAACATCGGACCACTGAGTCCTAGTGCTTGTGAAGAAGCAGTATTCTATTCAGTTCTAGCCCCTTCGTATCCTTTCTCCTCCCATCTTCCCTCTTCCTTCTCAGGGACCCTGAGTTCAGAGTCAGGGGATTTTATTCCCATTATTTTTTCATTCCAATGAAGAAAGGAGACTGTCCCCCATTTTGGATCTTCAACATGTCAGGTTCATCCATTGTTTCAAGTTCAGGATGGTGACTCTAGCCTCCACAATTCCCCTAAAGCCTCAAGACCGGTTTGTGGTTTTCTACCTGCAAAATGCCTATTTCAAGTATCCATTTAGCCAGTACACAGGAAACTCCTCAGATTCCTGGTAGGAAAAGACAGTTACCTTTTCCATAGCTGGTGTTCTTCGAGATGTGTTGCTCATGTCTATTCCACAATAGATGTGCATTTTCCCCTAGTGTACCCGTAGAGGGGAGCACCCCCCACGACCCCTAGAGTGGCACCTGGCTGGTGCGGTATAAAGGGAGCTGCACGCTCCCTCCACCCTCAGTTCCTTCTTGCCAGACAACTCCAAAAGAGGGGAAGTAGGGCAGCATGTGGAACGGACATGAGCAACACATCTTGAAGAACACCAGTTATGGAAAAGGTAACAGTCTTTTCTTCAAGTGATTGCTCAATGTCTATTCCACAATAGGTCATTCCAAGCTATATCTGCTGGAGGTGGATAGGGAGTTCGCAAGTTCCCAGGATGGAGGAAAGGCCTGCCAAACCTGGCGTCATCCCTGGTCTGGGGGACTATCGCATAGTGCGAGGTGAACATGTGAACCGAAGACCACATGGTGGCCCTACAAATGTCCTGGATGGGGCCATGGACCATGAAGGCAGCTGAAAAGGCCTGTGCCCGAGTAGAGTGTGCCCTCACAATGGATGGCGGGGTAACATCTGCCAGTTCATAACAGGAATGGATGCACGAAGTGATCCGGTTGGAAAGCCACTGAGTGGAAATTGGCTGGCCCCTCGCGTGGTCAGCCAAGGCGATGAACAGTTCCGAGGACTTTCTGAATGGCTTAGTTGGCTCAAGGTAGAAAGCCAAAGCCCGCCACACATCGAGCATGTGAAGACAGCATTCATCACTGGACGCATGAGGCTTGGGGCAGAGGTCTGGTAGAAAAATGTCCTGACCCATGTAGTAGGCAGAGACCACCTTCGGGAGGAACACAGGGTGTGGGCGGAGCTGGACCTAGTCCTTAAGAAAGACTGCGTACGGCGGCTCAGCGGTCAGGGCCTTGAGCGCCAAGAGTTGCCTGGCTGACGAGATTGCAACCAGGAAGGCCACCTTCCATGAGAGGTGAGGCCAGGAGCACGTGGCCAGCTGTTCAAACGGGGGCCCTGTGAGACAAGCCAACGCCAGGTTTAGGTCCCACTGTGGGACCAGGGGTCTGGAATACAGAAAAAGATGGTCCAAACCCTTAAGGAACTGGCCAGTCACAGCATGGGAAAATACCATGCATCAGCGGACGGAAGGACGATATGGCTGCAAGGTGCACCTTATCCGACGAGGGCACCAGGACCTGGGCCCTCAGGTGGAAGAGGTAACCAAGGATAAGCTGGAGACACCCTGGTCCACAGCCCACCTAGAAAACTGGGAGCATTTTGCCAAATAAGTGCAGTGAGTGGAGGACCATCTACTTTCAAGGAGGATGAGCTTAACCTGCTCTGAGCATGTCCTTTCCTCTCCACCTAATCACTGAGCAGCCATGCTGTGAGGTGAAGAGCTGCCAGGTTGGGATGGAGGAGGCGACCCTGGTCCTGAGAGAGCAGGTCCAGGCAGAGGGGCAACAGCCAAGGCGGAGCTACTGCCAGGCCGGTGAGGGTCCCGTACAAATTCTGCCTGGGCCATGCTGGGGCAGTCAGGAGGACCTGGGTCTTGTCTGACTTTATCTTCTCCAGGACCCTGCTGATAAGGGGGAAAACACAGTTACTCACCTTTGTAACTGTTGTTCTTCGAGATGTGTTGCTCATATCCATTCCAATTAGGTGTACGCGCCACGTGCATGTTCGTCGGAAGATTTTTACCCTAGCAACACTCGGTGGGTTGGCAGGGCGCCCCCTGGAGTGGCGCCGGATACATACCCCTGCCGACCCAGCCGCCCTTCAGTT